>NW_027326857.1:331085-662171 GCF_047675955.1 Chlorocebus sabaeus
CATCTCACAGAGTTACATCTTTCCCTTCAAGAAGCCTTTCGCTAAGGCTGTTCTTGTGGAACTGGCAAAGGGATATTTGGAAGCCCATAGAGGGCTATGGTGAAAAAGGAAATATCTTCCGTTCAATACTGGAAAGAAGCTTTCTGAGAAACTGCTCTGTGTTCTCTGAATTCATCTCACAGAGTTACATCTTTCCCTTCAAGAAGCCTTTCGCTAAGGCTGGTCTTGTGGAACTGGCAAAGGGATATTTGGAAGCCCATAGAGGCTATGCTGAAAAAGAAAATATCTACCGTTCAAAACTGGAAAGAAGCTTTCTGAGAAACTGCTCTGTGTTCTATTAATTCATATCACAGAGCTACATCTTTCCCTTCAAGAAGCCTTTCGCTAAGGCTGTTCTTGTGGAATTGACGAAGTGATATTTGGAAGCCCATAGAGGGCTATGGTGAAAAAGGAAATATCTTCCGTTCAAACCGGAAAGAAGCTTTCTGAGTAACTGTTCTGTGTTCTGTTAGTTCATCTCACAGAGTTACATCTTTCCCTTCAAGAAGCCTTTCGCTAAGGCTGTTCTTGTGGAACTGGCAAAGGGATAATAGGAAGACCATAGAGGGCTATGGTGAAAAAGGAAATATCTCCCGTTCAAAACTGGAAAGAAGCTTTCTGAGAAACTGCTCTGTGTTCTCTGAATTCATCTCACAGAGTTACATCTTTCCCTTCAAGAAGCCTTTCGCTAAGGCTGTTCTTGTGGAATTGGCAAAGGGATATTTTGAAGCCCATACAGGGCTATGGTGAAAAAGGAAATATCTTCCGTTCAAACTGGAAAGAAGCTTTCTGAGAAACTGCTCTGTGTTCTGTTAATTCATCTCACAGAGATATATCTTTCCCTTCAAGAAGCCTTTCGCTAAGGCTGTTCTTGTGGAATTGGCAAAGTGATATTTGGAAGATCATAGAGGGCTATGGTGAAAAAGGAAATATCTTCCGTTCAAAACTGGAACGAAGATTTCTGAGAAACTGTTCTGTGTTCTGTTAGTTCATCTCACAGAGTTACATCTTTCCCTTCAAGAATCCTTTCGCTAAGGCTGTTCTTGTGGAATTAGCAAAGGGATATTTGGAAGCCCTTAGAGGGCTATGGTGAAAAAGGAAATATCTTCCGTTCAAAACTGGAAAGAAACTTTCTGGGAAACTGCTCTGTGTTCTCTGAATTCTTCTCAAAGAGTTACATCTTTCCCTTCAAGAAGCCTTTCGCTAAGGCTGTTCTTGTGGAACTGGCAAAGGGATATTTGGAAGCCCATAGAGGGCTATGGTGAAAAAGGAAATATCTTCCGTTCAAAACTGGAAAGAAGCTTTCTGAGAAACTGCTGTGTGTTCTCTGAATTCATCTCACAGAGTTACATCTTTCCCTTCAAGAAGCCTTTCGCTAAGGCTGTTCTTGTGAAACTGGCAAAGGGATATTTGGAAGCCCATAGAGGGCTATGGTGAAAAAGGAAATATCTTCCGTTCAAAACTGGAAAGAAGCTTTCTGAGAAACTGCTCTGTGTTCCGTTAATTCATATCACAGAGCTACATCTTTCCCTTCAAGAAGCCTTTCGCTAAGGCTGTTCTTGTGGAATTGGCAAAGGGATATTTGGAAGCCCATAGAGGGCTATGGTGAAAAAGGAAATATCTTCCGTTCAAAACTGGAAAGAAGCTTTCTGAGAAACTGCTCTGTGTTCTGTTAATTCATCTCACAGAGATACATCTTTCTCTTCAAGAGGCCTTTTGCTAAGGCTGTTCTAATGGGATTGGCAAAGGGATATTTTGAAGCCCATAGAGGGCTATGGTGAAAAAGGAAATATCTTCCGTTGAAAACTGGAAAGAAGCTTTCTGAGAAACTGCTCTGTGTTCTGTTAATTCATCTCACAGAGTTACATCTTTCCCTTCAAGAAGACTTTCGCTAAGGCTGTTCTAGTGGAATTGGCAAAGAGATATTTGGAAGCCCATAGAGGGCTATGGTGAAAAAGGAAATATCTTCCGTTCAAAACTGGAAAGAAGCTTTCTGAGAAACTGCTCTGTGTTCTATGAATTCATCTCACAGAGTTACATCTTTCCCTTCAAGAAGCCTTTCGCTAAGGCTGTTCTTGTGGAATTGGCAAAGGGATATTTGGAAGCCCTTAGAGGGCTATGGTGAAAAAGGAAATAACTTAAGTTCAAAACTGGAAAGAAGCCTTCTGAGAAACTGCTCTGTGTTCTGTTAGTTCATCTCACAGTGTTACATCTTGCCATTCAAGAAGCCTTTCGCTAAGGCTGTTCTTGTGGAATTGGCAAAGGGATATTTGGAAGCCCATAGAGGGCTATGGTGAAAAAGGAAATATCTTCCGTTCAAAACTGGAAAGAAACTTTCTGAGAAACTGCTCTGTGTTCTCTGAATTCATCTCACAGAGTTGCATCTTTCCCTACAAGAAGCCTTTCGCTAAGGCTGTTCTTCTAGAACTGGCAAAGGGATATTTGGAAACCCATAGAGGGCTATGGTGAAAAAGGAAATATCTTCCGTTCAAATTTGGAAAGAAGCTTTCTGAGAAACTGCTCTGTGTTCTCTGAATTCATCTCACAGAGTTACATCTTTCCCTTCAAGAAGCCTTTCGCTAAGGCTGTTCTTGTGGAACTGGCAAAGGGATATTTGGAAGCCCATAGAGGGCTATGGTGAAAAAGGAAATATCTTCCGTTCAAAACTGGAAAGAAGCTTTCTGAGAAACTGCTCTGTGTTCTCTGAATTCATCTCACAGAGGTACATCTTTCCCTTCAAGAAGCCTTTCGCTAAGGCTGTTCTTGCGGAATTGGCAAAGGGATATTTGGAAGCCCATAGAGGGCTATGGTGATAAAGGAAATATCTTCCGTTCAAAACTGGAAAGAAGCTTTCTGAGAAACTGCTCTGTATTTTCTGAATTCATCTCACGGAGTTACATCTTTCCCTTCAAGAAGCCTTTCGCTAAGGCTGTTCTTGTGGAACTGGCAAAGGGATATTTGGAAGCCCTTAGAGGGTTATGGTGAAAAAGGAAATATCTTCCGTTCAAAACTGGAAAGAAGCATTCTGAGAAACTGCTCTGTGTTCTGTTAATTCATCTCACAGAGTTACATCTTTCCCTACAGGAAGCATTTCCTAAGGCTGTTCTTGTGGAATTGGCAAAGGGATATTTGGAAGCCCATAGAGGGCTATGGTGAAAAAGGAAATATCTTCCGTTCAAAACTGGAAAGAAGCTTTCTGAGAAACTGCTGTGTGTTCTCTGAATTCATCTCACAGAGTTACATCTTTCCCTTCAAGAAGCCTTCCGCTAAGGCTGTTCTTGTGGAATTGGCAAAGGGATATTTGGAAGCCCATAGAGGGCTATGGTGAAAAAGGAAATATCTTCCGTTCAAAACTGGAAAGAAGCTTTCTGAGAAACTGCTCTGTGTTCTATGAATTCATCTCACAGAGATACATCTTTCCCTTCAAGAAGCCTTTCGCTAAGGCTATTCTTGTGGAATTGGCAAAGGGATATTTGGAAGCCCTTAGAGGGCTATGGTGAAAAAGGAAATAACTTCCGTTCAAAACTGGAAAGAAGCTTTCTGAGAAACTGCTCTGTGTTCTGTTAGTTCATCTCACAGTGTTACATCTTGCCCTTCAAGAAGCCTTTCGCCAAAGCTGTTCTTGGAAATTGGCAAGGGATATTTGGAAGCCCAAAGAGGGCTATGGTGAAAAAGGAAATATCTTTCGTTCAAAACTGGAAAGAAACTTTCGGAGAAACTGCTCTGTGTTCTGTTAGTTCATCTCACACAGTTACATCTTTCCCTTCAAGAAGCCTTTCGCTAAGGCTGTTCTTGTGGAACTGGCAGAGGGATATTTGGAAGCCCATAGAGGGCTATGGTGAAAAAGGAAATATCTTCCGTTCAAAACTGGAAAGAAGCTTTCTGAGAAACTGCTCTGTGTTCTCTGAATTCATCTCACAGAGTTACATCTTTCCCTTCAAGAAGTCTTTCGCTAAGGCTGTTCTTGTGGAACTGGCAAAGGGATATTTGGAAGCCCATAGAGGGTTATGGTGAAAAAGGAAATATCTTCCGTTCAAAACTGGAAAGATGCTTTCTGAGAAACTGCTCTGTGTTCTATGAATTCATCTCACAGAGTTACATCTTTTCCTTCAAGAAGCCTTTCGCTAAGGCTGTTCTTGTGGAATTGGCAAAGGGATATTTGGAAGCCCATAGAGGGCTATGGTGAAAAAGGAAATATCTTCCGTTCAAAACTGGAAAGAAGCTTTCTGACAAACTGCTCTGTGTTCTGTTAATTAATCTCACAGAGTTACATCTTTCCCTTCAAGAAGCCTTTCGCTAAGGCTGTTCTTCTGTATCTGGCAAAGGGATATTTGGAAGCCCATAGAGGGCTATGGTGAAAAAGGAAATATCTTCCGTTCAAAACTGGAAAGAAGCTTTCTGAGAAACTGCTGTGTGTTCTCTGAATTCATCTCACAGAGTTACATCTTTCCCTTCAAGAAGCCTTTCGCTAAGGCTGTTCTTGTGGAACTGGCAAAGGGATATTTGGAAGCCCATAGAGGGCTATGGTGAAAAAGGAAATATCTTCCGTTCAAAACTGGAAAGAAGCTTTCTGAGAAACTGCTCTGTGTTCCGTTAATTCATATCACAGAGCTACATCTTTCCCTTCAAGAAGCCTTTCGCTAAGGCTGTTCTTGCGGAATTGGCAAAGGGATATTTGGAAGCCCATAGAGGGCTATGGTGAAAAAGGAAATATCTTCCGTTCAAAACTGGAAAGAAGCTTTCTGAGAAACTGCTCTGTGTTCTGTTAATTCATCTCACAGAGATACATCTTTCTCTTCAAGAGGCCTTTTGCTAAGGCTGTTCTTATGGAATTCGCAAAGGGATATTTTGAAGCCCATAGAGGGCTATGGTGAAAAAGGAAATATCTTCCGTTCAAAACTGGAAAGAAGCTTTCTGAGAAACTGCTCTGTGTTCTGTCAATTCATCTCACAGAGTTACATCTTTCCCTTCAAGAAGACTTTCGCTAAGGCTGTTCTTGTGGAATTGGCAAAGAGATATTTGGAAGCCCATAGAGGGCTATGGTGAAAAAGGAAATATCTTCCGTTCAAAACTGGAAAGAAGCTTTCTGAGAAACTGCTCTGTGTTCTATGAATTCATCTCACAGAGTTACATCTTTCCCTTCAAGAAGCCTTTCGCTAAGGCTGTTCTTGTGGAATTGGCAAAGGGATATTTGGAAGCCCTTAGAGGGCTATGGTGAAAAAGGAAATAACTTAAGTTCAAAACTGGAAAGAAGCTTTCTGAGAAACTGCTCTGAGTTCTGTTAGTTCATCTCACAGTGTTACATCTTGCCCTTCAAGAAGCCTTTCGCTAAGGCTGTTCTTGTGGAATTGGCAAAGGGATATTTGGAAGCCCATAGAGGGCTATGGTGAAAAAGGAAATATCTTCCGTTCAAAACTGGAAAGAAACTTTCTGAGAAACTGCTCTGTGTTCTCTGAATTCATCTCACAGAGTTACATCTTTCCCTACAAGAAGCCTTTCGCTAAGGCTGTTCTTCTAGAACTGGCAAAGGGATATTTGGAAACCCATAGAGGGCTATGGTGAAAAAGGAAATATCTTCCGTTCAAATCTGGAAAGAAGCTTTCTGAGAAACTGCTCTGTGTTCTCTGAATTCATCTCACAGAGTTACATCTTTCCCTTCAAGAAGCCTTTCGCTAAGGCTGTTCTTGTGGAACTGGCAAAGGGATATTTGGAAGCCCATAGATGGCTATGGTGAGAAAGGAAATATCTTCCGTTCAAAACTGGAAAGAAGCTTTCTGAGTAACTGCTCTCTGTTCTGGTAATTCATATCACCGAGCTACATCTTTCCCTTCAAGAAGCCTTTCGCTAAGGCTGTTCTTGCGGAATTGGCAAAGGGATATTTGGAAGCCCATAGAGGGCTATGTTGATAAAGGAAATATCTTCCGTTCAAAACTGGAAAGAAGCTTTCTGAGAAACTGCTCTGTATTTTCTGAATTCATCTCACGGAGTTACATCTTTCCCTTCAAGAAGCCTTTCGCTAAGGCTGTTCTTGTGGAACTGGCAAAGGGATATTTGGAAGCCCTTAGAGGGTTATGGTGAAAAAGGAAATATCTTCCGTTCAAAACTGGAAAGAAGCATTCTGAGAAACTGCTCTGTGTTCTGTTAATTCATCTCACAGAGTTACATCTTTCCCTACAGGAAGCATTTCCTAAGGCTGTTCTTGTGGAATTGGCAAAGGGATATTTGGAAGCCCATAGAGGGCTATGGTGAAAAAGGAAATATCTTCCGTTCAAAACTGGAAAGAAGCTTTCTGAGAAACTGTTCTGTGTTCTATGAATTCATCTCACAGAGTTACATCTTTCCCTTCAAGAAGCCTTTCGCTAAGGCTATTCTTGTGGAAATGGCAAAGGGATATTTGGAAGCCCTTAGAGGGCTATGGTGAAAAAGGAAATAACTTCCGTTCAAAACTGGAAAGAAGCTTTCTGAGAAACTGCTCTGTGTTCTGTTAGTTCATCTCACAGTGTTACATCTTGCCCTTCAAGAAGCCTTTCGCCAAAGCTGTTCTTGTGGAATTGGCAAGGGATATTTGGAAGCCCAAAGAGGGCTATGGTGAAAAAGGAAATATCTTCCGTTCAAAACTGGAAAGAAGCTTTCGGAGAAACTGCTCTGTGTTCTGTTAGTTCATCTCACACAGTTACATCTTTCCCTTCAAGAAGCCTTTCGCTAAGGCTGTTCTTGTGGAACTGGCAGAGGGATATTTGGAAGCCCATAGAGGGCTATGGTGAAAAAGGAAATATCTTCCGTTCAAAACTGGAAAGAAGCTTTCTGAGAAACTGCTCTGTGTTCTCTGAATTCATCTCACAGAGTTACATCTTTCCCTTCAAGAAGCCTTTCGCTAAGGCTGTTCTTCTGGAACTGGCAAAGGGATATTTGGAAGCCCACAGAGGGCTATGGTGAAAAAGGAAATATCTTCCGTTCAAAACTGGAAAGAAGCTTTCTGAGAAACTGCTCTGTGTTCTGTTAATTCAACTCACAGAGTTACATCTTTCCCTTCAAGAAGCCTTTCGCTAAGGCTGTTCTTTTGGAATTGGCAAAGGGATATTTGGAAGCCCATAGAGGGCTATGGTGAAAAAGGAAATATCTTCCGTTCAAAACTGGAAAGAAGCTTTCTGAGAAACTGCTCTGTGTTCTGTTAATTCATCTCACAGAGTTACATCTTTCCCTTCAAGAAGCCTTTCGCTAAGGCTGTTCTTGTGGAATTGGCAAAGGGATATTTGGAAGCCCATAGAGGGCTATGGTGAAAAAGGAAATATCTTCCGTTCAAAACTGGAAAGAAGCTTTCTAAGAAACTGCTCTGTGTTCTGTTAATTCATCTCACAGAGTTACATCTTGCCCTTCAAGAAGCCTTTCGCCAAGGCTGTTCTTGTGGAATTGGCAAAGTGATATTTGGAAGCCCATAGAGGGCTATTGTGAAAAAGGAAATATCTTCCGTTCAAAACTGGAAAGAAGCTTTTTTGAAACTGTTCTGTGTTCTGTTAGTTCATCTCACAGAGTTACATCTTTCCCTTCAAGAAGCCTTTCGCTAAGGCTGTTCTTGTGGAATTAGCAAAGGGATATTTGGAAGCCCTTAGAGGGCTATGGTGAAAAAGGAAATATCTTCCGTTCAAAACTGGAAAGAAGCTTTCTGAGAAACTGCTCTGTGTTCTATGAATTCTTCTCACAGAGTTACATCTTTCCCTTCAAGAAGCCTTTCGCTACGGCTGTTCTTGTGGAACTGGCTAAGGGATATTTGGAAGCCCATAGAGGGCTATGGTGAAAAAGGAAATATCTTCCGTTCAAAACTGGAAAGAAGCCTTCTGAGAAACTGCTCTGTGTTCTGTTAGTTCATCTCACAGTGTTACATCTTGCCATTCAAGAAGCCTTTCGCTAAGGCTGTTCTTGTGGAATTGGCAAAGGGATATTTGGAAGCCCATAGAGGGCTATGGTGAAAAAGGAAATATCTTCCGTTCAAAACTGGAAAGAAACTTTCTGAGAAACTGCTCTGTGTTCTCTGAATTCATCTCACAGAGTTGCATCTTTCCCTACAAGAAGCCTTTCGCTAAGGCTGTTCTTCTAGAACTGGCAAAGGGATATTTGGAAACCCATAGAGGGCTATGGTGAAAAAGGAAATATCTTCCGTTCAAATTTGGAAAGAAGCTTTCTGAGAAACTGCTCTGTGTTCTCTGAATTCATCTCACAGAGTTACATCTTTCCCTTCAAGAAGCCTTTCGCTAAGGCTGTTCTTGTGGAACTGGCAAAGGGATATTTGGAAGCCCATAGAGGGCTATGGTGAAAAAGGAAATATCTTCCGTTCAAAACTGGAAAGAAGCTTTCTGAGAAACTGCTCTGTGTTCTCTGAATTCATCTCACAGAGGTACATCTTTCCCTTCAAGAAGCCTTTCGCTAAGGCTGTTCTTGCGGAATTGGCAAAGGGATATTTGGAAGCCCATAGAGGGCTATGGTGATAAAGGAAATATCTTCCGTTCAAAACTGGAAAGAAGCTTTCTGAGAAACTGCTCTGTATTTTCTGAATTCATCTCACGGAGTTACATCTTTCCCTTCAAGAAGCCTTTCGCTAAGGCTGTTCTTGTGGAACTGGCAAAGGGATATTTGGAAGCCCTTAGAGGGTTATGGTGAAAAAGGAAATATCTTCCGTTCAAAACTGGAAAGAAGCATTCTGAGAAACTGCTCTGTGTTCTGTTAATTCATCTCACAGAGTTACATCTTTCCCTACAGGAAGCATTTCCTAAGGCTGTTCTTGTGGAATTGGCAAAGGGATATTTGGAAGCCCATAGAGGGCTATGGTGAAAAAGGAAATATCTTCCGTTCAAAACTGGAAAGAAGCTTTCTGAGAAACTGCTGTGTGTTCTCTGAATTCATCTCACAGAGTTACATCTTTCCCTTCAAGAAGCCTTCCGCTAAGGCTGTTCTTGTGGAATTGGCAAAGGGATATTTGGAAGCCCATAGAGGGCTATGGTGAAAAAGGAAATATCTTCCGTTCAAAACTGGAAAGAAGCTTTCTGAGAAACTGCTCTGTGTTCTATGAATTCATCTCACAGAGATACATCTTTCCCTTCAAGAAGCCTTTCGCTAAGGCTATTCTTGTGGAATTGGCAAAGGGATATTTGGAAGCCCTTAGAGGGCTATGGTGAAAAAGGAAATAACTTCCGTTCAAAACTGGAAAGAAGCTTTCTGAGAAACTGCTCTGTGTTCTGTTAGTTCATCTCACAGTGTTACATCTTGCCCTTCAAGAAGCCTTTCGCCAAAGCTGTTCTTGGAAATTGGCAAGGGATATTTGGAAGCCCAAAGAGGGCTATGGTGAAAAAGGAAATATCTTTCGTTCAAAACTGGAAAGAAGCTTTCGGAGAAACTGCTCTGTGTTCTGTTAGTTCATCTCACACAGTTACATCTTTCCCTTCAAGAAGCCTTTCGCTAAGGCTGTTCTTGTGGAACTGGCAGAGGGATATTTGGAAGCCCATAGAGGGCTATGGTGAAAAAGGAAATATCTTCCGTTCAAAACTGGAAAGAAGCTTTCTGAGAAACTGCTCTGTGTTCTCTGAATTCATCTCACAGAGTTACATCTTTCCCTTCAAGAAGTCTTTCGCTAAGGCTGTTCTTGTGGAACTGGCAAAGGGATATTTGGAAGCCCATAGAGGGTTATGGTGAAAAAGGAAATATCTTCCGTTCAAAACTGGAAAGATGCTTTCTGAGAAACTGCTCTGTGTTCTATGAATTCATCTCACAGAGTTACATCTTTTCCTTCAAGAAGCCTTTCGCTAAGGCTGTTCTTGTGGAATTGGCAAAGGGATATTTGGAAGCCCATAGAGGGCTATGGTGAAAAAGGAAATATCTTCCGTTCAAAACTGGAAAGAAGCTTTCTGACAAACTGCTCTGTGTTCTGTTAATTAATCTCACAGAGTTACATCTTTCCCTTCAAGAAGCCTTTCGCTAAGGCTGTTCTTCTGTATCTGGCAAAGGGATATTTGGAAGCCCATAGAGGGCTATGGTGAAAAAGGAAATATCTTCCGTTCAAAACTGGAAAGAAGCTTTCTGAGAAACTGCTGTGTGTTCTCTGAATTCATCTCACAGAGTTACATCTTTCCCTTCAAGAAGCCTTTCGCTAAGGCTGTTCTTGTGGAACTGGCAAAGGGATATTTGGAAGCCCATAGAGGGCTATGGTGAAAAAGGAAATATCTTCCGTTCAAAACTGGAAAGAAGCTTTCTGAGAAACTGCTCTGTGTTCCGTTAATTCATATCACAGAGCTACATCTTTCCCTTCAAGAAGCCTTTCGCTAAGGCTGTTCTTGCGGAATTGGCAAAGGGATATTTGGAAGCCCATAGAGGGCTATGGTGAAAAAGGAAATATCTTCCGTTCAAAACTGGAAAGAAGCTTTCTGAGAAACTGCTCTGTGTTCTGTTAATTCATCTCACAGAGATACATCTTTCTCTTCAAGAGGCCTTTTGCTAAGGCTGTTCTTATGGAATTCGCAAAGGGATATTTTGAAGCCCATAGAGGGCTATGGTGAAAAAGGAAATATCTTCCGTTCAAAACTGGAAAGAAGCTTTCTGAGAAACTGCTCTGTGTTCTGTCAATTCATCTCACAGAGTTACATCTTTCCCTTCAAGAAGACTTTCGCTAAGGCTGTTCTTGTGGAATTGGCAAAGAGATATTTGGAAGCCCATAGAGGGCTATGGTGAAAAAGGAAATATCTTCCGTTCAAAACTGGAAAGAAGCTTTCTGAGAAACTGCTCTGTGTTCTATGAATTCATCTCACAGAGTTACATCTTTCCCTTCAAGAAGCCTTTCGCTAAGGCTGTTCTTGTGGAATTGGCAAAGGGATATTTGGAAGCCCTTAGAGGGCTATGGTGAAAAAGGAAATAACTTAAGTTCAAAACTGGAAAGAAGCTTTCTGAGAAACTGCTCTGAGTTCTGTTAGTTCATCTCACAGTGTTACATCTTGCCCTTCAAGAAGCCTTTCGCTAAGGCTGTTCTTGTGGAATTGGCAAAGGGATATTTGGAAGCCCATAGAGGGCTATGGTGAAAAAGGAAATATCTTCCGTTCAAAACTGGAAAGAAACTTTCTGAGAAACTGCTCTGTGTTCTCTGAATTCATCTCACAGAGTTACATCTTTCCCTACAAGAAGCCTTTCGCTAAGGCTGTTCTTCTAGAACTGGCAAAGGGATATTTGGAAACCCATAGAGGGCTATGGTGAAAAAGGAAATATCTTCCGTTCAAATCTGGAAAGAAGCTTTCTGAGAAACTGCTCTGTGTTCTCTGAATTCATCTCACAGAGTTACATCTTTCCCTTCAAGAAGCCTTTCGCTAAGGCTGTTCTTGTGGAACTGGCAAAGGGATATTTGGAAGCCCATAGATGGCTATGGTGAGAAAGGAAATATCTTCCGTTCAAAACTGGAAAGAAGCTTTCTGAGTAACTGCTCTCTGTTCTGGTAATTCATATCACCGAGCTACATCTTTCCCTTCAAGAAGCCTTTCGCTAAGGCTGTTCTTGCGGAATTGGCAAAGGGATATTTGGAAGCCCATAGAGGGCTATGTTGATAAAGGAAATATCTTCCGTTCAAAACTGGAAAGAAGCTTTCTGAGAAACTGCTCTGTATTTTCTGAATTCATCTCACGGAGTTACATCTTTCCCTTCAAGAAGCCTTTCGCTAAGGCTGTTCTTGTGGAACTGGCAAAGGGATATTTGGAAGCCCTTAGAGGGTTATGGTGAAAAAGGAAATATCTTCCGTTCAAAACTGGAAAGAAGCATTCTGAGAAACTGCTCTGTGTTCTGTTAATTCATCTCACAGAGTTACATCTTTCCCTACAGGAAGCATTTCCTAAGGCTGTTCTTGTGGAATTGGCAAAGGGATATTTGGAAGCCCATAGAGGGCTATGGTGAAAAAGGAAATATCTTCCGTTCAAAACTGGAAAGAAGCTTTCTGAGAAACTGCTCTGTGTTCTATGAATTCATCTCACAGAGTTACATCTTTCCCTTCAAGAAGCCTTTCGCTAAGGCTATTCTTGTGGAATTGGCAAAGGGATATTTGGAAGCCCTTAGAGGGCTATGGTGAAAAAGGAAATAACTTCCGTTCAAAACTGGAAAGAAGCTTTCTGAGAAACTGCTCTGTGTTCTGTTAGTTCATCTCACAGTGTTACATCTTGCCCTTCAAGAAGCCTTTCGCCAAAGCTGTTCTTGTGGAATTGGCAAGGGATATTTGGAAGCCCAAAGAGGGCTATGGTGAAAAAGGAAATATCTTCCGTTCAAAACTGGAAAGAAGCTTTCGGAGAAACTGCTCTGTGTTCTGTTAGTTCATCTCACACAGTTACATCTTTCCCTTCAAGAAGCCTTTCGCTAAGGCTGTTCTTGTGGAACTGGCAGAGGGATATTTGGAAGCCCATAGAGGGCTATGGTGAAAAAGGAAATATCTTCCGTTCAAAACTGGAAAGAAGCTTTCTGAGAAACTGCTCTGTGTTCTCTGAATTCATCTCACAGAGTTACATCTTTCCCTTCAAGAAGCCTTTCGCTAAGGCTGTTCTTCTGGAACTGGCAAAGGGATATTTGGAAGCCCACAGAGGGCTATGGTGAAAAAGGAAATATCTTCCGTTCAAAACTGGAAAGAAGCTTTCTGAGAAACTGCTCTGTGTTCTGTTAATTCAACTCACAGAGTTACATCTTTCCCTTCAAGAAGCCTTTCGCTAAGGCTGTTCTTTTGGAATTGGCAAAGGGATATTTGGAAGCCCATAGAGGGCTATGGTGAAAAAGGAAATATCTTCCGTTCAAAACTGGAAAGAAGCTTTCTGAGAAACTGCTCTGTGTTCTGTTAATTCATCTCACAGAGTTACATCTTTCCCTTCAAGAAGCCTTTCGCTAAGGCTGTTCTTGTGGAATTGGCAAAGGGATATTTGGAAGCCCATAGAGGGCTATGGTGAAAAAGGAAATATCTTCCGTTCAAAACTGGAAAGAAGCTTTCTAAGAAACTGCTCTGTGTTCTGTTAATTCATCTCACAGAGTTACATCTTGCCCTTCAAGAAGCCTTTCGCCAAGGCTGTTCTTGTGGAATTGGCAAAGTGATATTTGGAAGCCCATAGAGGGCTATTGTGAAAAAGGAAATATCTTCCGTTCAAAACTGGAAAGAAGCTTTTTTGAAACTGTTCTGTGTTCTGTTAGTTCATCTCACAGAGTTACATCTTTCCCTTCAAGAAGCCTTTCGCTAAGGCTGTTCTTGTGGAATTAGCAAAGGGATATTTGGAAGCCCTTAGAGGGCTATGGTGAAAAAGGAAATATCTTCCGTTCAAAACTGGAAAGAAGCTTTCTGAGAAACTGCTCTGTGTTCTATGAATTCTTCTCACAGAGTTACATCTTTCCCTTCAAGAAGCCTTTCGCTACGGCTGTTCTTGTGGAACTGGCTAAGGGATATTTGGAAGCCCATAGAGGGCTATGGTGAAAAAGGAAATATCTTCCGTTCAAAACTGGAAAGAAGCTTTCTGAGAAACTGCTCTGTGTTCTCTGAATTCATCTCACAGAGTTACATCTTTCCCTTCAAGAAGCCTTTCGCTAGGGCTGTTCTTCTGGAACTGGCAAAGGGATATTTGGAAGCCCATAGAGGGCTATGGTGAAAAAGGAAATATCTTCCGTTCAAAACTGGAAAGAAGCTTTCTGAGAAACTGCTCTGTGTTCTCTGAACTCTTCTCACAGAGTTACATCTTTCCCTTCAAGAAGCCTTTCGCTAAGGCTGTTCTTGTGGAACTGGCAAAGGGATATTTGGAAGCCCATAGAGGGCTATGGTGAAAAAGGAAATATCTTCCGTTCAAAACTGGAAAGAAGCATTCTGAGAAACTGCTCTGTGTTCTCTGAATTCATCTCACAGAGTTACATCTTTTCCTCCAAGAAGCCTTTCCTAAGGCTGTTCTTGTGGAATTGGCAAAGGGATATTTGGAAGCCCTTAGAGGGCTATGGTGAAAAAGGAAATATCTTCCGTTCAAAACTGGAAAGAAGCTTTCTGAGAAACTGCTGTGTGTTCTCTGAATTCATCTCACAGAGTTACATCTTTCCCTTCAAGAAGTCTTTCGCTAAGGCTGTTCTTGTGGAACTGGCAAAGGGATATTTGGAAGCCCATAGAGGGTTATGGTGAAAAAGGAAATATCTTCCGTTCAAAACTGGAAAGAAGCTTTCTGAGAAACTGCTCTGTGTTCTATGAATTCATCTCACAGAGTTACATCTTTTCCTTCAAGAAGCCTTTCGCTAAGGCTGTTCTTGTGGAATTGGCAAAGGGATATTTGGAAGCCCATAGAGGGCTATGGTGAAAAAGGAAATATCTTCCGTTCAAAACTGGAAAGAAGCTTTCTGACAAACTGCTCTGTGTTCTGTTAATTAATCTCACAGAGTTACATCTTTCCCTTCAAGAAGGCTTTCGCTAAGGCTGTTCTTCTGGATCTGGCAAAGGGATATTTGGAAGCCCATAGAGGGCTATGGTGAAAAAGGAAATATCTTCCGTTCAAAACTGGAAAGAAGCTTTCTGAGAAACTGCTCTGTGTTCTCTGAATTCATCTCACAGTGTTACATCTTTCCCTTCAAGAAGCCTTTCGCTAAGGCTGTTCTTGTGGAACTGGCAAAGGGATATTTGGAAGCCCATAGAGGGCCATGGTGAAAAAGGAAATATCTTCCGTTCAAAACTGGAAAGAAGCATTCTGAGAAACTGCTCTGTGTTCTGTAAATTCATCTCACAGAGTTACATCTTTTCCTCCAAAAAGCATTTCCTAAGGCTGTTCTTGTGGAATTGGCAAAGGGATATTTGGAAGCCAATAGAGGGCTATGGTGAAAAAGGAAATATCTTCCGTTCAAAACTGGAAAGAAGCTTTCTGAGAAACTTCTCTGTGTTCTCTGAATTCATCTCACAGAGTTACATCTTTTTCTTCAAGAAGCCTTTCGCTAAGTCTGTTCTTCTGGAATTGGCAAAGGGATATTTGGAAGCCCATAGAGGGCTATGGTGAAAAAGGAAATATCTTCCGTTCAAAACTGGAAAGAAGCTTTCTGAGAAACTGTTCTGTGTTCTGTTAGTTCATCTCACAGAGTTACATCTTTCCCTTCAAGAAGCCTTTCGCTAATGCTGTTCTAGTGGAACTGGCAAGGGGATATTGGGAAGCCCTTAGAGGGCTATGGTGAAAAAGGAAATATCTTCCGTTCAAAACTGGAAAGAAGATTTCTGAGAAACTGCTCTGTGTTCTGTTAGTTCATCTCACAGAGTTACATCTTTCCCTACAAGTAGCGTTTCGCTAAGGCTGTTCTAGTGGAACTGGCAAAGGGATATTTGGAAACCCATAGAGGGCTATGTTGAAAAAGGAAATATCTTCCGTTCAATACTGGAAAGAAGCTTTCTGAGAAACTGCTCTGTGTTCTCTGAATTCATCTCACAGAGTTACATCTTTCCCTTCAAGAAGCCTTTCGCTAAGGCTGTTCTTGTGGAATTGGCAAAGTGATATTTGGAAGCCCATAGAGGGCTATGGTGAAAAAGGAAATATCTTCCGTTCAAAACTGGAAAGAAGCTTTCTGAGAAACTGCTCTGTGTTCTGTTAGTTCATTTAACACAGTTACATCTTTCCCTTCAAGAAGCCTTTCCTTAAGGCTGTTCTTGTGGAACTGGCAAAGGGATATTTGGAAGCCCATAGAGGGCTATGGTGAGAAAGGAAATATCTTCCGTTCAAAACTGGAAAGAAGCTTTCTGAGAAACTGCTCTGTGTTCTCTGAATTCATCTCACAGAGTTACATCTTTCCCTTCAAGAAGCCTTTCGCTAAGGTTGTTCTTGTGGAACTGGCAAAGGGATAATAGGAAGCCCATAGAGGGCTATGGTGAAAAATGAAATATCTCCCGTTCAAAACTGGAAAGAAGCTTTCTGAGAAACTGCTCTGTGTTCTCTGAATTCATCTCACAGAGTTACATCTTTCCCTTCAAGAAGCCTTTCGCTAAGGCTGTTCTTGTGGAATTGGCAAAGGGATATTTTGAAGCACATACAGGGCTATGGTGAAAAAGGAAATATCTTCCGTTCAAACTGGAAAGAAGCTTTCTGAGAAACTGCTCTGTGTTCTGTTAATTCATCTCACAGAGTTACATCTTTCCCTTCAAGAAGCCTTTCGCTAAGGCTGTTCTTGTGGAATTGGCAAAGGGATATTTGGAAGCCCATAGAGGGCTATGGTGAAAAAGGAAATATCTTCCGTTCAAAACTGGAAAGAAGCTTTCTAAGAAACTGCTCTGTGTTCTGTTAATTCATCTCACAGAGTTACATCTTGCCCTTCAAGAAGCCTTTCGCCAAGGCTGTTCTTGTGGAATTGGCAAAGTGATATTTGGAAGCCCATAGAGGGCTATTGTGAAAAAGGAAATATCTTCCGTTCAAAACTGGAAAGAAGCTTTCTGAGAAACTGCTCTGTGTTCTCTGAATTCATCTCACAGAGTTACATCTTTCCCTTCAAGAAGCCTTTCGCTAGGGCTGTTCTTCTGGAACTGGCAAAGGGATATTTGGAAGCCCATAGAGGGCTATGGTGAAAAAGGAAATATCTTCCGTTCAAAACTGGAAAGAAGCTTTCTGAGAAACTGCTCTGTGTTCTATGAATTCATCTCACAGAGATACATCTTTCCCTTCAAGAAGCCTTTCGCTAAGGCTATTCTTGTGGAATTGGCTAAGGGATATTTGGAAGCCCTTAGAGGGCTATGGTGAAAAAGGAAATAACTTCCGTTCAAAACTGGAAAGAAGCTTTCTGAGAAACTGCTCTGTGTTCTGTTAGTTCATCTCACAGTGTTACATCTTGCCCTTCAAGAAGCCTTTCGCCAAAGCTGTTCTTGGAAATTGGCAAGGGATATTTGGAAGCCCAAAGAGGGCTATGGTGAAAAAGGAAATATCTTTCGTTCAAAACTGGAAAGAAGCTTTCGGAGAAACTGCTCTGTGTTCTGTTAGTTCATCTCACACAGTTACATCTTTCCCTTCAAGAAGCCTTTCGCTAAGGCTGTTCTTGTGGAACTGGCAGAGGGATATTTGGAAGCCCATAGAGGGCTATGGTGAAAAAGGATATATCTTCCGTTCAAAACTGGAAAGAAGCTTTCTGAGAAACTGCTCTGTGTTCTCTGAATTCATCTCACAGAGTTACATCTTTCCCTTCAAGAAGTCTTTCGCTAAGGCTGTTCTTGTGGAACTGGCAAAGGGATATTTGGAAGCCCATAGAGGGTTATGGTGAAAAAGGAAATATCTTCCGTTCAAAACTGGAAAGATGCTTTCTGAGAAACTGCTCTGTGTTCTATGAATTCATCTCACAGAGTTACATCTTTTCCTTCAAGAAGCCTTTCGCTAAGGCTGTTCTTGTGGAATTGGCAAAGGGATATTTGGAAGCCCATAGAGGGCTATGGTGAAAAAGGAAATATCTTCCGTTCAAAACTGGAAAGAAGCTTTCTGACAAACTGCTCTGTGTTCTGTTAATTAATCTCACAGAGTTACATCTTTCCCTTCAAGAAGCCTTTCGCTAAGGCTGTTCTTCTGTATCTGGCAAAGGGATATTTGGAAGCCCATAGAGGGCTATGGTGAAAAAGGAAATATCTTCCGTTCAAAACTGGAAAGAAGCTTTCTGAGAAACTGCTGTGTGTTCTCTGAATTCATCTCACAGAGTTACATCTTTCCCTTCAAGAAGCCTTTCGCTAAGGCTGTTCTTGTGGAACTGGCAAAGGGATATTTGGAAGCCCATAGAGGGCTATGGTGAAAAAGGAAATATCTTCCGTTCAAAACTGGAAAGAAGCTTTCTGAGAAACTGCTCTGTGTTCCGTTAATTCATATCACAGAGCTACATCTTTCCCTTCAAGAAGCCTTTCGCTAAGGCTGTTCTTGCGGAATTGGCAAAGGGATATTTGGAAGCCCATAGAGGGCTATGGTGAAAAAGGAAATATCTTCCGTTCAAAACTGGAAAGAAGCTTTCTGAGAAACTGCTCTGTGTTCTGTTAATTCATCTCACAGAGATACATCTTTCTCTTCAAGAGGCCTTTTGCTAAGGCTGTTCTTATGGAATTCGCAAAGGGATATTTTGAAGCCCATAGAGGGCTATGGTGAAAAAGGAAATATCTTCCGTTCAAAACTGGAAAGAAGCTTTCTGAGAAACTGCTCTGTGTTCTGTCAATTCATCTCACAGAGTTACATCTTTCCCTTCAAGAAGACTTTCGCTAAGGCTGTTCTTGTGGAATTGGCAAAGAGATATTTGGAAGCCCATAGAGGGCTATGGTGAAAAAGGAAATATCTTCCGTTCAAAACTGGAAAGAAGCTTTCTGAGAAACTGCTCTGTGTTCTATGAATTCATCTCACAGAGTTACATCTTTCCCTTCAAGAAGCCTTTCGCTAAGGCTGTTCTTGTGGAATTGGCAAAGGGATATTTGGAAGCCCTTAGAGGGCTATGGTGAAAAAGGAAATAACTTAAGTTCAAAACTGGAAAGAAGCTTTCTGAGAAACTGCTCTGAGTTCTGTTAGTTCATCTCACAGTGTTACATCTTGCCCTTCAAGAAGCCTTTCGCTAAGGCTGTTCTTGTGGAATTGGCAAAGGGATATTTGGAAGCCCATAGAGGGCTATGGTGAAAAAGGAAATATCTTCCGTTCAAAACTGGAAAGAAACTTTCTGAGAAACTGCTCTGTGTTCTCTGAATTCATCTCACAGAGTTACATCTTTCCCTACAAGAAGCCTTTCGCTAAGGCTGTTCTTCTAGAACTGGCAAAGGGATATTTGGAAACCCATAGAGGGCTATGGTGAAAAAGGAAATATCTTCCGTTCAAATCTGGAAAGAAGCTTTCTGAGAAACTGCTCTGTGTTCTCTGAATTCATCTCACAGAGTTACATCTTTCCCTTCAAGAAGCCTTTCGCTAAGGCTGTTCTTGTGGAACTGGCAAAGGGATATTTGGAAGCCCATAGATGGCTATGGTGAGAAAGGAAATATCTTCCGTTCAAAACTGGAAAGAAGCTTTCTGAGTAACTGCTCTCTGTTCTGGTAATTCATATCACCGAGCTACATCTTTCCCTTCAAGAAGCCTTTCGCTAAGGCTGTTCTTGCGGAATTGGCAAAGGGATATTTGGAAGCCCATAGAGGGCTATGTTGATAAAGGAAATATCTTCCGTTCAAAACTGGAAAGAAGCTTTCTGAGAAACTGCTCTGTATTTTCTGAATTCATCTCACGGAGTTACATCTTTCCCTTCAAGAAGCCTTTCGCTAAGGCTGTTCTTGTGGAACTGGCAAAGGGATATTTGGAAGCCCTTAGAGGGTTATGGTGAAAAAGGAAATATCTTCCGTTCAAAACTGGAAAGAAGCATTCTGAGAAACTGCTCTGTGTTCTGTTAATTCATCTCACAGAGTTACATCTTTCCCTACAGGAAGCATTTCCTAAGGCTGTTCTTGTGGAATTGGCAAAGGGATATTTGGAAGCCCATAGAGGGCTATGGTGAAAAAGGAAATATCTTCCGTTCAAAACTGGAAAGAAGCTTTCTGAGAAACTGCTCTGTGTTCTATGAATTCATCTCACAGAGTTACATCTTTCCCTTCAAGAAGCCTTTCGCTAAGGCTATTCTTGTGGAATTGGCAAAGGGATATTTGGAAGCCCTTAGAGGGCTATGGTGAAAAAGGAAATAACTTCCGTTCAAAACTGGAAAGAAGCTTTCTGAGAAACTGCTCTGTGTTCTGTTAGTTCATCTCACAGTGTTACATCTTGCCCTTCAAGAAGCCTTTCGCCAAAGCTGTTCTTGTGGAATTGGCAAGGGATATTTGGAAGCCCAAAGAGGGCTATGGTGAAAAAGGAAATATCTTCCGTTCAAAACTGGAAAGAAGCTTTCGGAGAAACTGCTCTGTGTTCTGTTAGTTCATCTCACACAGTTACATCTTTCCCTTCAAGAAGCCTTTCGCTAAGGCTGTTCTTGTGGAACTGGCAGAGGGATATTTGGAAGCCCATAGAGGGCTATGGTGAAAAAGGAAATATCTTCCGTTCAAAACTGGAAAGAAGCTTTCTGAGAAACTGCTCTGTGTTCTCTGAATTCATCTCACAGAGTTACATCTTTCCCTTCAAGAAGCCTTTCGCTAAGGCTGTTCTTCTGGAACTGGCAAAGGGATATTTGGAAGCCCACAGAGGGCTATGGTGAAAAAGGAAATATCTTCCGTTCAAAACTGGAAAGAAGCTTTCTGAGAAACTGCTCTGTGTTCTGTTAATTCAACTCACAGAGTTACATCTTTCCCTTCAAGAAGCCTTTCGCTAAGGCTGTTCTTTTGGAATTGGCAAAGGGATATTTGGAAGCCCATAGAGGGCTATGGTGAAAAAGGAAATATCTTCCGTTCAAAACTGGAAAGAAGCTTTCTGAGAAACTGCTCTGTGTTCTGTTAATTCATCTCACAGAGTTACATCTTCCCCTTCAAGAAGCCTTTCGCTAAGGCTGTTCTTGTGGAATTGGCAAAGGGATATTTGGAAGCCCATAGAGCGCTATGGTGAAAAAGGAAATATCTTCCGTTCAAAACTGGAAAGAAGCTTTCTAAGAAACTGCTCTGTGTTCTGTTAATTCATCTCACAGAGTTACATCTTGCCCTTCAAGAAGCCTTTCGCCAAGGCTGTTCTTGTGGAATTGGCAAAGTGATATTTGGAAGCCCATAGAGGGCTATTGTGAAAAAGGAAATATCTTCCGTTCAAAACTGGAAAGAAGCTTTTTTGAAACTGTTCTGTGTTCTGTTAGTTCATCTCACAGAGTTACATCTTTCCCTTCAAGAAGCCTTTCGCTAAGGCTGTTCTTGTGGAATTAGCAAAGGGATATTTGGAAGCCCTTAGAGGGCTATGGTGAAAAAGGAAATATCTTCCGTTCAAAACTGGAAAGAAGCTTTCTGAGAAACTGCTCTGTGTTCTATGAATTCTTCTCACAGAGTTACATCTTTCCCTTCAAGAAGCCTTTCGCTACGGCTGTTCTTGTGGAACTGGCTAAGGGATATTTGGAAGCCCATAGAGGGCTATGGTGAAAAAGGAAATATCTTCCGTTCAAAACTGGAAAGAAGCTTTCTGAGAAACTGCTCTGTGTTCTCTGAATTCATCTCACAGAGTTACATCTTTCCCTTCAAGAAGCCTTTCGCTAGGGCTGTTCTTCTGGAACTGGCAAAGGGATATTTGGAAGCCCATAGAGGGCTATGGTGAAAAAGGAAATATCTTCCGTTCAAAACTGGAAAGAAGCTTTCTGAGAAACTGCTCTGTGTTCTCTGAACTCTTCTCACAGAGTTACATCTTTCCCTTCAAGAAGCCTTTCGCTAAGGCTGTTCTTGTGGAACTGGCAAAGGGATATTTGGAAGCCCATAGAGGGCTATGGTGAAAAAGGAAATATCTTCCGTTCAAAACTGGAAAGAAGCATTCTGAGAAACTGCTCTGTGTTCTCTGAATTCATCTCACAGAGTTACATCTTTTCCTCCAAGAAGCCTTTCCTAAGGCTGTTCTTGTGGAATTGGCAAAGGGATATTTGGAAGCCCTTAGAGGGCTATGGTGAAAAAGGAAATATCTTCCGTTCAAAACTGGAAAGAAGCTTTCTGAGAAACTGCTGTGTGTTCTCTGAATTCATCTCACAGAGTTACATCTTTCCCTTCCAGAAGTCTTTCGCTAAGGCTGTTCTTGTGGAACTGGCAAAGGGATATTTGGAAGCCCATAGAGGGTTATGGTGAAAAAGGAAATATCTTCCGTTCAAAACTGGAAAGAAGCTTTCTGAGAAACTGCTCTGTGTTCTATGAATTCATCTCACAGAGTTACATCTTTTCCTTCAAGAAGCCTTTCGCTAAGGCTGTTCTTGTGGAATTGGCAAAGGGATATTTGGAAGCCCATAGAGGGCTATGGTGAAAAAGGAAATATCTTCCGTTCAAAACTGGAAAGAAGCTTTCTGACAAACTGCTCTGTGTTCTGTTAATTAATCTCACAGAGTTACATCTTTCCCTTCAAGAAGGCTTTCGCTAAGGCTGTTCTTCTGGATCTGGCAAAGGGATATTTGGAAGCCCATAGAGGGCTATGGTGAAAAAGGAAATATCTTCCGTTCAAAACTGGAAAGAAGCTTTCTGAGAAACTGCTCTGTGTTCTCTGAATTCATCTCACAGTGTTACATCTTTCCCTTCAAGAAGCCTTTCGCTAAGGCTGTTCTTGTGGAACTGGCAAAGGGATATTTGGAAGCCCATAGAGGGCCATGGTGAAAAAGGAAATATCTTCCGTTCAAAACTGGAAAGAAGCATTCTGAGAAACTGCTCTGTGTTCTGTAAATTCATCTCACAGAGTTACATCTTTTCCTCCAAAAAGCATTTCCTAAGGCTGTTCTTGTGGAATTGGCAAAGGGATATTTGGAAGCCAATAGAGGGCTATGGTGAAAAAGGAAATATCTTCCGTTCAAAACTGGAAAGAAGCTTTCTGAGAAACTTCTCTGTGTTCTCTGAATTCATCTCACAGAGTTACATCTTTTTCTTCAAGAAGCCTTTCGCTAAGTCTGTTCTTCTGGAATTGGCAAAGGGATATTTGGAAGCCCATAGAGGGCTATGGTGAAAAAGGAAATATCTTCCGTTCAAAACTGGAAAGAAGCTTTCTGAGAAACTGTTCTGTGTTCTGTTAGTTCATCTCACAGAGTTACATCTTTCCCTTCAAGAAGCCTTTCGCTAATGCTGTTCTAGTGGAACTGGCAAGGGGATATTGGGAAGCCCTTAGAGGGCTATGGTGAAAAAGGAAATATCTTCCGTTCAAAACTGGAAAGAAGATTTCTGAGAAACTGCTCTGTGTTCTGTTAGTTCATCTCACAGAGTTACATCTTTCCCTACAAGTAGCGTTTCGCTAAGGCTGTTCTAGTGGAACTGGCAAAGGGATATTTGGAAACCCATAGAGGGCTATGTTGAAAAAGGAAATATCTTCCGTTCAATACTGGAAAGAAGCTTTCTGAGAAACTGCTCTGTGTTCTCTGAATTCATCTCACAGAGTTACATCTTTCCCTTCAAGAAGCCTTTCGCTAAGGCTGTTCTTGTGGAATTGGCAAAGTGATATTTGGAAGCCCATAGAGGGCTATGGTGAAAAAGGAAATATCTTCCGTTCAAAACTGGAAAGAAGCTTTCTGAGAAACTGCTCTGTGTTCTGTTAGTTCATTTAACACAGTTACATCTTTCCCTTCAAGAAGCCTTTCCTTAAGGCTGTTCTTGTGGAACTGGCAAAGGGATATTTGGAAGCCCATAGAGGGCTATGGTGAGAAAGGAAATATCTTCCGTTCAAAACTGGAAAGAAGCTTTCTGAGAAACTGCTCTGTGTTCTCTGAATTCATCTCACAGAGTTACATCTTTCCCTTCAAGAAGCCTTTCGCTAAGGTTGTTCTTGTGGAACTGGCAAAGGGATAATAGGAAGCCCATAGAGGGCTATGGTGAAAAATGAAATATCTCCCGTTCAAAACTGGAAAGAAGCTTTCTGAGAAACTGCTCTGTGTTCTCTGAATTCATCTCACAGAGTTACATCTTTCCCTTCAAGAAGCCTTTCGCTAAGGCTGTTCTTGTGGAATTGGCAAAGGGATATTTTGAAGCACATACAGGGCTATGGTGAAAAAGGAAATATCTTCCGTTCAAACTGGAAAGAAGCTTTCTGAGAAACTGCTCTGTGTTCTGTTAATTCATCTCACAGAGTTACATCTTTCCCTTCAAGAAGCCTTTCGCTAAGGCTGTTCTTGTGGAATTGGCAAAGGGATATTTGGAAGCCCATAGAGGGCTATGGTGAAAAAGGAAATATCTTCCGTTCAAAACTGGAAAGAAGCTTTCTAAGAAACTGCTCTGTGTTCTGTTAATTCATCTCACAGAGTTACATCTTGCCCTTCAAGAAGCCTTTCGCCAAGGCTGTTCTTGTGGAATTGGCAAAGTGATATTTGGAAGCCCATAGAGGGCTATTGTGAAAAAGGAAATATCTTCCGTTCAAAACTGGAAAGAAGCTTTCTGAGAAACTGTTCTGTGTTCTGTTAGTTCATCTCACAGAGTTACATCTTTCCCTTCAAGAAGCCTTTCGCTAAGGCTGTTCTTGTGGAATTAGCAAAGGGATATTTGGAAGCCCTTAGAGGGCTATGGTGAAAAAGGAAATATCTTCCGTTCAAAACTGGAAAGAAGCTTTCTGAGAAACTGCTCTGTGTTCTATGAATTCTTCTCACAGAGTTACATCTTTCCCTTCAAGAAGCCTTTCGCTACGGCTGTTCTTGTGGAACTGGCTAAGGGATATTTGGAAACCCATAGAGGGCTATGGTGAAAAAGGAAATATCTTCCGTTCAAAACTGGAAAGAAGCTTTCTGAGAAACTGCTCTGTGTTCTCTGAATTCATCTCACAGAGTTACATCTTTCCCTTCAAGAAGCCTTTCGCTAGGGCTGTTCTTCTGGAACTGGCAAAGGGATATTTGGAAGCCCATAGAGGGCTATGGTGAAAAAGGAAATATCTTCCGTTCAAAACTGGAAAGAAGCTTTCTGAGAAACTGCTCTGTGTTCTCTGAACTCTTCTCACAGAGTTACATCTTTCCCTTCAAGAAGCCTTTCGCTAAGGCTGTTCTTGTGGAACTGGCAAAGGGATATTTGGAAGCCCATAGAGGGCTATGGTGAAAAAGGAAATATCTTCCGTTCAAAACTGGAAAGAAGCATTCTGAGAAACTGCTCTGTGTTCTCTGAATTCATCTCACAGAGTTACATCTTTTCCTCCAAGAAGCCTTTCCTAAGGCTGTTCTTGTGGAATTGGCAAAGGGATATTTGGAAGCCCTTAGAGGGCTATGGTGAAAAAGGAAATATCTTCCGTTCAAAACTGGAAAGAAGCTTTCTGAGAAACTGCTGTGTGTTCTCTGAATTCATCTCACAGAGTTACATCTTTCCCTTCAAGAAGTCTTTCGCTAAGGCTGTTCTTGTGGAACTGGCAAAGGGATATTTGGAAGCCCATAGAGGGTTATGGTGAAAAAGGAAATATCTTCCGTTCAAAACTGGAAAGAAGCTTTCTGAGAAACTGCTCTGTGTTCTATGAATTCATCTCACAGAGTTACATCTTTTCCTTCAAGAAGCCTTTCGCTAAGGCTGTTCTTGTGGAATTGGCAAAGGGATATTTGGAAGCCCATAGAGGGCTATGGTGAAAAAGGAAATATCTTCCGTTCAAAACTGGAAAGAAGCTTTCTGACAAACTGCTCTGTGTTCTGTTAATTAATCTCACAGAGTTACATCTTTCCCTTCAAGAAGGCTTTCGCTAAGGCTGTTCTTCTGGAACTGGCAAAGGGATATTTGGAAGCCCACAGAGGGCTATGGTGAAAAAGGAAATATCTTCCGTTCAAAACTGGAAAGAAGCTTTCTGAGAAACTGCTCTGTGTTCTGTTAATTCAACTCACAGAGTTACATCTTTCCCTTCAAGAAGCCTTTCGCTAAGGCTGTTCTTTTGGAATTGGCAAAGGGATATTTGGAAGCCCATAGAGGGCTATGGTGAAAAAGGAAATATCTTCCGTTCAAAACTGGAAAGAAGCTTTCTGAGAAACTGCTCTGTGTTCTGTTAATTCATCTCACAGAGTTACATCTTTCCCTTCAAGAAGCCTTTCGCTAAGGCTGTTCTTGTGGAATTGGCAAAGGGATATTTGGAAGCCCATAGAGGGCTATGTTGATAAAGGAAATATCTTCCGTTCAAAACTGGAAAGAAGCTTTCTGAGAAACTGCTCTGTATTTTCTGAATTCATCTCACGGAGTTACATCTTTCCCTTCAAGAAGCCTTTCGCTAAGGCTGTTCTTGTGGAACTGGCAAAGGGATATTTGGAAGCCCTTAGAGGGTTATGGTGAAAAAGGAAATATCTTCCGTTCAAAACTGGAAAGAAGCATTCTGAGAAACTGCTCTGTGTTCTGTTAATTCATCTCACAGAGTTACATCTTTCCCTACAGGAAGCATTTCCTAAGGCTGTTCTTGTGGAATTGGCAAAGGGATATTTGGAAGCCCATAGAGGGCTATGGTGAAAAAGGAAATATCTTCCGTTCAAAACTGGAAAGAAGCTTTCTGAGAAACTGCTCTGTGTTCTATGAATTCATCTCACAGAGTTACATCTTTCCCTTCAAGAAGCCTTTCGCTAAGGCTATTCTTGTGGAATTGGCAAAGGGATATTTGGAAGCCCTTAGAGGGCTATGGTGAAAAAGGAAATAACTTCCGTTCAAAACTGGAAAGAAGCTTTCTGAGAAACTGCTCTGTGTTCTGTTAGTTCATCTCACAGTGTTACATCTTGCCCTTCAAGAAGCCTTTCGCCAAAGCTGTTCTTGTGGAATTGGCAAGGGATATTTGGAAGCCCAAAGAGGGCTATGGTGAAAAAGGAAATATCTTCCGTTCAAAACTGGAAAGAAGCTTTCGGAGAAACTGCTCTGTGTTCTGTTAGTTCATCTCACACAGTTACATCTTTCCCTTCAAGAAGCCTTTCGCTAAGGCTGTTCTTGTGGAACTGGCAGAGGGATATTTGGAAGCCCATAGAGGGCTATGGTGAAAAAGGAAATATCTTCCGTTCAAAACTGGAAAGAAGCTTTCTGACAAACTGCTCTGTGTTCTGTTAATTAATCTCACAGAGTTACATCTTTCCCTTCAAGAAGGCTTTCGCTAAGGCTGTTCTTCTGGAACTGGCAAAGGGATATTTGGAAGCCCACAGAGGGCTATGGTGAAAAAGGAAATATCTTCCGTTCAAAACTGGAAAGAAGCTTTCTGAGAAACTGCTCTGTGTTCTGTTAATTCAACTCACAGAGTTACATCTTTCCCTTCAAGAAGCCTTTCGCTAAGGCTGTTCTTTTGGAATTGGCAAAGGGATATTTGGAAGCCCATAGAGGGCTATGGTGAAAAAGGAAATATCTTCCGTTCAAAACTGGAAAGAAGCTTTCTGAGAAACTGCTCTGTGTTCTGTTAATTCATCTCACAGAGTTACATCTTTCCCTTCAAGAAGCCTTTCGCTAAGGCTGTTCTTGTGGAATTGGCAAAGGGATATTTGGAAGCCCATAGAGGGCTATGGTGAAAAAGGAAATATCTTCCGTTCAAAACTGGAAAGAAGCTTTCTAAGAAACTGCTCTGTGTTCTGTTAATTCATCTCACAGAGTTACATCTTGCCCTTCAAGAAGCCTTTCGCCAAGGCTGTTCTTGTGGAATTGGCAAAGTGATATTTGGAAGCCCATAGAGGGCTATTGTGAAAAAGGAAATATCTTCCGTTCAAAACTGGAAAGAAGCTTTTTTGAAACTGTTCTGTGTTCTGTTAGTTCATCTCACAGAGTTACATCTTTCCCTTCAAGAAGCCTTTCGCTAAGGCTGTTCTTGTGGAATTAGCAAAGGGATATTTGGAAGCCCTTAGAGGGCTATGGTGAAAAAGGAAATATCTTCCGTTCAAAACTGGAAAGAAGCTTTCTGAGAAACTGCTCTGTGTTCTATGAATTCTTCTCACAGAGTTACATCTTTCCCTTCAAGAAGCCTTTCGCTACGGCTGTTCTTGTGGAACTGGCTAAGGGATATTTGGAAGCCCATAGAGGGCTATGGTGAAAAAGGAAATATCTTCCGTTCAAAACTGGAAAGAAGCTTTCTGAGAAACTGCTCTGTGTTCTCTGAATTCATCTCACAGAGTTACATCTTTCCCTTCAAGAAGCCTTTCGCTAGGGCTGTTCTTCTGGAACTGGCAAAGGGATATTTGGAAGCCCATAGAGGGCTATGGTGAAAAAGGAAATATCTTCCGTTCAAAACTGGAAAGAAGCTTTCTGAGAAACTGCTCTGTGTTCTCTGAACTCTTCTCACAGAGTTACATCTTTCCCTTCAAGAAGCCTTTCGCTAAGGCTGTTCTTGTGGAACTGGCAAAGGGATATTTGGAAGCCCATAGAGGGCTATGGTGAAAAAGGAAATATCTTCCGTTCAAAACTGGAAAGAAGCATTCTGAGAAACTGCTCTGTGTTCTCTGAATTCATCTCACAGAGTTACATCTTTTCCTCCAAGAAGCCTTTCCTAAGGCTGTTCTTGTGGAATTGGCAAAGGGATATTTGGAAGCCCTTAGAGGGCTATGGTGAAAAAGGAAATATCTTCCGTTCAAAACTGGAAACAAGCTTTCTGAGAAACTGCTGTGTGTTCTCTGAATTCATCTCACAGAGTTACATCTTTCCCTTCAAGAAGTCTTTCGCTAAGGCTGTTCTTGTGGAACTGGCAAAGGGATATTTGGAAGCCCATAGAGGGTTATGGTGAAAAAGGAAATATCTTCCGTTCAAAACTGGAAAGAAGCTTTCTGAGAAACTGCTCTGTGTTCTATGAATTCATCTCACAGAGTTACATCTTTTCCTTCAAGAAGCCTTTCGCTAAGGCTGTTCTTGTGGAATTGGCAAAGGGATATTTGGAAGCCCATAGAGGGCTATGGTGAAAAAGGAAATATCTTCCGTTCAAAACTGGAAAGAAGCTTTCTGACAAACTGCTCTGTGTTCTGTTAATTAATCTCACAGAGTTACATCTTTCCCTTCAAGAAGGCTTTCGCTAAGGCTGTTCTTCTGGAACTGGCAAAGGGATATTTGGAAGCCCACAGAGGGCTATGGTGAAAAAGGAAATATCTTCCGTTCAAAACTGGAAAGAAGCTTTCTGAGAAACTTCTCTGTGTTCTGTTAATTCAACTCACAGAGTTACATCTTTCCCTTCAAGAAGCCTTTCGCTAAGGCTGTTCTTTTGGAATTGGCAAAGGGATATTTGGAAGCCCATAGAGGGCTATGGTGAAAAAGGAAATATCTTCCGTTCAAAACTGGAAAGAAGCTTTCTGAGAAACTGCTCTGTGTTCTGTTAATTCATCTCACAGAGTTACATCTTTCCCTTCAAGAAGCCTTTCGCTAAGGCTGTTCTTGTGGAATTGGCAAAGGGATATTTGGAAGCCCATAGAGGGCTATGGTGAAAAAGGAAATATCTTCCGTTCAAAACTGGAAAGAAGCTTTCTAAGAAACTGCTCTGTGTTCTGTTAATTCATCTCACAGAGTTACATCTTGCCCTTCAAGAAGCCTTTCGCCAAGGCTGTTCTTGTGGAATTGGCAAAGTGATATTTGGAAGCCCATAGAGGGCTATTGTGAAAAAGGAAATATCTTCCGTTCAAAACTGGAAAGAAGCTTTCTGAGAAACTGTTCTGTGTTCTGTTAGTTCATCTCACAGAGTTACATCTTTCCCTTCAAGAAGCCTTTCGCTAAGGCTGTTCTTGTGGAATTAGCAAAGGGATATTTGGAAGCCCTTAGAGGGCTATGGTGAAAAAGGAAATATCTTCCGTTCAAAACTGGAAAGAAGCTTTCTGAGAAACTGCTCTGTGTTCTATGAATTCTTCTCACAGAGTTACATCTTTCCCTTCAAGAAGCCTTTCGCTACGGCTGTTCTTGTGGAACTGGCTAAGGGATATTTGGAAACCCATAGAGGGCTATGGTGAAAAAGGAAATATCTTCCGTTCAAAACTGGAAAGAAGCTTTCTGAGAAAATGCTCTGTGTTCTCTGAATTCATCTCACAGAGTTACATCTTTCCCTTCAAGAAGCCTTTCGCTAGGGCTGTTCTTCTGGAACTGGCAAAGGGATATTTGGAAGCCCATAGAGGGCTATGGTGAAAAAGGAAATATCTTCCGTTCAAAACTGGAAAGAAGCTTTCTGAGAAACTGCTCTGTGTTCTCTGAACTCTTCTCACAGAGTTACATCTTTCCCTTCAAGAAGCCTTTCGCTAAGGCTGTTCTTGTGGAACTGGCAAAGGGATATTTGGAAGCCCATAGAGGGCTATGGTGAAAAAGGAAATATCTTCCGTTCAAAACTGGAAAGAAGCATTCTGAGAAACTGCTCTGTGTTCTCTGAATTCATCTCACAGAGTTACATCTTTTCCTCCAAGAAGCCTTTCCTAAGGCTGTTCTTGTGGAATTGGCAAAGGGATATTTGGAAGCCCTTAGAGGGCTATGGTGAAAAAGGAAATATCTTCCGTTCAAAACTGGAAAGAAGCTTTCTGAGAAACTGCTGTGTGTTCTCTGAATTCATCTCACAGAGTTACATCTTTCCCTTCAAGAAGTCTTTCGCTAAGGCTGTTCTTGTGGAACTGGCAAAGGGATATTTGGAAGCCCATAGAGGGTTATGGTGAAAAAGGAAATATCTTCCGTTCAAAACTGGAAAGAAGCTTTCTGAGAAACTGCTCTGTGTTCTATGAATTCATCTCACAGAGTTACATCTTTTCCTTCAAGAAGCCTTTCGCTAAGGCTGTTCTTGTGGAATTGGCAAAGGGATATTTGGAAGCCCATAGAGGGCTATGGTGAAAAAGGAAATATCTTCCGTTCAAAACTGGAAAGAAGCTTTCTGACAAACTGCTCTGTGTTCTGTTAATTAATCTCACAGAGTTACATCTTTCCCTTCAAGAAGGCTTTCGCTAAGGCTGTTCTTCTGGATCTGGCAAAGGGATATTTGGAAGCCCATAGAGGGCTATGGTGAAAAAGGAAATATCTTCCGTTCAAAACTGGAAAGAAGCTTTCTGAGAAACTGCTCTGTGTTCTCTGAATTCATCTCACAGTGTTACATCTTTCCCTTCAAGAAGCCTTTCGCTAAGGCTGTTCTTGTGGAACTGGCAAAGGGATATTTGGAAGCCCATAGAGGGCCATGGTGAAAAAGGAAATATCTTCCGTTCAAAACTGGAAAGAAGCATTCTGAGAAACTGCTCTGTGTTCTGTAAATTCATCTCACAGAGTTACATCTTTTCCTCCAAAAAGCATTTCCTAAGGCTGTTCTTGTGGAATTGGCAAAGGGATATTTGGAAGCCAATAGAGGGCTATGGTGAAAAAGGAAATATCTTCCGTTCAAAACTGGAAAGAAGCTTTCTGAGAAACTGCTCTGTGTTCTCTGAATTCATCTCACAGAGTTACATCTTTTTCTTCAAGAAGCCTTTCGCTAAGTCTGTTCTTCTGGAATTGGCAAAGGGATATTTGGAAGCCCATAGAGGGCTATGGTGAAAAAGGAAATATCTTCCGTTCAAAACTGGAAAGAAGCTTTCTGAGAAACTGTTCTGTGTTCTGTTAGTTCATCTCACAGAGTTACATCTTTCCCTTCAAGAAGCCTTTCGCTAATGCTGTTCTTGTGGAACTGGCAAGGGGATATTGGGAAGCCCTTAGAGGGCTATGGTGAAAAAGGAAATATCTTCCGTTCAAAACTGGAAAGAAGATTTCTGAGAAACTGCTCTGTGTTCTGTTAGTTCATCTTACAGAGTTACATCTTTCCCTACAAGTAGCCTTTCGCTAAGGCTGTTCTAGTGGAACTGGCAAAGGGATATTTGGAAACCCATAGAGGGCTATGTTGAAAAAGGAAATATCTTCCGTTCAATACTGGAAAGAAGCTTTCTGAGAAACTGCTCTGTGTTCTCTGAATTCATCTCACAGAGTTACATCTTTCCCTTCAAGAAGCCTTTCGCTAAGGCTGTTCTTGTGGAATTGGCAAAGTGATATTTGGAAGCCCATAGAGGGCTATGGTGAAAAAGGAAATATCTTCCGTTCAAAACTGGAAAGAAGCTTTCTGAGAAACTGCTCTGTGTTCTGTTAGTTCATTTAACACAGTTACATCTTTCCCTTCAAGAAGCCTTTCCTTAAGGCTGTTCTTGTGGAACTGGCAAAGGGATATTTGGAAGCCCATAGAGGGCTATGGTGAGAAAGGAAATATCTTCCGTTCAAAACTGGAAAGAAGCTTTCTGAGAAACTGCTCTGTGTTCTCTGAATTCATCTCACAGAGTTACATCTTTCCCTTCAAGAAGCCTTTCGCTAAGGTTGTTCTTGTGGAACTGGCAAAGGGATAATAGGAAGCCCATAGAGGGCTATGGTGAAAAATGAAATATCTCCCGTTCAAAACTGGAAAGAAGCTTTCTGAGAAACTGCTCTGTGTTCTCTGAATTCATCTCACAGAGTTACATCTTTCCCTTCAAGAAGCCTTTCGCTAAGGCTGTTCTTGTGGAATTGGCAAAGGGATATTTTGAAGCACATACAGGGCTATGGTGAAAAAGGAAATATCTTCCGTTCAAACTGGAAAGAAGCTTTCTGAGAAACTGCTCTGTGTTCTGTTAATTCATCTCACAGAGTTACATCTTTCCCTTCAAGAAGCCTTTCGCTAAGGCTGTTCTTGTGGAATTGGCAAAGGGATATTTGGAAGCCCATAGAGGGCTATGGTGAAAAAGGAAATATCTTCCGTTCAAAACTGGAAAGAAGCTTTCTAAGAAACTGCTCTGTGTTCTGTTAATTCATCTCACAGAGTTACATCTTGCCCTTCAAGAAGCCTTTCGCCAAGGCTGTTCTTGTGGAATTGGCAAAGTGATATTTGGAAGCCCATAGAGGGCTATTGTGAAAAAGGAAATATCTTCCGTTCAAAACTGGAAAGAAGCTTTCTGAGAAACTGTTCTGTGTTCTGTTAGTTCATCTCACAGAGTTACATCTTTCCCTTCAAGAAGCCTTTCGCTAAGGCTGTTCTTGTGGAATTAGCAAAGGGATATTTGGAAGCCCATAGAGGGCCATGGTGAAAAAGGAAATATCTTCCGTTCAAAACTGGAAAGAAGCATTCTGAGAAACTGCTCTGTGTTCTGTAAATTCATCTCACAGAGTTACATCTTTTCCTCCAAAAAGCATTTCCTAAGGCTGTTCTTGTGGAATTGGCAAAGGGTTATTTGGAAGCCAATAGAGGGCTATGGTGAAAAAGGAAATATCTTCCGTTCAAAACTGGAAAGAAGCTTTCTGAGAAACTGCTCTGTGTTCTCTGAATTCATCTCACAGAGTTACATCTTTTTCTTCAAGAAGCCTTTCGCTAAGTCTGTTCTTCTGGAATTGGCAAAGGGATATTTGGAAGCCCATAGAGGGCTATGGTGAAAAAGGAAATATCTTCCGTTCAAAACTGGAAAGAAGCTTTCTGAGAAACTGTTCTGTGTTCTGTTAGTTCATCTCACAGAGTTACATCTTTCCCTTCAAGAAGCCTTTCGCTAATGCTGTTCTTGTGGAACTGGCAAGGGGATATTGGGAAGCCCTTAGAGGGCTATGGTGAAAAAGGAAATATCTTCCGTTCAAAACTGGAAAGAAGATTTCTGAGAAACTGCTCTGTGTTCTGTTAGTTCATCTCACAGAGTTACATCTTTCCCTACAAGTAGCCTTTCGCTAAGGCTGTTCTAGTGGAACTGGCAAAGGGATATTTGGAAACCCATAGAGGGCTATGTTGAAAAAGGAAATATCTTCCGTTCAATACTGGAAAGAAGCTTTCTGAGAAACTGCTCTGTGTTCTCTGAATTCATCTCACAGAGTTACATCTTTCCCTTCAAGAAGCCTTTCGCTAAGGCTGTTCTTGTGGAATTGGCAAAGTGATATTTGGAAGCCCATAGAGGGCTATGGTGAAAAAGGAAATATCTTCCGTTCAAAACTGGAAAGAAGCTTTCTGAGAAACTGCTCTGTGTTCTGTAAGTTCATTTAACACAGTTACATCTTTCCCTTCAAGAAGCCTTTCCTTAAGGCTGTTCTTGTGGAACTGGCAAAGGGATATTTGGAAGCCCATAGAGGGCTATGGTGAGAAAGGAAATATCTTCCGTTCAAAACTGGAAAGAAGCTTTCTGAGAAACTGCTCTGTGTTCTCTGAATTCATCTCACAGAGTTACATCTTTTCCTTCAAGAAGCCTTTCGCTAAGGCTGTTCTTGTGGAATTGGCAAAGGGATATTTGGAAGCCCATAGAGGGCTATGGTGAAAAAGGAAATATCTTCCGTTCAAAACTGGAAAGAAGCTTTCTGACAAACTGCTCTGTGTTCTGTTAATTAATCTCACAGAGTTACATCTTTCCCTTCAAGAAGGCTTTCGCTAAGGCTGTTCTTCTGTATCTGGCAAAGGGATATTTGGAAGCCCATAGAGGGCTATGGTGAAAAAGGAAATATCTTCCGTTCAAAACTGGAAAGAAGCTTTCTGAGAAACTGCTCTGTGTTCTCTGAATTCATCTCACAGTGTTACATCTTTCCCTTCAAGAAGCCTTTCGCTAAGGCTGTTCTTGTGGAACTGGCAAAGGGATATTTGGAAGCCCATAGAGGGCCATGGTGAAAAAGGAAATATCTTCCGTTCAAAACTGGAAAGAAGCTTTCTGAGAAACTGTTCTGTGTTCTGTTAGTTCATCTCACAGAGTTACATCTTTCCCTTCAAGAAGCCTTTCGCTAATGCTGTTCTTGTGGAACTGGCAAGGGGATATTGGGAAGCCCTTAGAGGGCTATGGTGAAAAAGGAAATATCTTCCGTTCAAAACTGGAAAGAAGATTTCTGAGAAACTGCTCTGTGTTCTGTTAGTTCATCTCACAGAGTTACATCTTTCCCTACAAGTAGCCTTTCGCTAAGGCTGTTCTAGTGGAACTGGCAAAGGGATATTTGGAAACCCATAGAGGGCTATGTTGAAAAAGGAAATATCTTCCGTTCAATACTGGAAAGAAGCTTTCTGAGAAACTGCTCTGTATTCTCTGAATTCATCTCACAGAGTTACATCTTTCCCTTCAAGAAGCCTTTCGCTAAGGCTGTTCTTGTGGAATTGGCAAAGTGATATTTGGAAGCCCATAGAGGGCTATGGTGAAAAAGGAAATATCTTCCGTTCAAAACTGGAAAGAAGCTTTCTGAGAAACTGCTCTGTGTTCTGTTAGTTCATTTAACACAGTTACATCTTTCCCTTCAAGAAGCCTTTCCTTAAGGCTGTTCTTGTGGAACTGGCAAAGGGATATTTGGAAGCCCATAGAGGGCTATGGTGAGAAAGGAAATATCTTCCGTTCAAAACTGGAAAGAAGCTTTCTGAGAAACTGCTCTGTGTTCTCTGAATTCATCTCACAGACTTACATCTTTCCCTTCAAGAAGCCTTTCGCTAAGGTTGTTCTTGTGGAACTGGCAAAGGGATAATAGGAAGCCCATAGAGGGCTATGGTGAAAAATGAAATATCTCCCGTTCAAAACTGGAAAGAAGCTTTCTGAGAAACTGCTCTGTGTTCTCTGAATTCATCTCACAGAGTTACATCTTTCCCTTCAAGAAGCCTTTCGCTAAGGCTGTTCTTGTGGAATTGGCAAAGGGATATTTTGAAGCACATACAGGGCTATGGTGAAAAAGGAAATATCTTCCGTTCAAACTGGAAAGAAGCTTTCTGAGAAACTGCTCTGTGTTCTGTTAATTCATCTCACAGAGTTACATCTTTCCCTTCAAGAAGCCTTTCGCTAAGGCTGTTCTTGTGGAATTGGCAAAGGGATATTTGGAAGCCCATAGAGGGCTATGGTGAAAAAGGAAATATCTTCCGTTCAAAACTGGAAAGAAGCTTTCTAAGAAACTGCTCTGTGTTCTGTTAATTCATCTCACAGAGTTACATCTTGCCCTTCAAGAAGCCTTTCGCCAAGGCTGTTCTTGTGGAATTGGCAAAGTGATATTTGGAAGCCCATAGAGGGCTATTGTGAAAAAGGAAATATCTTCCGTTCAAAACTGGAAAGAAGCTTTCTGAGAAACTGTTCTGTGTTCTGTTAGTTCATCTCACAGAGTTACATCTTTCCCTTCAAGAAGCCTTTCGCTAAGGCTGTTCTTGTGGAATTAGCAAAGGGATATTTGGAAGCCCTTAGAGGGCTATGGTGAAAAAGGAAATATCTTCCGTTCAAAACTGGAAAGAAGCTTTCTGAGAAACTGCTCTGTGTTCTATGAATTCTTCTCACAGAGTTACATCTTTCCCTTCAAGAAGCCTTTCGCTACGGCTGTTCTTGTGGAACTGGCTAAGGGATATTTGGAAACCCATAGAGGGCTATGGTGAAAAAGGAAATATCTTCCGTTCAAAACTGGAAAGAAGCTTTCTGAGAAACTGCTCTGTGTTCTCTGAATTCATCTCACAGAGTTACATCTTTCCCTTCAAGAAGCCTTTCGCTAGGGCTGTTCTTCTGGAACTGGCAAAGGGATATTTGGAAGCCCATAGAGGGCTATGGTGAAAAAGGAAATATCTTCCGTTCAAAACTGGAAAGAAGCTTTCTGAGAAACTGCTCTGTGTTCTCTGAACTCTTCTCACAGAGTTACATCTTTCCCTTCAAGAAGCCGTTCGATAAGGCTGTTCTTGTGGAACTGGCAAAGGGATATTTGGAAGCCCATAGAGGGCTATGGTGAAAAAGGAAATATCTTCCGTTCAAAACTGGAAAGAAGCATTCTGAGAAACTGCTCTGTGTTCTCTGAATTCATCTCACAGAGTTACATCTTTTCCTCCAAGAAGCCTTTCCTAAGGCTGTTCTTGTGGAATTGGCAAAGGGATATTTGGAAGCCCTTAGAGGGCTATGGTGAAAAAGGAAATATCTTCCGTTCAAAACTGGAAAGAAGCTTTCTGAGAAACTGCTGTGTGTTCTCTGAATTCATCTCACAGAGTTACATCTTTCCCTTCAAGAAGTCTTTCGCTAAGGCTGTTCTTGTGGAACTGGCAAAGGGATATTTGGAAGCCCATAGAGGGTTATGGTGAAAAAGGAAATATCTTCCGTTCAAAACTGGAAAGAAGCTTTCTGAGAAACTGCTCTGTGTTCTATGAATTCATCTCACAGAGTTACATCTTTTCCTTCAAGAAGCCTTTCGCTAAGGCTGTTCTTGTGGAATTGGCAAAGGGATATTTGGAAGCCCATAGAGGGCTATGGTGAAAAAGGAAATATCTTCCGTTCAAAACTGGAAAGAAGCTTTCTGACAAACTGCTCTGTGTTCTGTTAATTAATCTCACAGAGTTACATCTTTCCCTTCAAGAAGGCTTTCGCTAAGGCTGTTCTTCTGGAACTGGCAAAGGGATATTTGGAAGCCCACAGAGGGCTATGGTGAAAAAGGAAATATCTTCCGTTCAAAACTGGAAAGAAGGTTTCTGAGAAACTGCTCTGTGTTCTGTTAATTCAACTCACAGAGTTACATCTTTCCCTTCAAGAAGCCTTTCGCTAAGGCTGTTCTTTTGGAATTGGCAAAGGGATATTTGGAAGCCCATAGAGGGCTATGGTGAAAAAGGAAATATCTTCCGTTCAAAACTGGAAAGAAGCTTTCTGAGAAACTGCTCTGTGTTCTGTTAATTCATCTCACAGAGTTACATCTTTCCCTTCAAGAAGCCTTTCGCTAAGGCTGTTCTTGTGGAATTGGCAAAGGGATATTTGGAAGCCCATAGAGGGCTATGGTGAAAAAGGAAATATCTTCCGTTCAAAACTGGAAAGAAGCTTTCTAAGAAACTGCTCTGTGTTCTGTTAATTCATCTCACAGAGTTACATCTTGCCCTTCAAGAAGCCTTTCGCCAAGGCTGTTCTTGTGGAATTGGCAAAGTGATATTTGGAAGCCCATAGAGGGCTATTGTGAAAAAGGAAATATCTTCCGTTCAAAACTGGAAAGAAGCTTTCTGAGAAACTGTTCTGTGTTCTGTTAGTTCATCTCACAGAGTTACATCTTTCCCTTCAAGAAGCCTTTCGCTAAGGCTGTTCTTGTGGAATTAGCAAAGGGATATTTGGAAGCCCTTAGAGGGCTATGGTGAAAAAGGAAATATCTTCCGTTCAAAACTGGAAAGAAGCTTTCTGAGAAACTGCTCTGTGTTCTATGAATTCTTCTCACAGAGTTACATCTTTCCCTTCAAGAAGCCTTTCGCTACGGCTGTTCTTGTGGAACTGGCTAAGGGATATTTGGAAACCCATAGAGGGCTATGGTGAAAAAGGAAATATCTTCCGTTCAAAACTGGAAAGAAGCTTTCTGAGAAACTGCTCTGTGTTCTCTGAATTCATCTCACAGAGTTACATCTTTCCCTTCAAGAAGCCTTTCGCTAGGGCTGTTCTTCTGGAACTGGCAAAGGGATATTTGGAAGCCCATAGAGGGCTATGGTGAAAAAGGAAATATCTTCCGTTCAAAACTGGAAAGAAGCTTTCTGAGAAACTGCTCTGTGTTCTCTGAACTCTTCTCACAGAGTTACATCTTTCCCTTCAAGAAGCCTTTCGCTAAGGCTGTTGTTGTGGAACTGGCAAAGGGATATTTGGAAGCCCATAGAGGGCTATGGTGAAAAAGGAAATATCTTCCGTTCAAAACTGGAAAGAAGCATTCTGAGAAACTGCTCTGTGTTCTCTGAATTCATCTCACAGAGTTACATCTTTTCCTCCAAGAAGCCTTTCCTAAGGCTGTTCTTGTGGAATTGGCAAAGGGATATTTGGAAGCCCTTAGAGGGCTATGGTGAAAAAGGAAATATCTTCCGTTCAAAACTGGAAAGAAGCTTTCTGAGAAACTGCTGTGTGTTCTCTGAATTCATCTCACAGAGTTACATCTTTCCCTTCAAGAAGTCTTTCGCTAAGGCTGTTCTTGTGGAACTGGCAAAGGGATATTTGGAAGCCCATAGAGGGTTATGGTGAAAAAGGAAATATCTTCCGTTCAAAACTGGAAAGAATCTTTCTGAGAAACTGCTCTGTGTTCTATGAATTCATCTCACAGAGTTACATCTTTTCCTTCAAGAAGCCTTTCGCTAAGGCTGTTCTTGTGGAATTGGCAAAGGGATATTTGGAAGCCCATAGAGGGCTATGGTGAAAAAGGAAATATCTTCCGTTCAAAACTGGAAAGAAGCTTTCTGACAAACTGCTCTGTGTTCTGTTAATTAATCTCACAGAGTTACATCTTTCCCTTCAAGAAGGCTTTCGCTAAGGCTGTTCTTCTGGATCTGGCAAAGGGATATTTGGAAGCCCATAGAGGGCTATGGTGAAAAAGGAAATATCTTCCGTTCAAAACTGGAAAGAAGCTTTCTGAGAAACTGCTCTGTGTTCTCTGAATTCATCTCACAGTGTTACATCTTTCCCTTCAAGAAGCCTTTCGCTAAGGCTGTTCTTGTGGAACTGGCAAAGGGATATTTGGAAGCCCATAGAGGGCCATGGTGAAAAAGGAAATATCTTCCGTTCAAAACTGGAAAGAAGCATTCTGAGAAACTGCTCTGTGTTCTGTAAATTCATCTCACAGAGTTACATCTTTTCCTCCAAAAAGCATTTCCTAAGGCTGTTCTTGTGGAATTGGCAAAGGGATATTTGGAAGCCAATAGAGGGCTATGGTGAAAAAGGAAATATCTTCCGTTCAAAACTGGAAAGAAGCTTTCTGAGAAACTGCTCTGTGTTCTCTGAATTCATCTCACAGAGTTACATCTTTTTCTTCAAGAAGCCTTTCGCTAAGTCTGTTCTTCTGGAATTGGCAAAGGGATATTTGGAAGCCCATAGAGGGCTATGGTGAAAAAGGAAATATCTTCCGTTCAAAACTGGAAAGAAGCTTTCTGAGAAACTGTTCTGTGTTCTGTTAGTTCATCTCACAGAGTTACATCTTTCCCTTCAAGAAGCCTTTCGCTAATGCTGTTCTTGTGGAACTGGCAAGGGGATATTGGGAAGCCCTTAGAGGGCTATGGTGAAAAAGGAAATATCTTCCGTTCAAAACTGGAAAGAAGATTTCTGAGAAACTGCTCTGTGTTCTGTTAGTTCATCTCACAGAGTTACATCTTTCCCTACAAGTAGCCTTTCGCTAAGGCTGTTCTAGTGGAACTGGCAAAGGGATATTTGGAAACCCATAGAGGGCTATGTTGAAAAAGGAAATATCTTCCGTTCAATACTGGAAAGAAGCTTTCTGAGAAACTGCTCTGTGTTCTCTGAATTCATCTCACAGAGTTACATCTTTCCCTTCAAGAAGCCTTTCGCTAAGGCTGTTCTTGTGGAATTGGCAAAGTGATATTTGGAAGCCCATAGAGGGCTATGGTGAAAAAGGAAATATCTTCCGTTCAAAACTGGAAAGAAGCTTTCTGAGAAACTGCTCTGTGTTCTGTTAGTTCATTTAACACAGTTACATCTTTCCCTTCAAGAAGCCTTTCCTTAAGGCTGTTCTTGTGGAACTGGCAAAGGGATATTTGGAAGCCCATAGAGGGCTATGGTGAGAAAGGAAATATCTTCCGTTCAAAACTGGAAAGAAGCTTTCTGAGAAACTGCTCTGTGTTCTCTGAATTCATCTCACAGAGTTACATCTTTCCCTTCAAGAAGCCTTTCGCTAAGGTTGTTCTTGTGGAACTGGCAAAGGGATAATAGGAAGCCCATAGAGGGCTATGGTGAAAAATGAAATATCTCCCGTTCAAAACTGGAAAGAAGCTTTCTGAGAAACTGCTCTGTGTTCTCTGAATTCATCTCACAGAGTTACATCTTTCCCTTCAAGAAGCCTTTCGCTAAGGCTGTTCTTGTGGAATTGGCAAAGGGATATTTTGAAGCACATACAGGGCTATGGTGAAAAAGGAAATATCTTCCGTTCAAACTGGAAAGAAGCTTTCTGAGAAACTGCTCTGTGTTCTGTTAATTCATCTCACAGAGTTACATCTTTCCCTTCAAGAAGCCTTTCGCTAAGGCTGTTCTTGTGGAATTGGCAAAGGGATATTTGGAAGCCCATAGAGGGCTATGGTGAAAAAGGAAATATCTTCCGTTCAAAACTGGAAAGAAGCTTTCTAAGAAACTGCTCTGTGTTCTGTTAATTCATCTCACAGAGTTACATCTTGCCCTTCAAGAAGCCTTTCGCCAAGGCTGTTCTTGTGGAATTGGCAAAGTGATATTTGGAAGCCCATAGAGGGCTATTGTGAAAAAGGAAATATCTTCCGTTCAAAACTGGAAAGAAGCTTTCTGAGAAACTGTTCTGTGTTCTGTTAGTTCATCTCACAGAGTTACATCTTTCCCTTCAAGAAGCCTTTCGCTAAGGCTGTTCTTGTGGAATTAGCAAAGGGATATTTGGAAGCCCATAGAGGGCCATGGTGAAAAAGGAAATATCTTCCGTTCAAAACTGGAAAGAAGCATTCTGAGAAACTGCTCTGTGTTCTGTAAATTCATCTCACAGAGTTACATCTTTTCCTCCAAAAAGCATTTCCTAAGGCTGTTCTTGTGGAATTGGCAAAGGGATATTTGGAAGCCAATAGAGGGCTATGGTGAAAAAGGAAATATCTTCCGTTCAAAACTGGAAAGAAGCTTTCTGAGAAACTGCTCTGTGTTCTCTGAATTCATCTCACAGAGTTACATCTTTTTCTTCAAGAAGCCTTTCGCTAAGTCTGTTCTTCTGGAATTGGCAAAGGGATATTTGGAAGCCCATAGAGGGCTATGGTGAAAAAGGAAATATCTTCCGTTCAAAACTGGAAAGAAGCTTTCTGAGAAACTGTTCTGTGTTCTGTTAGTTCATCTCACAGAGTTACATCTTTCCCTTCAAGAAGCCTTTCGCTAATGCTGTTCTTGTGGAACTGGCAAGGGGATATTGGGAAGCCCTTAGAGGGCTATGGTGAAAAAGGAAATATCTTCCGTTCAAAACTGGAAAGAAGATTTCTGAGAAACTGCTCTGTGTTCTGTTAGTTCATCTCACAGAGTTACATCTTTCCCTACAAGTAGCCTTTCGCTAAGGCTGTTCTAGTGGAACTGGCAAAGGGATATTTGGAAACCCATAGAGGGCTATGTTGAAAAAGGAAATATCTTCCGTTCAATACTGGAAAGAAGCTTTCTGAGAAACTGCTCTGTGTTCTCTGAATTCATCTCACAGAGTTACATCTTTCCCTTCAAGAAGCCTTTCGCTAAGGCTGTTCTTGTGGAATTGGCAAAGTGATATTTGGAAGCCCATAGAGGGCTATGGTGAAAAAGGAAATATCTTCCGTTCAAAACTGGAAAGAAGCTTTCTGAGAAACTGCTCTGTGTTCTGTTAGTTCATTTAACACAGTTACATCTTTCCCTTCAAGAAGCCTTTCCTTAAGGCTGTTCTTGTGGAACTGGCAAAGGGATATTTGGAAGCCCATAGAGGGCTATGGTGAGAAAGGAAATATCTTCCGTTCAAAACTGGAAAGAAGCTTTCTGAGAAACTGCTCTGTGTTCTCTGAATTCATCTCACAGAGTTACATCTTTCCCTTCAAGAAGCCTTTCGCTAAGGTTGTTCTTGTGGAACTGGCAAAGGGATAATAGGAAGCCCATAGAGGGCTATGGTGAAAAATGAAATATCTCCCGTTCAAAACTGGAAAGAAGCTTTCTGAGAAACTGCTCTGTGTTCTCTGAATTCATCTCACAGAGTTACATCTTTCCCTTCAAGCAGCCTTTCGCTAAGGCTGTTCTTGTGGAATTGGCAAAGGGATATTTTGAAGCACATACAGGGCTATGGTGAAAAAGGAAATATCTTCCGTTCAAACTGGAAAGAAGCTTTCTGAGAAACTGCTCTGTGTTCTGTTAATTCATCTCACAGAGTTACATCTTTACCTTCAAGAAGCCTTTCGCTAAGGCTGTTCTTGTGGAATTGGCAAAGGGATATTTGGAAGCCCATAGAGGGCTATGGTGAAAAAGGAAATATCTTCCGTTCAAAACTGGAAAGAAGCTTTCTAAGAAACTGCTCTGTGTTCTGTTAATTCATCTCACAGAGTTACATCTTGCCCTTCAAGAAGCCTTTCGCCAAGGCTGTTCTTGTGGAATTGGCAAAGTGATATTTGGAAGCCCATAGAGGGCTATTGTGAAAAAGGAAATATCTTCCGTTCAAAACTGGAAAGAAGCTTTCTGAGAAACTGTTCTGTGTTCTGTTAGTTCATCTCACAGAGTTACATCTTTCCCTTCAAGAAGCCTTTCGCTAAGGCTGTTCTTGTGGAATTAGCAAAGGGATATTTGGAAGCCCTTAGAGGGCTATGGTGAAAAAGGAAATATCTTCCGTTCAAAACTGGAAAGAAGCTTTCTGAGAAACTGCTCTGTGTTCTATGAATTCTTCTCACAGAGTTACATCTTTCCCTTCAAGAAGCCTTTCGCTACGGCTGTTCTTGTGGAACTGGCTAAGGGATATTTGGAAACCCATAGAGGGCTATGGTGAAAAAGGAAATATCTTCCGTTCAAAACTGGAAAGAAGCTTTCTGAGAAACTGCTCTGTGTTCTCTGAATTCATCTCACAGAGTTACATCTTTCCCTTCAAGAAGCCTTTCGCTAGGGCTGTTCTTCTGGAACTGGCAAAGGGATATTTGGAAGCCCATAGAGGGCTATGGTGAAAAAGGAAATATCTTCCGTTCAAAACTGGAAAGAAGCTTTCTGAGAAACTGCTCTGTGTTCTCTGAACTCTTCTCACAGAGTTACATCTTTCCCTTCAAGAAGCCTTTCGCTAAGGCTGTTCTTGTGGAACTGGCAAAGGGATATTTGGAAGCCCATAGAGGGCTATGGTGAAAAAGGAAATATCTTCCGTTCAAAACTGGAAAGAAGCATTCTGAGAAACTGCTCTGTGTTCTCTGAATTCATCTCACAGAGTTACATCTTTTCCTCCAAGAAGCCTTTCCTAAGGCTGTTCTTGTGGAATTGGCAAAGGGATATTTGGAAGCCCTTAGAGGGCTATGGTGAAAAAGGAAATATCTTCCGTTCAAAACTGGAAAGAAGCTTTCTGAGAAACTGCTGTGTGTTCTCTGAATTCATCTCACAGAGTTACATCTTTCCCTTCAAGAAGTCTTTCGCTAAGGCTGTTCTTGTGGAACTGGCAAAGGGATATTTGGAAGCCCATAGAGGGTTATGGTGAAAAAGGAAATATCTTCCGTTCAAAACTGGAAAGAAGCTTTCTGAGAAACTGCTCTGTGTTCTATGAATTCATCTCACAGAGTTACATCTTTTCCTTCAAGAAGCCTTTCGCTAAGGCTGTTCTTGTGGAATTGGCAAAGGGATATTTGGAAGCCCATAGAGGGCTATGGTGAAAAAGGAAATATCTTCCGTTCAAAACTGGAAAGAAGCTTTCTGACAAACTGCTCTGTGTTCTGTTAATTAATCTCACAGAGTTACATCTTTCCCTTCAAGAAGGCTTTCGCTAAGGCTGTTCTTCTGGAACTGGCAAAGGGATATTTGGAAGCCCACAGAGGGCTATGGTGAAAAAGGAAATATCTTCCGTTCAAAACTGGAAAGAAGGTTTCTGAGAAACTGCTCTGTGTTCTGTTAATTCAACTCACAGAGTTACATCTTTCCCTTCAAGAAGCCTTTCGCTAAGGCTGTTCTTTTGGAATTGGCAAAGGGATATTTGGAAGCCCATAGAGGGCTATGGTGAAAAAGGAAATATCTTCCGTTCAAAACTGGAAAGAAGCTTTCTGAGAAACTGCTCTGTGTTCTGTTAATTCATCTCACAGAGTTACATCTTTCCCTTCAAGAAGCCTTTCGCTAAGGCTGTTCTTGTGGAATTGGCAAAGGGATATTTGGAAGCCCATAGAGGGCTATGGTGAAAAAGGAAATATCTTCCGTTCAAAACTGGAAAGAAGCTTTCTAAGAAACTGCTCTGTGTTCTGTTAATTCATCTCACAGAGTTACATCTTGCCCTTCAAGAAGCCTTTCGCCAAGGCTGTTCTTGTGGAATTGGCAAAGTGATATTTGGAAGCCCATAGAGGGCTATTGTGAAAAAGGAAATATCTTCCGTTCAAAACTGGAAAGAAGCTTTCTGAGAAACTGTTCTGTGTTCTGTTAGTTCATCTCACAGAGTTACATCTTTCCCTTCAAGAAGCCTTTCGCTAAGGCTGTTCTTGTGGAATTAGCAAAGGGATATTTGGAAGCCCTTAGAGGGCTATGGTGAAAAAGGAAATATCTTCCGTTCAAAACTGGAAAGAAGCTTTCTGAGAAACTGCTCTGTGTTCTATGAATTCTTCTCACAGAGTTACATCTTTCCCTTCAAGAAGCCTTTCGCTACGGCTGTTCTTGTGGAACTGGCTAAGGGATATTTGGAAACCCATAGAGGGCTATGGTGAAAAAGGAAATATCTTCCGTTCAAAACTGGAAAGAAGCTTTCTGAGAAACTGCTCTGTGTTCTCTGAATTCATCTCACAGAGTTACATCTTTCCCTTCAAGAAGCCTTTCGCTAAGGTTGTTCTTGTGGAACTGGCAAAGGGATAATAGGAAGCCCATAGAGGGCTATGGTGAAAAATGAAATATCTCCCGTTCAAAACTGGAAAGAAGCTTTCTGAGAAACTGCTCTGTGTTCTCTGAATTCATCTCACAGAGTTACATCTTTCCCTTCAAGAAGCCTTTCGCTAAGGCTGTTCTTGTGGAATTGGCAAAGGGATATTTGGAAGTCCATAGAGGGCTATGGTGAAAAAGGAAATATCTTCCGTTCAAACTGGAAAGAAGCTTTCTAAGAAACTGCTCTGTGTTCTGTTAATTCATCTCACAGAGTTACATCTTGCCCTTCAAGAAGCCTTTCGCCAAGGCTGTTCTTGTGGAATTGGCAAAGTGATATTTGGAAGCCCATAGAGGGCTATTGTGAAAAAGGAAATATCTTCCGTTCAAAACTGGAAAGAAGCTTTCTGAGAAACTGTTCTGTGTTCCGTTAGTTCATCTCACAGAGTTACATCTTTCCCTTCAAGAAGCCTTTCGCTAAGGCTGTTCTTGTGGAATTAGCAAAGGGATATTTGGAAGCCCATAGAGGGCCATGGTGAAAAAGGAAATATCTTCCGTTCAAAACTGGAAAGAAGCATTCTGAGAAACTGCTCTGTGTTCTGTAAATTCATCTCACAGAGTTACATCTTTTCCTCCAAAAAGCATTTCCTAAGGCTGTTCTTGTGGAATTGGCAAAGGGATATTTGGAAGCCAATAGAGGGCTATGGTGAAAAAGGAAATATCTTCCGTTCAAAACTGGAAAGAAGCTTTCTGAGAAACTGCTCTGTGTTCTCTGAATTCATCTCACAGAGTTACATCTTTTTCTTCAAGAAGCCTTTCGCTAAGTCTGTTCTTCTGGAATTGGCAAAGGGATATTTGGAAGCCCATAGAGGGCTATGGTGAAAAAGGAAATATCTTCCGTTCAAAACTGGAAAGAAGCTTTCTGAGAAACTGTTCTGTGTTCTGTTAGTTCATCTCACAGAGTTACATCTTTCCCTTCAAGAAGCCTTTCGCTAATGCTGTTCTTGTGGAACTGGCAAGGGGATATTGGGAAGCCCTTAGAGGGCTATGGTGAAAAAGGAAATATCTTCCGTTCAAAACTGGAAAGAAGATTTCTGAGAAACTGCTCTGTGTTCTGTTAGTTCATCTCACAGAGTTACATCTTTCCCTACAAGTAGCCTTTCGCTAAGGCTGTTCTAGTGGAACTGGCAAAGGGATATTTGGAAACCCATAGAGGGCTATGTTGAAAAAGGAAATATCTTCCGTTCAATACTGGAAAGAAGCTTTCTGAGAAACTGCTCTGTGTTCTCTGAATTCATCTCACAGAGTTACATCTTTCCCTTCAAGAAGCCTTTCGCTAAGGCTGTTCTTGTGGAATTGGCAAAGTGATATTTGGAAGCCCATAGAGGTCTATGGTGAAAAAGGAAATATCTTCCGTTCAAAACTGGAAAGAAGCTTTCTGAGAAACTGCTCTGTGTTCTGTTAGTTCATTTAACACAGTTACATCTTTCCCTTCAAGAAGCCTTTCCTTAAGGCTGTTCTTGTGGAACTGGCAAAGGGATATTTGGAAGCCCATAGAGGGCTATGGTGAGAAAGGAAATATCTTCCGTTCAAAACTGGAAAGAAGCTTTCTGAGAAACTGCTCTGTGTTCTCTGAATTCATCTCACAGAGTTACATCTTTCCCTTCAAGAAGCCTTTCGCTAAGGTTGTTCTTGTGGAACTGGCAAAGGGATAATAGGAAGCCCATAGAGGGCTATGGTGAAAAATGAAATATCTCCCGTTCAAAACTGGAAAGAAGCTTTCTGAGAAACTGCTCTGTGTTCTCTGAATTCATCTCACAGAGTTACATCTTTCCCTTCAAGAAGCCTTTCGCTAAGGCTGTTCTTGTGGAATTGGCAAAGGGATATTTTGAAGCACATACAGGGCTATGGTGAAAAAGGAAATATCTTCCGTTCAAACTGGAAAGAAGCTTTCTGAGAAACTGCTCTGTGTTCTGTTAATTCATCTCACAGAGTTACATCTTTCCCTTCAAGAAGCCTTTCGCTAAGGCTGTTCTTGTGGAATTGGCAAAGGGATATTTGGAAGCCCATAGAGGGCTATGGTGAAAAAGGAAATATCTTCCGTTCAAAACTGGAAAGAAGCTTTCTAAGAAACTGCTCTGTGTTCTGTTAATTCATCTCACAGAGTTACATCTTGCCCTTCAAGAAGCCTTTCGCCAAGGCTGTTCTTGTGGAATTGGCAAAGTGATATTTGGAAGCCCATAGAGGGCTATTGTGAAAAAGGAAATATCTTCCGTTCAAAACTGGAAAGAAGCTTTCTGAGAAACTGTTCTGTGTTCTGTTAGTTCATCTCACAGAGTTACATCTTTCCCTTCAAGAAGCCTTTCGCTAAGGCTGTTCTTGTGGAATTAGCAAAGGGATATTTGGAAGCCCTTAGAGGGCTATGGTGAAAAAGGAAATATCTTCCGTTCAAAACTGGAAAGAAGCTTTCTGAGAAACTGCTCTGTGTTCTATGAATTCTTCTCACAGAGTTACATCTTTCCCTTCAAGAAGCCTTTCGCTACGGCTGTTCTTGTGGAACTGGCTAAGGGATATTTGGAAACCCATAGAGGGCTATGGTGAAAAAGGAAATATCTTCCGTTCAAAACTGGAAAGAAGCTTTCTGAGAAACTGCTCTGTGTTCTCTGAATTCATCTCACAGAGTTACATCTTTCCCTTCAAGAAGCCTTTCGCTAGGGCTGTTCTTCTGGAACTGGCAAAGGGATATTTGGAAGCCCATAGAGGGCTATGGTGAAAAAGGAAATATCTTCCGTTCAAAACTGGAAAGAAGCTTTCTGAGAAACTGCTCTGTGTTCTCTGAACTCTTCTCACAGAGTTACATCTTTCCCTTCAAGAAGCCTTTCGCTAAGGCTGTTCTTGTGGAACTGGCAAAGGGATATTTGGAAGCCCATAGAGGGCTATGGTGAAAAAGGAAATATCTTCCGTTCAAAACTGGAAAGAAGCATTCTGAGAAACTGCTCTGTGTTCTCTGAATTCATCTCACAGAGTTACATCTTTTCCTCCAAGAAGCCTTTCCTAAGGCTGTTCTTGTGGAATTGGCAAAGGGATATTTGGAAGCCCTTAGAGGGCTATGGTGAAAAAGGAAATATCTTCCGTTCAAAACTGGAAAGAAGCTTTCTGAGAAACTGCTGTGTGTTCTCTGAATTCATCTCACAGAGTTACATCTTTCCCTTCAAGAAGTCTTTCGCTAAGGCTGTTCTTGTGGAACTGGCAAAGGGATATTTGGAAGCCCATAGAGGGTTATGGTGAAAAAGGAAATATCTTCCGTTCAAAACTGGAAAGAAGCTTTCTGAGAAACTGCTCTGTGTTCTATGAATTCATCTCACAGAGTTACATCTTTTCCTTCAAGAAGCCTTTCGCTAAGGCTGTTCTTGTGGAATTGGCAAAGGGATATTTGGAAGCCCATAGAGGGCTATGGTGAAAAAGGAAATATCTTCCGTTCAAAACTGGAAAGAAGCTTTCTGACAAACTGCTCTGTGTTCTGTTAATTAATCTCACAGAGTTACATCTTTCCCTTCAAGAAGGCTTTCGCTAAGGCTGTTCTTCTGGATCTGGCAAAGGGATATTTGGAAGCCCATAGAGGGCTATGGTGAAAAAGGAAATATCTTCCGTTCAAAACTGGAAAGAAGCTTTCTGAGAAACTGCTCTGTGTTCTCTGAATTCATCTCACAGTGTTACATCTTTCCCTTCAAGAAGCCTTTCGCTAAGGCTGTTCTTGTGGAACTGGCAAAGGGATATTTGGAAGCCCATAGAGGGCCATGGTGAAAAAGGAAATATCTTCCGTTCAAAACTGGAAAGAAGCATTCTGAGAAACTGCTCTGTGTTCTGTAAATTCATCTCACAGAGTTACATCTTTTCCTCCAAAAAGCATTTCCTAAGGCTGTTCTTGTGGAATTGGCAAAGGGATATTTGGAAGCCAATAGAGGGCTATGGTGAAAAAGGAAATATCTTCCGTTCAAAACTGGAAAGAAGCTTTCTGAGAAACTGCTCTGTGTTCTCTGAATTCATCTCACAGAGTTACATCTTTTTCTTCAAGAAGCCTTTCGCTAAGTCTGTTCTTCTGGAATTGGCAAAGGGATATTTGGAAGCCCATAGAGGGCTATGGTGAAAAAGGAAATATCTTCCGTTCAAAACTGGAAAGAAGCTTTCTGAGAAACTGTTCTGTGTTCTGTTAGTTCATCTCACAGAGTTACATCTTTCCCTTCAAGAAGCCTTTCGCTAATGCTGTTCTTGTGGAACTGGCAAGGGGATATTGGGAAGCCCTTAGAGGGCTATGGTGAAAAAGGAAATATCTTCCGTTCAAAACTGGAAAGAAGATTTCTGAGAAACTGCTCTGTGTTCTGTTAGTTCATCTCACAGAGTTACATCTTTCCCTACAAGTAGCCTTTCCCTAAGGCTGTTCTAGTGGAACTGGCAAAGGGATATTTGGAAACCCATAGAGGGGTATGTTGAAAAAGGAAATATCTTCCGTTCAATACTGGAAAGAAGCTTTCTGAGAAACTGCTCTGTGTTCTCTGAATTCATCTCACAGAGTTACATCTTTCCCTTCAAGAAGCCTTTCGCTAAGGCTGTTCTTGTGGAATTGGCAAAGTGATATTTGGAAGCCCATAGAGGGCTATGGTGAAAAAGGAAATATCTTCCGTTCAAAACTGGAAAGAAGCTTTCTGAGAAACTGCTCTGTGTTCTGTTAGTTCATTTAACACAGTTACATCTTTCCCTTCAAGAAGCCTTTCCTTAAGGCTGTTCTTGTGGAACTGGCAAAGGGATATTTGGAAGCCCATAGAGGGCTATGGTGAGAAAGGAAATATCTTCCGTTCAAAACTGGAAAGAAGCTTTCTGAGAAACTGCTCTGTGTTCTCTGAATTCATCTCACAGAGTTACATCTTTCCCTTCAAGAAGCCTTTCGCTAAGGTTGTTCTTGTGGAACTGGCAAAGGGATAATAGGAAGCCCATAGAGGGCTATGGTGAAAAATGAAATATCTCCCGTTCAAAACTGGAAAGAAGCTTTCTGAGAAACTGCTCTGTGTTCTCTGAATTCATCTCACAGAGTTACATCTTTCCCTTCAAGAAGCCTTTCGCTAAGGCTGTTCTTGTGGAATTGGCAAAGGGATATTTGGAAGCCCATAGAGGGCTATGGTGAAAAAGGAAATATCTTCCGTTCAAACTGGAAAGAAGCTTTCTAAGAAACTGCTCTGTGTTCTGTTAATTCATCTCACAGAGTTACATCTTGCCCTTCAAGAAGCCTTTCGCCAAGGCTGTTCTTGTGGAATTGGCAAAGTGATATTTGGAAGCCCATAGAGGGCTATTGTGAAAAAGGAAATATCTTCCGTTCAAAACTGGAAAGAAGCTTTCTGAGAAACTGTTCTGTGTTCCGTTAGTTCATCTCACAGAGTTACATCTTTCCCTTCAAGAAGCCTTTCGCTAAGGCTGTTCTTGTGGAATTAGCAAAGGGATATTTGGAAGCCCATAGAGGGCCATGGTGAAAAAGGAAATATCTTCCGTTCAAAACTGGAAAGAAGCATTCTGAGAAACTGCTCTGTGTTCTGTAAATTCATCTCACAGAGTTACATCTTTTCCTCCAAAAAGCATTTCCTAAGGCTGTTCTTGTGGAATTGGCAAAGGGATATTTGGAAGCCAATAGAGGGCTATGGTGAAAAAGGAAATATCTTCCGTTCAAAACTGGAAAGAAGCTTTCTGAGAAACTGCTCTGTGTTCTCTGAATTCATCTCACAGAGTTACATCTTTTTCTTCAAGAAGCCTTTCGCTAAGTCTGTTCTTCTGGAATTGGCAAAGGGATATTTGGAAGCCCATAGAGGGCTATGGTGAAAAAGGAAATATCTTCCGTTCAAAACTGGAAAGAAGCTTTCTGAGAAACTGTTCTGTGTTCTGTTAGTTCATCTCACAGAGTTACATCTTTCCCTTCAAGAAGCCTTTCGCTAATGCTGTTCTTGTGGAACTGGCAAGGGGATATTGGGAAGCCCTTAGAGGGCTATGGTGAAAAAGGAAATATCTTCCGTTCAAAACTGGAAAGAAGATTTCTGAGAAACTGCTCTGTGTTCTGTTAGTTCATCTCACAGAGTTACATCTTTCCCTACAAGTAGCCTTTCGCTAAGGCTGTTCTAGTGGAACTGGCAAAGGGATATTTGGAAACCCATAGAGGGCTATGTTGAAAAAGGAAATATCTTCCGTTCAATACTGGAAAGAAGCTTTCTGAGAAACTGCTCTGTGTTCTCTGAATTCATCTCACAGAGTTACATCTTTCCCTTCAAGAAGCCTTTCGCTAAGGCTGTTCTTGTGGAATTGGCAAAGTGATATTTGGAAGCCCATAGAGGTCTATGGTGAAAAAGGAAATATCTTCCGTTCAAAACTGGAAAGAAGCTTTCTGAGAAACTGCTCTGTGTTCTGTTAGTTCATTTAACACAGTTACATCTTTCCCTTCAAGAAGCCTTTCCTTAAGGCTGTTCTTGTGGAACTGGCAAAGGGATATTTGGAAGCCCATAGAGGGCTATGGTGAGAAAGGAAATATCTTCCGTTCAAAACTGGAAAGAAGCTTTCTGAGAAACTGCTCTGTGTTCTCTGAATTCATCTCACAGAGTTACATCTTTCCCTTCAAGAAGCCTTTCGCTAAGGTTGTTCTTGTGGAACTGGCAAAGGGATAATAGGAAGCCCATAGAGGGCTATGGTGAAAAATGAAATATCTCCCGTTCAAAACTGGAAAGAAGCTTTCTGAGAAACTGCTCTGTGTTCTCTGAATTCATCTCACAGAGTTACATCTTTCCCTTCAAGAAGCCTTTCGCTAAGGCTGTTCTTGTGGAATTGGCAAAGGGATATTTTGAAGCACATACAGGGCTATGGTGAAAAAGGAAATATCTTCCGTTCAAACTGGAAAGAAGCTTTCTGAGAAACTGCTCTGTGTTCTGTTAATTCATCTCACAGAGTTACATCTTTCCCTTCAAGAAGCCTTTCGCTAAGGCTGTTCTTGTGGAATTGGCAAAGGGATATTTGGAAGCCCATAGAGGGCTATGGTGAAAAAGGAAATATCTTCCGTTCAAAACTGGAAAGAAGCTTTCTAAGAAACTGCTCTGTGTTCTGTTAATTCATCTCACAGAGTTACATCTTGCCCTTCAAGAAGCCTTTCGCCAAGGCTGTTCTTGTGGAATTGGCAAAGTGATATTTGGAAGCCCATAGAGGGCTATTGTGAAAAAGGAAATATCTTCCGTTCAAAACTGGAAAGAAGCTTTCTGAGAAACTGTTCTGTGTTCTGTTAGTTCATCTCACAGAGTTACATCTTTCCCTTCAAGAAGCCTTTCGCTAAGGCTGTTCTTGTGGAATTAGCAAAGGGATATTTGGAAGCCCTTAGAGGGCTATGGTGAAAAAGGAAATATCTTCCGTTCAAAACTGGAAAGAAGCTTTCTGAGAAACTGCTCTGTGTTCTATGAATTCTTCTCACAGAGTTACATCTTTCCCTTCAAGAAGCCTTTCGCTACGGCTGTTCTTGTGGAACTGGCTAAGGGATATTTGGAAACCCATAGAGGGCTATGGTGAAAAAGGAAATATCTTCCGTTCAAAACTGGAAAGAAGCTTTCTGAGAAACTGCTCTGTGTTCTCTGAATTCATCTCACAGAGTTACATCTTTCCCTTCAAGAAGCCTTTCGCTAGGGCTGTTCTTCTGGAACTGGCAAAGGGATATTTGGAAGCCCATAGAGGGCTATGGTGAAAAAGGAAATATCTTCCGTTCAAAACTGGAAAGAAGCTTTCTGAGAAACTGCTCTGTGTTCTCTGAACTCTTCTCACAGAGTTACATCTTTCCCTTCAAGAAGCCTTTCGCTAAGGCTGTTCTTGTGGAACTGGCAAAGGGATATTTGGAAGCCCATAGAGGGCTATGGTGAAAAAGGAAATATCTTCCGTTCAAAACTGGAAAGAAGCATTCTGAGAAACTGCTCTGTGTTCTCTGAATTCATCTCACAGAGTTACATCTTTTCCTCCAAGAAGCCTTTCCTAAGGCTGTTCTTGTGGAATTGGCAAAGGGATATTTGGAAGCCCTTAGAGGGCTATGGTGAAAAAGGAAATATCTTCCGTTCAAAACTGGAAAGAAGCTTTCTGAGAAACTGCTGTGTGTTCTCTGAATTCATCTCACAGAGTTACATCTTTCCCTTCAAGAAGTCTTTCGCTAAGGCTGTTCTTGTGGAACTGGTAAAGGGGTATTTGGAAGCCCATAGAGGGTTATGGTGAAAAAGGAAATATCTTCCGTTCAAAACTGGAAAGAAGCTTTCTGAGAAACTGCTCTGTGTTCTATGAATTCATCTCACAGAGTTACATCTTTTCCTTCAAGAAGCCTTTCGCTAAGGCTGTTCTTGTGGAATTGGCAAAGGGATATTTGGAAGCCCATAGAGGGCTATGGTGAAAAAGGAAATATCTTCCGTTCAAAACTGGAAAGAAGCTTTCTGACAAACTGCTCTGTGTTCTGTTAATTAATCTCACAGAGTTACATCTTTCCCTTCAAGAAGGCTTTCGCTAAGGCTGTTCTTCTGGAACTGGCAAAGGGATATTTGGAAGCCCACAGAGGGCTATGGTGAAAAAGGAAATATCTTCCGTTCAAAACTGGAAAGAAGCTTTCTGAGAAACTGCTCTGTGTTCTGTTAATTCAACTCACAGAGTTACATCTTTCCCTTCAAGAAGCCTTTCGCTAAGGCTGTTCTTTTGGAATTGGCAAAGGGATATTTGGAAGCCCATAGAGGGCTATGTGAAAAAGGAAATATCTTCCGTTCAAAACTGGAAAGAAGCTTTCTGAGAAACTGCTCTGTGTTCTGTTAATTCATCTCACAGAGTTACATCTTTCCCTTCAAGAAGCCTTTCGCTAAGGCTGTTCTTGTGGAATTGGCAAAGGGATATTTGGAAGCCCATAGAGGGCTATGGTGAAAAAGGAAATATCTTCCGTTCAAAACTGGAAAGAAGCTTTCTAAGAAACTGCTCTGTGTTCTGTTAATTCATCTCACAGAGTTACATCTTGCCCTTCAAGAAGCCTTTCGCCAAGGCTGTTCTTGTGGAATTGGCAAAGTGATATTTGGAAGCCCATAGAGGGCTATTGTGAAAAAGGAAATATCTTCCGTTCAAAACTGGAAAGAAGCTTTCTGAGAAACTGTTCTGTGTTCTGTTAGTTCATCTCACAGAGTTACATCTTTCCCTTCAAGAAGCCTTTCGCTAAGGCTGTTCTTGTGGAATTAGCAAAGGGATATTTGGAAGCCCTTAGAGGGCTATGGTGAAAAAGGAAATATCTTCCGTTCAAAACTGGAAAGAAGCTTTCTGAGAAACTGCTCTGTGTTCTATGAATTCTTCTCACAGAGTTACATCTTTCCCTTCAAGAAGCCTTTCGCTACGGCTGTTCTTGTGGAACTGGCTAAGGGATATTTGGAAACCCATAGAGGGCTATGGTGAAAAAGGAAATATCTTCCGTTCAAAACTGGAAAGAAGCTTTCTGAGAAACTGCTCTGTGTTCTCTGAATTCATCTCACAGAGTTACATCTTTCCCTTCAAGAAGCCTTTCGCTAGGGCTGTTCTTCTGGAACTGGCAAAGGGATATTTGGAAGCCCATAGAGGGCTATGGTGAAAAAGGAAATATCTTCCGTTCAAAACTGGAAAGAAGCTTTCTGAGAAACTGCTCTGTGTTCTCTGAACTCTTCTCACAGAGTTACATCTTTCCCTTCAAGAAGCCTTTCGCTAAGGCTGTTCTTGTGGAACTGGCAAAGGGATATTTGGAAGCCCATAGAGGGCTATGGTGAAAAAGGAAATATCTTCCGTTCAAAACTGGAAAGAAGCATTCTGAGAAACTGCTCTGTGTTCTCTGAATTCATCTCACAGAGTTACATCTTTTCCTCCAAGAAGCCTTTCCTAAGGCTGTTCTTGTGGAATTGGCAAAGGGATATTTGGAAGCCCTTAGAGGGCTATGGTGAAAAAGGAAATATCTTCCGTTCAAAACTGGAAAGAAGCTTTCTGAGAAACTGCTGTGTGTTCTCTGAATTCATCTCACAGAGTTACATCTTTCCCTTCAAGAAGTCTTTCGCTAAGGCTGTTCTTGTGGAACTGGCAAAGGGATATTTGGAAGCCCATAGAGGGTTATGGTGAAAAAGGAAATATCTTCCGTTCAAAACTGGAAAGAAGCTTTCTGAGAAACTGCTCTGTGTTCTATGAATTCATCTCACAGAGTTACATCTTTTCCTTCAAGAAGCCTTTCGCTAAGGCTGTTCTTGTGGAATTGGCAAAGGGATATTTGGAAGCCCATAGAGGGCTATGGTGAAAAAGGAAATATCTTCCGTTCAAAACTGGAAAGAAGCTTTCTGACAAACTGCTCTGTGTTCTGTTAATTAATCTCACAGAGTTACATCTTTCCCTTCAAGAAGGCTTTCGCTAAGGCTGTTCTTCTGGATCTGGCAAAGGGATATTTGGAAGCCCATAGAGGGCTATGGTGAAAAAGGAAATATCTTCCGTTCAAAACTGGAAAGAAGCTTTCTGAGAAACTGCTCTGTGTTCTCTGAATTCATCTCACAGTGTTACATCTTTCCCTTCAAGAAGCCTTTCGCTAAGGCTGTTCTTGTGGAACTGGCAAAGGGATATTTGGAAGCCCATAGAGGGCCATGGTGAAAAAGGAAATATCTTCCGTTCAAAACTGGAAAGAAGCATTCTGAGAAACTGCTCTGTGTTCTGTAAATTCATCTCACAGAGTTACATCTTTTCCTCCAAAAAGCATTTCCTAAGGCTGTTCTTGTGGAATTGGCAAAGGGATATTTGGAAGCCAATAGAGGGCTATGGTGAAAAAGGAAATATCTTCCGTTCAAAACTGGAAAGAAGCTTTCTGAGAAACTGCTCTGTGTTCTCTGAATTCATCTCACAGAGTTACATCTTTTTCTTCAAGAAGCCTTTCGCTAAGTCTGTTCTTCTGGAATTGGCAAAGGGATATTTGGAAGCCCATAGAGGGCTATGGTGAAAAAGGAAATATCTTCCGTTCAAAACTGGAAAGAAGCTTTCTGAGAAACTGTTCTGTGTTCTGTTAGTTCATCTCACAGAGTTACATCTTTCCCTTCAAGAAGCCTTTCGCTAATGCTGTTCTTGTGGAACTGGCAAGGGGATATTGGGAAGCCCTTAGAGGGCTATGGTGAAAAAGGAAATATCTTCCGTTCAAAACTGGAAAGAAGATTTCTGAGAAACTGCTCTGTGTTCTGTTAGTTCATCTCACAGAGTTACATCTTTCCCTACAAGTAGCCTTTCGCTAAGGCTGTTCTAGTGGAACTGGCAAAGGGATATTTGGAAACCCATAGAGGGCTATGTTGAAAAAGGAAATATCTTCCGTTCAATACTGGAAAGAAGCTTTCTGAGAAACTGCTCTGTGTTCTCTGAATTCATCTCACAGAGTTACATCTTTCCCTTCAAGAAGCCTTTCGCTAAGGCTGTTCTTGTGGAATTGGCAAAGTGATATTTGGAAGCCCATAGAGGGCTATGGTGAAAAAGGAAATATCTTCCGTTCAAAACTGGAAAGAAGCTTTCTGAGAAACTGCTCTGTGTTCTGTTAGTTCATTTAACACAGTTACATCTTTCCCTTCATGAAGCCTTTCCTTAAGGCTGTTCTTGTGGAACTGGCAAAGGGATATTTGGAAGCCCATAGAGGGCTATGGTGAGAAAGGAAATATCTTCCGTTCAAAACTGGAAAGAAGCTTTCTGAGAAACTGCTCTGTGTTCTCTGAATTCATCTCACAGAGTTACATCTTTCCCTTCAAGAAGCCTTTCGCTAAGGTTGTTCTTGTGGAACTGGCAAAGGGATAATAGGAAGCCCATAGAGGGCTATGGTGAAAAATGAAATATCTCCCGTTCAAAACTGGAAAGAAGCTTTCTGAGAAACTGCTCTGTGTTCTCTGAATTCATCTCACAGAGTTACATCTTTCCCTTCAAGAAGCCTTTCGCTAAGGCTGTTCTTGTGGAATTGGCAAAGGGATATTTTGAAGCACATACAGGGCTATGGTGAAAAAGGAAATATCTTCCGTTCAAACTGGAAAGAAGCTTTCTGAGAAACTGCTCTGTGTTCTGTTAATTCATCTCACAGAGTTACATCTTTCCCTTCAAGAAGCCTTTCGCTAAGGCTGTTCTTGTGGAATTGGCAAAGGGATATTTGGAAGCCCATAGAGGGCTATGGTGAAAAAGGAAATATCTTCCGTTCAAAACTGGAAAGAAGCTTTCTAAGAAACTGCTCTGTGTTCTGTTAATTCATCTCACAGAGTTACATCTTGCCCTTCAAGAAGCCTTTCGCCAAGGCTGTTCTTGTGGAATTGGCAAAGTGATATTTGGAAGCCCATAGAGGGCTATTGTGAAAAAGGAAATATCTTCCGTTCAAAACTGGAAAGAAGCTTTCTGAGAAACTGTTCTGTGTTCTGTTAGTTCATCTCACAGAGTTACATCTTTCCCTTCAAGAAGCCTTTCGCTAAGGCTGTTCTTGTGGAATTAGCAAAGGGATATTTGGAAGCCCATAGAGGGCCATGGTGAAAAAGGAAATATCTTCCGTTCAAAACTGGAAAGAAGCATTCTGAGAAACTGCTCTGTGTTCTGTAAATTCATCTCACAGAGTTACATCTTTTCCTCCAAAAAGCATTTCCTAAGGCTGTTCTTGTGGAATTGGCAAAGGGATATTTGGAAGCCAATAGAGGGCTATGGTGAAAAAGGAAATATCTTCCGTTCAAAACTGGAAAGAAGCTTTCTGAGAAACTGCTCTGTGTTCTCTGAATTCATCTCACAGAGTTACATCTTTTTCTTCAAGAAGCCTTTCGCTAAGTCTGTTCTTCTGGAATTGGCAAAGGGATATTTGGAAGCCCATAGAGGGCTATGGTGAAAAAGGAAATATCTTCCGTTCAAAACTGGAAAGAAGCTTTCTGAGAAACTGCTCTGTGTTCTGTTAGTTCATTTAACACAGTTACATCTTTCCCTTCAAGAAGCCTTTCCTTAAGGCTGTTCTTGTGGAACTGGCAAAGGGATATTTGGAAGCCCATAGAGGGCTATGGTGAGAAAGGAAATATCTTCCGTTCAAAACTGGAAAGAAGCTTTCTGAGAAACTGCTCTGTGTTCTCTGAATTCATCTCACAGAGTTACATCTTTCCCTTCAAGAAGCCTTTCGCTAAGGTTGTTCTTGTGGAACTGGCAAAGGGATAATAGGAAGCCCATAGAGGGCTATGGTGAAAAATGAAATATCTCCCGTTCAAAACTGGAAAGAAGCTTTCTGAGAAACTGCTCTGTGTTCTCTGAATTCATCTCACAGAGTTACATCTTTCCCTTCAAGAAGCCTTTCGCTAAGGCTGTTCTTGTGGAATTGGCAAAGGGATATTTTGAAGCACATACAGGGCTATGGTGAAAAAGGAAATATCTTCCGTTCAAACTGGAAAGAAGCTTTCTGAGAAACTGCTCTGTGTTCTGTTAATTCATCTCACAGAGTTACATCTTTCCCTTCAAGAAGCCTTTCGCTAAGGCTGTTCTTGTGGAATTGGCAAAGGGATATTTGGAAGCCCATAGAGGGCTATGGTGAAAAAGGAAATATCTCCGTTCAAAACTGGAAAGAAGCTTTCTAAGAAACTGCTCTGTGTTCTGTTAATTCATCTCACAGAGTTACATCTTGCCCTTCAAGAAGCCTTTCGCCAAGGCTGTTCTTGTGGAATTGGCAAAGTGATATTTGGAAGCCCTTAGAGGGCTATTGTGAAAAAGGAAATATCTTCCGTTCAAAACTGGAAAGAAGCTTTCTGAGAAACTGTTCTGTGTTCTGTTAGTTCATCTCACAGAGTTACATCTTTCCCTTCAAGAAGCCTTTCGCTAAGGCTGTTCTTGTGGAATTAGCAAAGGGATATTTGGAAGCCCTTAGAGGGCTATGGTGAAAAAGGAAATATCTTCCGTTCAAAACTGGAAAGAAGCTTTCTGAGAAACTGCTCTGTGTTCTATGAATTCTTCTCACAGAGTTACATCTTTCCCTTCAAGAAGCCTTTCGCTACGGCTGTTCTTGTGGAACTGGCTAAGGGATATTTGGAAACCCATAGAGGGCTATGGTGAAAAAGGAAATATCTTCCGTTCAAAACTGGAAAGAAGCTTTCTGAGAAACTGCTCTGTGTTCTCTGAATTCATCTCACAGAGTTACATCTTTCCCTTCAAGAAGCCTTTCGCTAGGGCTGTTCTTCTGGAACTGGCAAAGGGATATTTGGAAGCCCATAGAGGGCTATGGTGAAAAAGGAAATATCTTCCGTTCAAAACTGGAAAGAAGCTTTCTGAGAAACTGCTCTGTGTTCTCTGAACTCTTCTCACAGAGTTACATCTTTCCCTTCAAGAAGCCTTTCGCTAAGGCTGTTCTTGTGGAACTGGCAAAGGGATATTTGGAAGCCCATAGAGGGCTATGGTGAAAAAGGAAATATCTTCCGTTCAAAACTGGAAAGAAGCATTCTGAGAAACTGCTCTGTGTTCTCTGAATTCATCTCACAGAGTTACATCTTTTCCTCCAAGAAGCCTTTCCTAAGGCTGTTCTTGTGGAATTGGCAAAGGGATATTTGGAAGCCCTTAGAGGGCTATGGTGAAAAAGGAAATATCTTCCGTTCAAAACTGGAAAGAAGCTTTCTGAGAAACTGCTGTGTGTTCTCTGAATTCATCTCACAGAGTTACATCTTTCCCTTCAAGAAGTCTTTCGCTAAGGCTGTTCTTGTGGAACTGGCAAAGGGATATTTGGAAGCCCATAGAGGGTTATGGTGAAAAAGGAAATATCTTCCGTTCAAAACTGGAAAGAAGCTTTCTGAGAAACTGCTCTGTGTTCTATGAATTCATCTCACAGAGTTACATCTTTTCCTTCAAGAAGCCTTTCGCTAAGGCTGTTCTTGTGGAATTGGCAAAGGGATATTTGGAAGCCCTTAGAGGGCTATGGTGAAAAAGGAAATATCTTCCGTTCAAAACTGGAAAGAAGCTTTCTGACAAACTGCTCTGTGTTCTGTTAATTAATCTCACAGAGTTACATCTTTCCCTTCAAGAAGGCTTTCGCTAAGGCTGTTCTTCTGGAACTGGCAAAGGGATATTTGGAAGCCCACAGAGGGCTATGGTGAAAAAGGAAATATCTTCCGTTCAAAACTGGAAAGAAGCTTTCTGAGAAACTGCTCTGTGTTCTGTTAATTCAACTCACAGAGTTACATCTTTCCCTTCAAGAAGCCTTTCGCTAAGGCTGTTCTTTTGGAATTGGCAAAGGGATATTTGGAAGCCCATAGAGGGCTATGGTGAAAAAGGAAATATCTTCCGTTCAAAACTGGAAAGAAGCTTTCTGAGAAACTGCTCTGTGTTCTGTTAATTCATCTCACAGAGTTACATCTTTCCCTTCAAGAAGCCTTTCGCTAAGGCTGTTCTTGTGGAATTGGCAAAGGGATATTTGGAAGCCCATAGAGGGCTATGGTGAAAAAGGAAATATCTTCCGTTCAAAACTGGAAAGAAGCTTTCTAAGAAACTGCTCTGTGTTCTGTTAATTCATCTCACAGAGTTACATCTTGCCCTTCAAGAAGCCTTTCGCCAAGGCTGTTCTTGTGGAATTGGCAAAGTGATATTTGGAAGCCCATAGAGGGCTATTGTGAAAAAGGAAATATCTTCCGTTCAAAACTGGAAAGAAGCTTTCTGAGAAACTGTTCTGTGTTCTGTTAGTTCATCTCACAGAGTTACATCTTTCCCTTCAAGTAGCCTTTCGCTAAGGCTGTTCTTGTGGAATTAGCAAAGGGATATTTGGAAGCCCTTAGAGGGCTATGGTGAAAAAGGAAATATCTTCCGTTCAAAACTGGAAAGAAGCTTTCTGAGAAACTGCTCTGTGTTCTATGAATTCTTCTCACAGAGTTACATCTTTCCCTTCAAGAAGCCTTTCGCTACGGCTGTTCTTGTGGAACTGGCTAAGGGATATTTGGAAACCCATAGAGGGCTATGGTGAAAAAGGAAATATCTTCCGTTCAAAACTGGAAAGAAGCTTTCTGAGAAACTGCTCTGTGTTCTCTGAATTCATCTCACAGAGTTACATCTTTCCCTTCAAGAAGCCTTTCGCTAGGGCTGTTCTTCTGGAACTGGCAAAGGGATATTTGGAAGCCCATAGAGGGCTATGGTGAAAAAGGAAATATCTTCCGTTCAAAACTGGAAAGAAGCTTTCTGAGAAACTGCTCTGTGTTCTCTGAACTCTTCTCACAGAGTTACATCTTTCCCTTCAAGAAGCCTTTCGCTAAGGCTGTTCTTGTGGAACTGGCAAAGGGATATTTGGAAGCCCATAGAGGTCTATGGTGAAAAAGGAAATATCTTCCGTTCAAAACTGGAAAGAAGCATTCTGAGAAACTGCTCTGTGTTCTCTGAATTCATCTCACAGAGTTACATCTTTTCCTCCAAGAAGCCTTTCCTAAGGCTGTTCTTGTGGAATTGGCAAAGGGATATTTGGAAGCCCTTAGAGGGCTATGGTGAAAAAGGAAATATCTTCCGTTCAAAACTGGAAAGAAGCTTTCTGAGAAACTGCTGTGTGTTCTCTGAATTCATCTCACAGAGTTACATCTTTCCCTTCAAGAAGTCTTTCGCTAAGGCTGTTCTTGTGGAACTGGCAAAGGGATATTTGGAAGCCCATAGAGGGTTATGGTGAAAAAGGAAATATCTTCCGTTCAAAACTGGAAAGAAGCTTTCTGAGAAACTGCTCTGTGTTCTATGAATTCATCTCACAGAGTTACATCTTTTCCTTCAAGAAGCCTTTCGCTAAGGCTGTTCTTGTGGAATTGGCAAAGGGATATTTGGAAGCCCATAGAGGGCTATGGTGAAAAAGGAAATATCTTCCGTTCAAAACTGGAAAGAAGCTTTCTGACAAACTGCTCTGTGTTCTGTTAATTAATCTCACAGAGTTACATCTTTCCCTTCAAGAAGGCTTTCGCTAAGGCTGTTCTTCTGGATCTGGCAAAGGGATATTTGGAAGCCCATAGAGGGCTATGGTGAAAAAGGAAATATCTTCCGTTCAAAACTGGAAAGAAGCTTTCTGAGAAACTGCTCTGTGTTCTCTGAATTCATCTCACAGTGTTACATCTTTCCCTTCAAGAAGCCTTTCGCTAAGGCTGTTCTTGTGGAACTGGCAAAGGGATATTTGGAAGCCCATAGAGGGCCATGGTGAAAAAGGAAATATCTTCCGTTCAAAACTGGAAAGAAGCATTCTGAGAAACTGCTCTGTGTTCTGTAAATTCATCTCACAGAGTTACATCTTTTCCTCCAAAAAGCATTTCCTAAGGCTGTTCTTGTGGAATTGGCAAAGGGATATTTGGAAGCCAATAGAGGGCTATGGTGAAAAAGGAAATATCTTCCGTTCAAAACTGGAAAGAAGCTTTCTGAGAAACTGCTCTGTGTTCTCTGAATTCATCTCACAGAGTTACATCTTTTCCTTCAAGAAGCCTTTCGCTAAGTCTGTTCTTCTGGAATTGGCAAAGGGATATTTGGAAGCCCATAGAGGGCTATGGTGAAAAAGGAAATATCTTCCGTTCAAAACTGGAAAGAAGCTTTCTGAGAAACTGTTCTGTGTTCTGTTAGTTCATCTCACAGAGTTACATCTTTCCCTTCAAGAAGGCTTTCGCTAAGGCTGTTCTTCTGGAACTGGCAAAGGGATATTTGGAAGCCCACAGAGGGCTATGGTGAAAAAGGAAATATCTTCCGTTCAAAACTGGAAAGAAGCTTTCTGAGAAACTGCTCTGTGTTCTGTTAATTCAACTCACAGAGTTACATCTTTCCCTTCAAGAAGCCTTTCGCTAAGGCTGTTCTTTTGGAATTGGCAAAGGGATATTTGGAAGCCCATAGAGGGCTATGGTGAAAAAGGAAATATCTTCCGTTCAAAACTGGAAAGAAGCTTTCTGAGAAACTGCTCTGTGTTCTGTTAATTCATCTCACAGAGTTACATCTTTCCCTTCAAGAAGCCTTTCGCTAAGGCTGTTCTTGTGGAATTGGCAAAGGGATATTTGGAAGCCCATAGAGGGCTATGGTGAAAAAGGAAATATCTTCCGTTCAAAACTGGAAAGAAGCTTTCTAAGAAACTGCTCTGTGTTCTGTTAATTCATCTCACAGAGTTACATCTTGCCCTTCAAGAAGCCTTTCGCCAAGGCTGTTCTTGTGGAATTGGCAAAGTGATATTTGGAAGCCCATAGAGGGCTATTGTGAAAAAGGAAATATCTTCCGTTCAAAACTGGAAAGAAGCTTTCTGAGAAACTGTTCTGTGTTCTGTTAGTTCATCTCACAGAGTTACATCTTTCCCTTCAAGAAGCCTTTCGCTAAGGCTGTTCTTGTGGAATTAGCAAAGGGATATTTGGAAGCCCTTAGAGGGCTATGGTGAAAAAGGAAATATCTTCCGTTCAAAACTGGAAAGAAGCTTTCTGAGAAACTGCTCTGTGTTCTATGAATTCTTCTCACAGAGTTACATCTTTCCCTTCAAGAAGCCTTTCGCTACGGCTGTTCTTGTGGAACTGGCTAAGGGATATTTGGAAACCCATAGAGGGCTATGGTGAAAAAGGAAATATCTTCCGTTCAAAACTGGAAAGAAGCTTTCTGAGAAACTGCTCTGTGTTCTCTGAATTCATCTCACAGAGTTACATCTTTCCCTTCAAGAAGCCTTTCGCTAGGGCTGTTCTTCTGGAACTGGCAAAGGGATATTTGGAAGCCCATAGAGGGCTATGGTGAAAAAGGAAATATCTTCCGTTCAAAACTGGAAAGAAGCTTTCTGAGAAACTGCTCTGTGTTCTCTGAACTCTTCTCACAGAGTTACATCTTTCCCTTCAAGAAGCCTTTCGCTAAGGCTGTTCTTGTGGAACTGGCAAAGGGATATTTGGAAGCCCATAGAGGGCTATGGTGAAAAAGGAAATATCTTCCGTTCAAAACTGGAAAGAAGCATTCTGAGAAACTGCTCTGTGTTCTCTGAATTCATCTCACAGAGTTACATCTTTTCCTCCAAGAAGCCTTTCCTAAGGCTGTTCTTGTGGAATTGGCAAAGGGATATTTGGAAGCCCTTAGAGGGCTATGGTGAAAAAGGAAATATCTTCCGTTCAAAACTGGAAAGAAGCTTTCTGAGAAACTGCTGTGTGTTCTCTGAATTCATCTCACAGAGTTACATCTTTCCCTTCAAGAAGTCTTTCGCTAAGGCTGTTCTTGTGGAACTGGCAAAGGGATATTTGGAAGCCCATAGAGGGTTATGGTGAAAAAGGAAATATCTTCCGTTCAAAACTGGAAAGAAGCTTTCTGAGAAACTGCTCTGTGTTCTATGAATTCATCTCACAGAGTTACATCTTTTCCTTCAAGAAGCCTTTCGCTAAGGCTGTTCTTGTGGAATTGGCAAAGGGATATTTGGAAGCCCATAGAGGGCTATGGTGAAAAAGGAAATATCTTCCGTTCAAAACTGGAAAGAAGCTTTCTGACAAACTGCTCTGTGTTCTGTTAATTAATCTCACAGAGTTACATCTTTCCCTTCAAGAAGGCTTTCGCTAAGGCTGTTCTTCTGGATCTGGCAAAGGGATATTTGGAAGCCCATAGAGGGCTATGGTGAAAAAGGAAATATCTTCCGTTCAAAACTGGAAAGAAGCTTTCTGAGAAACTGCTCTGTGTTCTCTGAATTCATCTCACAGTGTTACATCTTTCCCTTCAAGAAGCCTTTCGCTAAGGCTGTTCTTGTGGAACTGGCAAAGGGATATTTGGAAGCCCATAGAGGGCCATGGTGAAAAAGGAAATATCTTCCGTTCAAAACTGGAAAGAAGCATTCTGAGAAACTGCTCTGTGTTCTGTAAATTCATCTCACAGAGTTACATCTTTTCCTCCAAAAAGCATTTCCTAAGGCTGTTCTTGTGGAATTGGCAAAGGGATATTTGGAAGCCAATAGAGGGCTATGGTGAAAAAGGAAATATCTTCCGTTCAAAACTGGAAAGAAGCTTTCTGAGAAACTGCTCTGTGTTCTCTGAATTCATCTCACAGAGTTACATCTTTTCCTTCAAGAAGCCTTTCGCTAAGTCTGTTCTTCTGGAATTGGCAAAGGGATATTTGGAAGCCCATAGAGGGCTATGGTGAAAAAGGAAATATCTTCCGTTCAAAACTGGAAAGAAGCTTTCTGAGAAACTGTTCTGTGTTCTGTTAGTTCATCTCACAGAGTTACATCTTTCCCTTCAAGAAGCCTTTCGCTAATGCTGTTCTTGTGGAACTGGCAAGGGGATATTGGGAAGCCCTTAGAGGGCTATGGTGAAAAAGGAAATATCTTCCGTTCAAAACTGGAAAGAAGATTTCTGAGAAACTGCTCTGTGTTCTGTTAGTTCATCTCACAGAGTTACATCTTTCCCTACAAGTAGCCTTTCGCTAAGGCTGTTCTAGTGGAACTGGCAAAGGGATATTTGGAAACCCATAGAGGGCTATGTTGAAAAAGGAAATATCTTCCGTTCAATACTGGAAAGAAGCTTTCTGAGAAACTGCTCTGTGTTCTCTGAATTCATCTCACAGAGTTACATCTTTCCCTTCAAGAAGCCTTTCGCTAAGGCTGTTCTTGTGGAATTGGCAAAGTGATATTTGGAAGCCCATAGAGGGCTATGGTGAAAAAGGAAATATCTTCCGTTCAAAACTGGAAAGAAGCTTTCTGAGAAACTGCTCTGTGTTCTGTTAGTTCATTTAACACAGTTACATCTTTCCCTTCAAGAAGCCTTTCCTTAAGGCTGTTCTTGTGGAACTGGCAAAGGGATATTTGGAAGCCCATAGAGGGCTATGGTGAGAAAGGAAATATCTTCCGTTCAAAACTGGAAAGAAGCTTTCTGAGAAACTGCTCTGTGTTCTCTGAATTCATCTCACAGAGTTACATCTTTCCCTTCAAGAAGCCTTTCGCTAAGGTTGTTCTTGTGGAACTGGCAAAGGGATAATAGGAAGCCCATAGAGGTCTATGGTGAAAAATGAAATATCTCCCGTTCAAAACTGGAAAGAAGCTTTCTGAGAAACTGCTCTGTGTTCTCTGAATTCATCTCACAGAGTTACATCTTTCCCTTCAAGAAGCCTTTCGCTAAGGCTGTTCTTGTGGAATTGGCAAAGGGATATTTTGAAGCACATACAGGGCTATGGTGAAAAAGGAAATATCTTCCGTTCAAACTGGAAAGAAGCTTTCTGAGAAACTGCTCTGTGTTCTGTTAATTCATCTCACAGAGATATATCTTTCCCTTCAAGAAGCCTTTCGCTAAGGCTGTTCTTGTGGAATTGGCAAAGTGATATTTGGAAGCCCATAGAGGGCTATGGTGAAAAAGGAAATATCTTCCGTTCAAAACTGGAACGAAGCTTTCTGAGAAACTGTTCTGTGTTCTGTTAGTTCATCTCACAGAGTTACATCTTTCCCTTCAAAAATCCTTTCGCTAAGGCTGTTCTTGTGGAATTAGCAAAGGGATATTTGGAAGCCCTTAGAGGGCTATGGTGAAAAAGGAAATATCTTCCGTTCAAAACTGGAAAGAAACTTTCTGGGAAACTGCTCTGTGTTCTCTGAATTCATTTCACAGAGTTACATCTTTCCCTTCAAGAAGCCTTTCGCTAAGGCTGTTCTTCTGGAACTGGCAATGCGATATTTGGAAGCCCATAGAGGGCTATGGTGAAAAAGGAAATATCTTCCGTTCAAAACTGGAAAGAAGCTTTCTGAGAAACTGCTCTGTGTTCTCTGAATTCTTCTCACAGAGTTACATCTTTCCCTTCAAGAAGCCATTCGCTAAGGCTGTTCTTGTGGAACTGGCAAAGGGATATTTGGAAGCCCATAGAGGGCTATGGTGAAAAAGGAAATATCTTCCGTTCAAAACTGGAAAGAAACTTTCTGTGAAACTGCTCTGTGTTCTCTGAATTCATCTCACAGAGTTACATCTTTCCCTTCAAGAAGCCTTTCGCTGAGTCTGTTCTTGTGGAACTGGCAAGGGATATATCGAAGCTAATAGAGGGCTATGGTGAAAAAGTAAATATCTTCCGTTCAAAACTGGAAAGAAGCTTTCTGAGAAACTGCTCCGTGTTCTCTGAATTCATCTCACAGAGTTACATCTATCCCTTCAAGAAGCCTTTCGCTAAGGCTGTTCTTGTGGGACTGGCAAAGGGATATTTGGAAGCCCATAGAGGGCTAGGGTGAAAAAGGAAATATCTTCCGTTCAAAACTGGAAAGAAGCTTTCTGAGAAACTGCTCTGTGTTCTGTTAATCCATCTCACAGAGTTACATCTTTCACTTCAAGAAGCCTTTCGCTAAGGCTGTTCTTGTGGAATTGGCAAAGGGATATTTGGAAGCCCATAGAGGGCTATGGTGAGAAAGGAAATATCTTCCGTTCAAAACTGGAAAGAAGCTTTCTGAGAAACTGCTCTGTGTTCTCTGAATTCATCTCACAGAGTTTCATCTTTTCCTTAAAGTAGCCTTTCGCTAAGGCTGTTCTTGTGGAACTGGCAAAGGAATATTTGGAAGCCCATAGAGGGCTATGGTGAAAAAGGAAATATCTTCCGTTCAAAACTGGAAAGATGCTTTCTGAGAAACTGCTCTGTGTTCTCTGAATTCATCTCACAGAGTTACATCTTTCCCTTCAAGAAGCCTTTCGCTAAGGCTGTTCTTGTGGAATTGGCAAAGGGATATTTGGAAGCCCATAGAGGGCTATGGTGAAAAAGGAAATATCTTCCGTTCAAAACTGGAAAGAAGCTTTCTGAGAAACTGTTCTGTGTTCTGTTAGTTCATCTCACAGAGTTACATCTTTCCCTTCAAGAAGCCTTTCGCTAAGGCTGTTCTTGTGGAATTAGCAAAGAGATATTTGGAAGCCCTTAGAGGGCTATGGTGAAAAAGGAAATATCTTCCGTTCAAAACTGGAAAGAAGCTTTCTGAGAAACTGCTCTGTGTTCTCTGAATTCATCTCACAGAGTTACATCTTTCCCTTCAAGAAGCCTTTCGCTAAGGCTGTTCTTGTGGAACTGGCAAAGGGATATTTCGAAGCTCATAGAGGGCTATGCTGAAAAAGAAAATATCTTTCGTTCAAAACTGGAAAGAAGCATTCTGAGAAACTGCTCTGTGTTCTCTGAATTCATCTCACAGAGTCACATCTATCCCTTCAAGAAGCCTTTCGCTAAGGCTGTTCTTGTGGGACTGGCAAAGGGATATTTGGAAGCCCATAGAGGGCTATGGTGAAAAAGAAAATATCTTCCGTTCAAAACTGGAAAGAAGCTTTCTGAGAAACTGCTCTGTGTTCTGTTAATTCATCTCACAGAGATATATCTTTCCCTTCAAGAAGCCTTTCGCTAAGGCTGTTCTTGTGGAATTGGCAAAGTGATATTTGGAAGCCCATAGAGGGCTATGGTGAAAAAGGAAATATCTTCCGTTCAAAACTGGAACGAAGCTTTCTGAGAAACTGTTCTGTGTTCTGTTAGTTCATCTCACAGAGTTACATCTTTCCCTTCAAGAATCCTTTCGATAAGGCTGTTCTTGTGGAATTAGCAAAGGGATATTTGGAAGCCCTTAGAGGGCTATGGTGAAAAAGGAAATATCTTCCGTTCAAAACTGGAAAGAAGCTTTCTGAGAAACTGCTCTGTGTTCTCTGAATTCATCTCACAGAGTTACATCTTTCCCTTCAAGAAGCCTTTCGTTAAGGCTGTTCTTCTGGAACTGGCAAAGCGATATTTGGAAGCCCATAGAGGGCTATGGTGAAAAAGGAAATATCTTCCGTTCAAAACTGGAAAGAAGCTTTCTGAGAAACTGCTCTGTGTTCTCTGAATTCTTCTCACAGAGTTACATCTTTCCCTTCAAGAAGCCATTCGCTAAGGCTGTTCTTGTGGAACTGGCAAAGGGATATTTGGAACCCCATAGAGGGCTATGGTGAAAAAGGAAATATCTTCCGTTCAAAACTGGAAAGAAGCTTTCCTAGAAACTGCTCTGTGTTCTGTTAGTTCATCTCACAGAGTTACATCTTTCCCTTCAAGAAGCCTTTCGCTAAGGCTGTTCTTGTGGAACTGGCAAAGGGATATTTGGAAGCCCATAGAGGGCTATGGTGAAAAAGGAAATATCTTCCGTTCAAAACTGGAAAGAAACTTTCTGTGAAACTGCTCTGTGTTCTCTGAATTCATCTCACAGAGTTACATCTTTCCCTTCAAGAAGCCTTTCGCTGAGTCTGTTCTTGTGGAACTGGCAAGGGATATATCGAAGCTCATAGAGGGCTATGGTGAAAAAGTAAATATCTTCCGTTCAAAACTGGAAAGAAGCTTTCTGAGAAACTGCTCCATGTTCTCTGAATTCATCTCACAGAGTTACATCTATCCCTTCAAGAAGCCTTTCGCTAAGGCTGTTCTTGTGGGACTGGCAAAGGGATATTTGGAAGCCCATAGAGGGCTAGGGTGAAAAAGGAAATATCTTCCGTTCAAAACTGGAAAGAAGCTTTCTGAGAAACTGCTCTGTGTTCTGTTAATCCATCTCAGAGAGTTACATCTTTCCCTTCCAGAAGCCTTTCGCTAAGGCTGTTCTTGTGGAATTGGCAAAGGGATATTTGGAAGCCCATAGAGGGCTATGGTGAGAAAGGAAATATCTTCCGTTCAAAACTGGAAAGAAGCTTTCTGAGAAACTGCTCTGTGTTCTCTGAATTCATCTCACAGAGTTTCATCTTTCCCTTCAAGTAGCCTTTCGCTAAGGCTGTTCTTGTGGAACTGGCAAAGGGATATTTGGAAGCCCGTAGAGGGCTATGGTGAAAAAGGAAATATCTTCCGTTCAAAACTGGAAAGAAGCTTTCTGAGAAACTGTTCTGTGTTCTGTTAGTTCATCTCACCGAGGTACATCTTTCCCTTCAGGAAGCCTTTCGCTAAGGCTGTTCTTGTGGAATTAGCAAAGGGATATTTGGAAGCCCTTAGAGGGCTATGGTGAAAAAGGAAATATCTTCCGTTCAAAACTGGAAAGAAGCTTTCTGAGAAACTGCTCTGTGTTCTCTGAATTCATCTCACAGAGTTACATCTTTCCCTTCAAGAAGCCTTTCGCTAAGGCTGTTCTTGTGGAACTGGCAAAGGGATATTTCGAAGCTCATAGAGGGCTATGGTGAAAAAGGAAATATCTTCGGTTCAAAACTGGAAAGAAGCTTTCTGAGAAACTGCTCTGTGTTCTGTTAGTTCATTTAACACAGTTACATCTTTCCCTTCAAGAAGCCTTTCCTTAAGTCTGTTCTTGTGGAACTGGCAAAGGGATATTTGGAAGCCCATAGAGGGCTATGGTGAGAAAGGAAATATCTTCCGTTCAAAACTGGAAAGAAGCTTTCTGAGAAACTGCTCTGTGTTCTCTGAATTCATCTCACAGAGTTACATCTTTCCCTTCAAGAAGCCTTTCGCTAAGGTTGTTCTTGTGGAACTGGCAAAGGGATAATAGGAAGCCCATAGAGGTCTATGGTGAAAAATGAAATATCTCCCGTTCAAAACTGGAAAGAAGCTTTCTGAGAAACTGCTCTGTGTTCTCTGAATTCATCTCACAGAGTTACATCTTTCCCTTCAAGAAGCCTTTCGCTAAGGCTGTTCTTGTGGAATTGGCAAAGGGATATTTTGAAGCACATACAGGGCTATGGTGAAAAAGGAAATATCTTCCGTTCAAACTGGAAAGAAGCTTTCTGAGAAACTGCTCTGTGTTCTGTTAATTCATCTCACAGAGATATATCTTTCCCTTCAAGAAGCCTTTCGCTAAGGCTGTTCTTGTGGAATTGGCAAAGTGATATTTGGAAGCCCATAGAGGGCTATGGTGAAAAAGGAAATATCTTCCGTTCAAAACTGGAACGAAGCTTTCTGAGAAACTGTTCTGTGTTCTGTTAGTTCATCTCACAGAGTTACATCTTTCCCTTCAAAAATCCTTTCGCTAAGGCTGTTCTTGTGGAATTAGCAAAGGGATATTTGGAAGCCCTTAGAGGGCTATGGTGAAAAAGGAAATATCTTCCGTTCAAAACTGGAAAGAAACTTTCTGGGAAACTGCTCTGTGTTCTCTGAATTCATTTCACAGAGTTACATCTTTCCCTTCAAGAAGCCTTTCGCTAAGGCTGTTCTTCTGGAACTGGCAATGCGATATTTGGAAGCCCATAGAGGGCTATGGTGAAAAAGGAAATATCTTCCGTTCAAAACTGGAAAGAAGCTTTCTGAGAAACTGCTCTGTGTTCTCTGAATTCTTCTCACAGAGTTACATCTTTCCCTTCAAGAAGCCATTCGCTAAGGCTGTTCTTGTGGAACTGGCAAAGGGATATTTGGAAGCCCATAGAGGGCTATGGTGAAAAAGGAAATATCTTCCGTTCAAAACTGGAAAGAAACTTTCTGTGAAACTGCTCTGTGTTCTCTGAATTCATCTCACAGAGTTACATCTTTCCCTTCAAGAAGCCTTTCGCTGAGTCTGTTCTTGTGGAACTGGCAAGGGATATATCGAAGCTAATAGAGGGCTATGGTGAAAAAGTAAATATCTTCCGTTCAAAACTGGAAAGAAGCTTTCTGAGAAACTGCTCCGTGTTCTCTGAATTCATCTCACAGAGTTACATCTATCCCTTCAAGAAGCCTTTCGCTAAGGCTGTTCTTGTGGGACTGGCAAAGGGATATTTGGAAGCCCATAGAGGGCTAGGGTGAAAAAGGAAATATCTTCCGTTCAAAACTGGAAAGAAGCTTTCTGAGAAACTGCTCTGTGTTCTGTTAATCCATCTCACAGAGTTACATCTTTCACTTCAAGAAGCCTTTCGCTAAGGCTGTTCTTGTGGAATTGGCAAAGGGATATTTGGAAGCCCATAGAGGGCTATGGTGAGAAAGGAAATATCTTCCGTTCAAAACTGGAAAGAAGCTTTCTGAGAAACTGCTCTGTGTTCTCTGAATTCATCTCACAGAGTTTCATCTTTTCCTTGAAGTAGCCTTTCGCTAAGGCTGTTCTTGTGGAACTGGCAAAGGAATATTTGGAAGCCCATAGAGGGCTATGGTGAAAAAGGAAATATCTTCCGTTCAAAACTGGAAAGATGCTTTCTGAGAAACTGCTCTGTGTTCTCTGAATTCATCTCACAGAGTTACATCTTTCCCTTCAAGAAGCCTTTCGCTAAGGCTGTTCTTGTGGAATTGGCAAAGGGATATTTGGAAGCCCATAGAGGGCTATGGTGAAAAAGGAAATATCTTCCGTTCAAAACTGGAAAGAAGCTTTCTGAGAAACTGTTCTGTGTTCTGTTAGTTCATCTCACAGAGTTACATCTTTCCCTTCAAGAAGCCTTTCGCTAAGGCTGTTCTTGTGGAATTAGCAAAGAGATATTTGGAAGCCCTTAGAGGGCTATGGTGAAAAAGGAAATATCTTCCGTTCAAAACTGGAAAGAAGCTTTCTGAGAAACTGCTCTGTGTTCTCTGAATTCATCTCACAGAGTTACATCTTTCCCTTCAAGAAGCCTTTCGCTAAGGCTGTTCTTGTGGAACTGGTAAAGGGATATTTCGAAGCTCATAGAGGGCTATGCTGAAAAAGAAAATATCTTTCGTTCAAAACTGGAAAGAAGCATTCTGAGAAACTGCTCTGTGTTCTCTGAATTCATCTCACAGAGTCACATCTATCCCTTCAAGAAGCCTTTCGCTAAGGCTGTTCTTGTGGGACTGGCAAAGGGATATTTGGAAGCCCATAGAGGGCTATGGTGAAAAAGAAAATATCTTCCGTTCAAAACTGGAAAGAAGCTTTCTGAGAAACTGCTCTGTGTTCTGTTAATTCATCTCACAGAGATATATCTTTCCCTTCAAGAAGCCTTTCGCTAAGGCTGTTCTTGTGGAATTGGCAAAGTGATATTTGGAAGCCCATAGAGGGCTATGGTGAAAAAGGAAATATCTTCCGTTCAAAACTGGAACGAAGCTTTCTGAGAAACTGTTCTGTGTTCTGTTAGTTCATCTCACAGAGTTACATCTTTCCCTTCAAGAATCCTTTCGCTAAGGCTGTTCTTGTGGAATTAGCAAAGGGATATTTGGAAGCCCTTAGAGGGCTATGGTGAAAAAGGAAATATCTTCCGTTCAAAACTGGAAAGAAGCTTTCTGAGAAACTGCTCTGTGTTCTGTTAATTCATCTCACAGAGATATATCTTTCCCTTCAAGAAGCCTTTCGCTAAGGCTGTTCTTGTGGAATTGGCAAAGTGATATTTGGAAGCCCATAGAGGGCTATAGTGAAAAAGGAAATATCTTCCGTTCAAAACTGGAACGAAGATTTCTGAGAAACTGTTCTGTGTTCTGTTAGTTCATCTCACAGAGTTACATCTTTCCCTTCAAGAATCCTTTCGCTAAGGCTGTTCTTGTGGAATTAGCAAAGGGATATTTGGAAGCCCTTAGAGGGCTATGGTGAAAAAGGAAATATCTTCCGTTCAAAACTGGAAAGAAACTTTCTGGGAAACTGCTCTATGTTCTCTGAATTCTTCTCAAAGAGTTACATCTTTCCCTTCAAGAAGCCTTTCGCTAAGGCTGTTCTTGTGGAACTGGCAAAGGGATATTTGGAAACCCATAGAGGGCTATGGTGAAAAAGGAAATATCTTCCGTTCAAAACTGGAAAGAAGCTTTCTGAGAAACTGCTCTGTGTTCTCTGAATTCATCTCACAGAGTTACATCTTTCCCTTCAAGAAGCCTTTCGTTAAGGCTGTTCTTCTGGAACTGGCAAAGCGATATTTGGAAGCCCATAGAGGGCTATGGTGAAAAAGGAAATATCTTCCGTTCAAAACTGGAAAGAAGCTTTCTGAGAAACTGCTCTGTGTTCTCTGAATTCTTCTCACAGAGTTACATCTTTCCCTTCAAGAAGCCATTCGCTAAGGCTGTTCTTGTGGAACTGGCAAAGGGATATTTGGAACCCCATAGAGGGCTATGGTGAAAAAGGAAATATCTTCCGTTCAAAACTGGAAAGAAGCTTTCCTAGAAACTGCTCTGTGTTCTGTTAGTTCATCTCACAGAGTTACATCTTTCCCTTCAAGAAGCCTTTCGCTAAGGCTGTTCTTGTGCAACTGGCAAAGGGATATTTGGAAGCCCATAGAGGGCTATGGTGAAAAAGGAAATATCTTCCGTTCAAAACTGGAAAGAAACTTTCTGTGAAACTGCTCTGTGTTCTCTGAATTCATCTCACAGAGTTACATCTTTCCCTTCAAGAAGCCTTTCGCTGAGTCTGTTCTTGTGGAACTGGCAAGGGATATATCGAAGCTCATAGAGGGCTATGGTGAAAAAGTAAATATCTTCCGTTCAAAACTGGAAAGAAGCTTTCTGAGAAACTGCTCCATGTTCTCTGAATTCATCTCACAGAGTTACATCTATCCCTTCAAGAAGCCTTTCGCTAAGGCTGTTCTTGTGGGACTGGCAAAGGGATATTTGGAAGCCCATAGAGGGCTAGGGTGAAAAAGGAAATATCTTCCGTTCAAAACTGGAAAGAAGCTTTCTGAGAAACTGCTCTGTGTTCTGTTAATCCATCTCACAGAGTTACATCTTTCCCTTCCAGAAGCCTTTCGCTAAGGCTGTTCTTGTGGAATTGGCAAAGGGATATTTGGAAGCCCATAGAGGGCTATGGTGAGAAAGGAAATATCTTCCGTTCAAAACTGGAAAGAAGCTTTCTGAGAAACTGCTCTGTGTTCTCTGAATTCATCTCACAGAGTTTCATCTTTCCCTTCAAGTAGCCTTTCGCTAAGGCTGTTCTTGTGGAACTGGCAAAGGGATATTTGGAAGCCCATAGAGGGCTATGGTGAAAAAGGAAATATCTCCCGTTCAAAACTGGAAAGAAGCTTTCTGAGAAACTGCTCTGTGTTCTCTGAATTCATCTCACAGAGTTACATCTTTCCCTTCCAGAAGCCTTTCGCTAAGGCTGTTCTTGTGGAATTGGCAAAGGGATATTTGGAAGCCCATAGAGGGCTATGGTGAAAAAGGAAATATCTTCCGTTCAAAACTGGAAAGAAGCTTTCTGAGAAACTGTTCTGTGTTCTGTTAGTTCATCTCACCGGGGTACATCTTTCCCTTCAGGAAGCCTTTCGCTAAGGCTGTTCTTGTGGAATTAGCAAAGGGATATTTGGAAGCCCTTAGAGGGCTATGGTGAAAAAGGAAATATCTTCCGTTCAAAACTGGAAAGAAGCTTTCTGAGAAACTGCTCTGTGTTCTCTGAATTCATCTCACAGAGTTACATCTTTCCCTTCAAGAAGCCTTTCGCTAAGGCTGTTCTTGTGGAACTGGCAAAGGGATATTTCGAAGCTCATAGAGGGCTATGGTGAAAAAGGAAATATCTTCGGTTCAAAACTGGAAAGAAGCTTTCTGAGAAACTGCTCTGTGTTCTGTTAATCCATCTCACAGAGTTACATCTTTCCCTTCAAGAAGCCTTTCGCTAAGGCTGATCTTGTGGAACTGGCAAAGGGATATTTGGAAGCCCTTAGAGGGCTATGGTGAAAAAGGAAATATCTTCCGTTCAAAACTGGAAAGAAGATTTCTGAGAAACTGCTCTGTGTTCGGTTAGTTCAACTCACAGAGTTACATCTTTCCCTACAAGAAGCCTTTCGCTAAGGCTGTTCTAGTGGAACTGGCAAAGGGATATTTGGAAACCCATAGAGGGCTATGGTGAAAAAGGAAATATCTTTCGTTCAATACTGGAAAGAAGCTTTCTGAGAAACTGCTCTGTGTTCTCTGAATTCATCTCACAGAGTTACATCTTTCCCTTCATGAAGACTTTCGCCTAGGCTGTTCTTCTGGAACTGTCAAAGGGATATTTGGAAGCCCATAGAGGGCTATGGTGAAAAAGGAAATATCTTCCGTTCAAAACTGGCAAGAAGCTTTCTGAGAAACTGCTCTGTGTTCTGTTAATTCATATCACAGAGCTACATCTTTCCCTTCAAGAAGCCTTTCGCTAAGGCTGTTCTTTCGGAATTGGCAAAGGGATATTTGGAAGCCCATAGAGGGCTATGGTGAAAAAGGAAATATCTTCCGTTCAAAACTGGAAAGAATCTTTCTGAGAAACTGCTCTGTGTTCTCTGAATTCATCTCACAGAGTTACATCTTTCCCTTCAAGAAGCCTTTCGCTAAGGCTGTTCTTCTGGAATTCGCAAAGGGATATTTGGAAGCCCATAGAGGGCTATGGTGAAAAAGGAAATATCTTCCGTTCAAAACTGGAAAGAAGCTTTCTGAGAAACTGCTCTGTGTTCTGTTAGTTCATCTCACATAGTTACATCTTTCCCTTCAAGAAGCCTTTCGCTAAGGCTGTTCTTCTGGAATTGGCAAAGGGATATTTGGAAGCCCATAGAGGGCTATGGTGAAAAAGGAAATATCTTCCGTTCAAAACTGGAAAGAAGCTTTCTGAGAAACTGCTCTGTGTTCTGTTAATCCATCTCACAGAGTTACATCTTTCCCTTCAAGAAGCCTTTCGCTAAGGCTGTTCTTGTGGAATTGGCAAAGGGATATTTGGAAGCCCATAGAGGGCTAAGGTGAAAAAGGAAATATCTTCCGTTCAAAACTGGAAAGAAGCTTTCTGAGAAACTGCTCTGTGTTCTGTTAGTTCATCTCACAGAGTTACATCTTTCCCTTCAAGAAGCCTTTCGCTAAGGCTGTTCTTGTGGAACTGGCAAAGGGATATTTGGAAGCCCATAGAGGGCTATGGTGAGAAAGGAAATATCTTCCGTTCAAAACTGGAAGGAAGCTTTCTGAGAAACTGTTCTGTGTTCTGTTTGTTCATCTCACAGAGTTACATCTTTCCCTTCAAGAAGCCTTTCGCTAAGGCTGTTCTAATGGAATTGGCAAAGTGATATTTGGAAGCCCATAGAGGGCTATGGTGAAAAAGGAAATATCTTCCGTTCATAACTGGAAAGAAGCTTTCTGAGAAACTGCTCTGTGTTCTCTGAATTCATCTCACAGAGTTACATCTTTCTCTTCAAGAAGCCTTTCGCAAAGGCTGTTCTTCTGGAACTGGCAAAGGGATATTTGGAAGCCCAGAGAGGGCTATGGTGAAAAAGGAAATATCTTCCGTTCAAAACTGGAAAGAAGGTTTCTGAGAAACTGCTCTGTGTTCCGTTAATTCATATCACAGAGCTACATCTTTCCCTTCAAGAAGCCTTTCGCTAAGGCTGTTCTTGCGGAATTGGCAAAGGGATATTTGGAAGCCCATAGAGGGCTATGGTGAAAAAGGAAATATCTTCCGTTCAAAACTGGAAAGAAGCTTTCTGAGAAACTGCTCTGTGTTCTGTTAATTCATCTCACAGAGATACATCTTTCCCTTCAAGAGGCCTTTTGCTAAGGCTGTTCTTATGGAATTGGCAAAGGGATATTTTGAAGCCCATAGAGGGCTATGGTGAAAAAGGAAATATCTTCCGTTGAAAACTGGAAAGAAGCTTTCTGAGAAACTGCTCTGTGTTCTCTGAATTCATCTCGCAGAGTTACATCTTTCCCTTCAAGAAGCCTTTCGCTAAGGCTGTTCTTGTGGAATTGGCAAAGGGATATTTGGAAGCCCATAGAGGGCTATGGTGAAAAAGGAAATATCTTCCATTCAAAACTGGAAAGAAGCTTTCTGAGAAACTGCTCTGTGTTCTGTTAGTTCATCTCACAGAGTTACATCTTGCCCTTCAAGAAGCCTTTCTCCAAGGCTGTTCTTGTGGAATTGGCAAAGTGATATTTGGAAGCCCTTAGAGGGCTATTGTGAAAAAGGAAATATCTTCCGTTCAAAACTGGTAAGAAGCTTTCTGAGAAACTGCTCTGTGTTCTCTGAATTCATCTCACAGAGTTACATCTTTACCTTCAAGAAGCCTTTCGCTAGGGCTGTTCTTCTGGAACTGGCAAAGGGATATTTGGAAGCCCATAGAGGGCTATGGTGAAAAAGGAAATATCTTCCGTTCAAAACTGGAAAGAAGCTTTCTGAGAAACTGCTCTGTGTTCTCTGAACTCTTCTCACAGAGTTACATCTTTCCCTTCAAGAAGCCTTTCGCTAAGGCTGTTCTTGTGGAACTGGCAAAGGGATATTTGGAAGCCCATAGAGGGCTATGGTGAAAAAGGAAATATCTTCCGTTCAAAACTGGAAAGAAGCTTTCTGAGAAACTGCTGTGTGTTCTCTGAATTCATCTCACAGAGTTACATCTTTCCCTTCAAGAAGCCTTTCGCTAAGGCTGTTCTTGTGGAACTGGCAAAGGGATATTTGGAAGCCCATAGAGGGCTATGGTGAAAAAGGAAATATCTTCCGTTCAAAACTGGAAAGAAGCTTTCTGAGAAACTGCTCTGTGTTCCGTTAATTCATATCACAGAGCTACATCTTTCCCTTCAAGAAGCCTTTCGCTAAGGCTGTTCTTGCGGAATTGGCAAAGGGATATTTGGAAGCCCATAGAGGGCTATGGTGAAAAAGGAAATATCTTCCGTTCAAAACTGGAAAGAAGCTTTCTGAGAAACTGCTCTGTGTTCTGTTAATTCATCTCACAGAGATACATCTTTCTCTTCAAGAGGCCTTTTGCTAAGGCTGTTCTTATGGAATTGGCAAAGGGATATTTTGAAGCCCATAGAGGGCTATGGTGAAAAAGGAAATATCTTCCGTTGAAAACTGGAAAGAAGCTTTCTGAGAAACTGCTCTGTGTTCTGTTAATTCATCTCACAGAGTTACATCTTTCCCTTCAAGAAGACTTTCGCTAAGGCTGTTTTAGTGGAATTGGCAAAGAGATATTTGGAAGCCCATAGAGGGCTATGGTGAAAAAGGAAATATCTTCCGTTCAAAACTGGAAAGAAGCTTTCGGAGAAACTGCTCTGTGTTCTATGAATTCATCTCACAGAGTTACATCTTTCCCTTCAAGAAGCCTTTCGCTAAGGCTGTTCTTGTGGAATTGGAAAAGGGATATTTGGAAGCCCATAGAGGGCTATGGTGAAAAAGGAAATATCTTCCGTTCAAAACTGGAAAGAAACTTTCTGAGAAACTGCTCTGTGTTCTCTGAATTCATCTCACAGAGTTACATCGTTCCCTACAAGAAGCCTTTCGCTAAGGCTGTTCTTCTAGAACTGGCAAAGGGATATTTGGAAACCCATAGAGGGCTATGGTGAAAAAGGAAATATCTTCCGTTCAAATCTGGAAAGAAGCTTTCTGAGAAACTGCTCTGTGTTCTCTGAATTCATCTCACAGAGTTACATCTTTCCCTTCAAGAAGCCTTTCGCTAAGGCTGTTCTTGTGGAACTGGCAAAGGGATATTTGGAAGCCCATAGAGGGCTATGGTGAAAAAGGAAATATCTTCCGTTCAAAACTGGAAAGAAGCTTTCTGAGTAACTGCTCTCTGTTATGGTAATTCATATCACCGAGCTACATCTTTCCCTTCAAGAAGCCTTTCGCTAAGGCTGTTCTTGCGGAATTGGCAAAGGGATATTTGGAAGCCCATAGAGGGCTATGGTGATAAAGGAAATATCTTCCGTTCAAAACTGGAAAGAAGCTTTCTGAGAAACTGCTCTGTATTTTCTGAATTCATCTCACGGAGTTACATCTTTCCCTTCAAGAAGCCTTTCGCTAAGGCTGTTCTTGTGGAACTGGCAAAGGGATATTTGGAAGCCCTTAGAGGGTTATGGTGAAAAAGGAAATATCTTCCGTTCAAAACTGGAAAGAAGCATTCTGAGAAACTGCTCTGTGTTCTGTTAATTCATCTCACAGAGTTACATCTTTCCCTACAGGAAGCATTTCCTAAGGCTGTTCTTGTGGAATTGGCAAAGGGATATTTGGAAGCCCATAGAGGGCTATGGTGAAAAAGGAAATATCTTCCGTTCAAAACTGGAAAGAAGCTTTCTGAGAAACTGCTCTGTGTTCTCTGAATTCATCTCACAGAGTTACATCTTTCCCTTCAAGAAGCCTTCCGCTAAGGCTGTTCTTGTGGAATTGGCAAAGGGATATTTGGAAGCCCATAGAGGGCTATGGTGAAAAAGGAAATATCTTCCGTTCAAAACTGGAAAGAAGCTTTCTGAGAAACTGCTCTGTGTTCTATGAATTCATCTCACAGAGATACATCTTTCCCTTCAAGAAACCTTTCGCTAAGGCTATTCTTGTGGAATTGGCAAAGGGATATTTGGAAGCCCTTAGAGGGCTATGGTGAAAAAGGAAATAACTTCCGTTCAAAACTGGAAAGAAGCTTTCTGAGAAACTGCTCTGTGTTCTGTTAGTTCATCTCACAGTGTTACATCTTGCCCTTCAAGAAGCCTTTCGCCAAAGCTGTTCTTGTGGAATTGGCAAGGGATATTTGGAAGCCCAAAGAGGGCTATGGTGAAAAAGGAAATATCTTCCGTTCAAAACTGGAAAGAAGCTTTCGGAGAGACTGCTCTGTGTTCTGTTAGTTCATCTCACACAGTTACATCTTTCCCTTCAAGAAGCCTTTCGCTAAGGCTGTTCTTGTGGAACTGGCAAAGGGATATTTGGAAGCCAATAGAGGGCTATGGTGAAAAAGGAAATATCTTCCGTTCAAAACTGGAAAGAAACTTTCTGTGAAACTGCTCTGTGTTCTCTGAATTCATCTCACAGAGTTACATCTTTCCCTTCAAGAAGCCTTTCGCTGAGTCTGTTCTTGTGGAACTGGCAAGGGATATATCGAAGCTCATAGAGGGCTATGGTGAAAAAGTAAATATCTTCCGTTCAAAACTGGAAAGAAGCTTTCTGAGAAACTGCTCCATGTTCTCTGAATTCATCTCACAGAGTTACATCTATCCCTTCAAGAAGCCTTTCGCTAAGGCTGTTCTTGTGGGACTGGCAAAGGGATATTTGGTAGCCCATAGAGGGCTAGGGTGAAAAAGGAAATATCTTCCGTTCAAAACTGGAAAGAAGCTTTCTGAGAAACTGCTCTGTGTTCTGTTAATCCATCTCACAGAGTTACATCTTTCCCTTCCAGAAGCCTTTCGCTAAGGCTGTTCTTGTGGAATTGGCAAAGGGATATTTGGAAGCCCATAGAGGGCTATGGTGAGAAAGGAAATATCTTCCGTTCAAAACTGGAAAGAAGCTTTCTGAGAAACTGCTCTGTGTTCTCTGAATTCATCTCACAGAGTTTCATCTTTCCCTTCAAGTAGCCTTTCGCTAAGGCTGTTCTTGTGGAATTAGCAAAGGGATATTTGGAAGCCCTTAGAGGGCTATGGTGAAAAAGGAAATATCTTCCGTTCAAAACTGGAAAGAAGCTTTCTGAGAAACTGCTCTGTGTTCTCTGAATTCATCTCACAGAGTTACATCTTTCCCTTCAAGAAGCCTTTCGCTAAGGCTGTTCTTGTGGAACTGGCAAAGGGATATTTCGAAGCTCATAGAGGGCTATGCTGAAAAAGAAAATATCTTCCGTTCAAAACTGGAAAGAAGCATTCTGAGAAACTGCTCTGGGTTCTCTGAATTCATCTCACAGAGTCACATCTATCCCTTCAAGAAGCCTTTCGCTAAGGCTGTTCTTGTGGGACTGGCAAAGGGATATTTGGAAGCCCATAGAGGGCTATGGTGAAAAAGAAAATATCTTCCGTTCAAAACTGTAAAGAAGCTTTCTGAGAATCTGCTCTGTGTTCTGTTAATTCATATCACAGAGCTACATCTTTCCCTTCAAGAAGCCTTTCGCTAAGGCTGTTCTTGTGGAATTGGCAAAGTGATATTTGGAAGCCCATAAAGGGCTATGGTGAAAAAGGTAATATCTTCCGTTCAAAACTGGAAAGAAGCTTTCTGAGAAACTGTTCTGTGTTCTGTTAGTTCATCTCACAGAGTTACATCTTTCCCTTCAAGAAGCCTTTCGCTAAGGCTGTTCTTGTGGAACTGGCAAGGGGATATTGGGAAGCCCTTAGAGGGCTATGGTGAAAAAGGAAATATCTTCCGTTCAAAACTGGAAAGAAGATTTCTGAGAAACTGCTCTGTGTTCTGTTAGTTCATCTCACAGAGTTACATCTTTCCCTACAAGAAGCCTTTCGCTAAGGCTGTTCTAGTGGAACTGGCAAAGGGATATTTGGAAACCCATAAAGGGCTATGGTGAAAAAGGAAATACCTTCCGTTCAATACTGGAAAGAAGCTTTCTGAGAAACTGCTCTGTGTTCTCTGAATTCATCTCACAGTGTTACATCTTTCCCTTCAAGAAGCCTTTCGCTAAGGCTGTTCTTGTGGAATTGGCAAAGGGATATTTGGAAGCCCTTAGAGGGCTATGGTGAAAAAGGAAATAACTTCAGTTCAAAACTGGAAAGAAGCATTCTGAGAAACTGCTCTGTGTTCTCTGAATTCATCTCACAGAGTTACATCTTTCCCTTCAAGAAGCCTTTCGCTAAGGCTGTTCTTGTGGAACTGGCAAAGGGATATTTGGAAGCCCATAGAGGGCTATGGTGAGAAAGGAAATATCTTCCGTTCAAAACTGGAAAGAAGCTTTCTGAGAATCTGCTCTGTGTTCTCTGAATTCATCTCACAGAGTTACATCTTTCCCTTCAAGAAGCCTTTCGCTAAGGCTGTTCTTGTGGAACTGGCAAAGGGATATTTGGAAGCCCATAGAGGGCTATGGTGAAAAAGGAAATATCTCCCGTTCAAAACTGGAAAGAAGCTTTCTGAGAAACTGCTCTGTGTTCTCTGAATTCATCTCACAGAGTTACATCTTTCCCTTCAAGACGCCTTTCGCTAAGGCTGTTCTTGTGGAATTGGCAAAGTGATATTTGGAAGCCCATAGAGGGCTATGGTGAAAAAGGAAATATCTTCCGTTCAAAACTGGAAAGAAGCTTTCTGAGAAACTGTTCTGTGTTCTGTTAGTTCATCTCACAGAGTTACATCTTTCCCTTCAAGAAGCCTTTCGCTAAGGCTGTTCTTGTGGAACTGGCAAAGGGATATTTCGAAGCTCATAGAGGGCTATGCTGAAAAAGGAAATATCTTCCGTTCAAAACTGGAAAGAAGCATTCTGAGAAACTGCTCTGTGTTCTCTGAATTCATCTCACAGAGTCACATCTATCCCTTCAAGAAGCCTTTCACTAAGGCTGTTCTTGTGGGACTGGCAAAGGGATATTTAGAAGCCCATAGAGGGCTATGGTGAAAAAGAAAATATCTTCCGTTCAAAACTGGAAAGAAGCTTTCTGAGAAACTGCTCTGTGTTCTGTTAATTCATATCACAGAGCTACATCTTTCCCTTCAAGAAGCCTTTCGCTAAGGCTGTTCTTGTGGAATTGACAAAGTGATATTTGGAAGCCCATAGAAGGCTATGGTGAAAAAGGAAATATCTTCCGTTCAAACCGGAAAGAAGCTTTCTGAGTAACTGTTCTGTGTTCTGTTAGTTCATCTCACAGAGTTACATCTTTCCCGTCAAGAAGCCTTTCGCTAAGGCTGTTCTTGTGGAACTGGCAAAGGGATATTTGGAAGCCCATCGAGGGCTATGGTGAGAAAGGAAATATCTTCCGTTCAAAACTGGAAAGAAGCTTTCTGAGAAACTGCTCTGTGTTCTGTTAGTTCATCTCACAGAGTTACATCTTTCCCTTCAGGAAGCCTTTCGCTAAGGCTGTTCTTGTGGAACTGGCAAAGGGATATTTGGAAGCCCATACAGGGCTATGGTGAGAAAGGAAATATCTTCCGTTCAAAACTGGAAAGAAGCTTTCTGAGAAACGGCTCTGTGTTCTCTGAATTCATCTCACAGAGTTACATCTTTCCCTTCAAGAAGCCTTTCGCTAAGGCTGTTCTTGTGGAACTGGCAAAGGGATATTTGGAAGCCCATAGAGTGTTATGTTGAAAAAGGAAATACCTTCCGTTCAAAACTGGAAAGAAGCTTTCTGAGAAACTGCTCTGTGTTCTCTGAATTCATCTCACAGAGTTACATCTTTCCCTTCAAGAAGCCTTTCGCTAAGGCTGTTCTTGTGGAATTGGCAAAGTGATATTTGGAAGCCCATAAAGGGCTATGGTGAAAAAGGTAATATCTTCCGTTCAAAACTGGAAAGAAGCTTTCTGACAAACTGTTCTGTGTTCTGTTAGTTCATCTCACCGAGTTACATCTTTCCCTTCAAGAAGCCTTTCGCTAAGGCTGTTCTTGTGGAACTGGCAAGGGGATATTGGGAAGCCCTTAGAGGGCTATGGTGAAAAAGGAAATATCTTCCGTTCAAAACTGGAAAGAAGATTTCTGAGAAACTGCTCTGTGTTCTGTTAGTTCATCTCACAGAGTTACATCTTTCCCTACAAGAAGCCTTTCGCTAAGGCTGTTCTAGTGGAACTGGCAAAGGGATATTTGGAAACCCATAAAGGGCTATGGTGAAAAAGGAAATACCTTCCGTTCAATACTGGAAAAAGCTTTCTGAGAAACTGCTCTGTGTTCTCTGAATTCATCTCACAGTGTTACATCTTTCCCTTCAAGAAGCCTTTCGCTAAGGCTGTTCTTGTGGAATTGGCAAAGGGATATTTGGAAGCCCTTAGAGGGCTATGGTGAAAAAAGAAATAACTTCCGTTCAAAACTGGAAAGAAGCATTCTGAGAAACTGCTCTGTGTTCTCTGAATTCATCTCACAGAGTTACATCTTTCCCTTCAAGAAGCCTTTCGCTAAGGCTGTTCTTGTGGAACTGGCAAAGGGATATTTGGAAGCCCATAGAGGGCTATGGTGAGAAAGGAAATATCTTCCGTTCAAAACTGGAAAGAAGCTTTCTGAGAAACTGCTCTGTGTTCTCTGAATTCATCTCACAGAGTTACATCTTTCCCTTCAAGAAGCCTTTCGCTAAGGCTGTTCTTGTGGAACTGGCAAAGGGATATTTGGAAGCCCATAGAGGGCTATGGTGAAAAAGGAAATATCTCCCGTTCAAAACTGGAAAGAAGCTTTCTGAGAAACTGCTCTGTGTTCTCTGAATTCATCTCACAGAGTTACATCTTTCCCTTCAAGACGCCTTTCGCTAAGGCTGTTCTTGTGGAATTGGCAAAGTGATATTTGGAAGCCCATAGAGGGCTATGGTGAAAAAGGAAATATCTTCCGTTCAAAACTGGAAAGAAGCTTTCTGAGAAACTGTTCTGTGTTCTGTTAGTTCATCTCACAGAGTTACATCTTTCCCTTCAAGAAGCCTTTCGCTAAGGCTGTTCTTGTGGAACTGGCAAAGGGATATTTCGAAGCTCATAGAGGGCTATGCTGAAAAAGGAAATATCTTCCGTTCAAAACTGGAAAGAAGCATTCTGAGAAACTGCTCTGTGTTCTCTGAATTCATCTCACAGAGTCACATCTATCCCTTCAAGAAGCCTTTCACTAAGGCTGTTCTTGTGGGACTGGCAAAGGGATATTTAGAAGCCCATAGAGGGCTATGGTGAAAAAGAAAATATCTTCCGTTCAAAACTGGAAAGAAGCTTTCTGAGAAACTGCTCTGTGTTCTGTTAATTCATATCACAGAGCTACATCTTTCCCTTCAAGAAGCCTTTCGCTAAGGCTGTTCTTGTGGAATTGGCAAAGTGATATTTGGAAGCCCATAAAGGGCTATGGTGAAAAAGGTAATATCTTCCGTTCAAAACTGGAAAGAAGCTTTCTGAGAAACTGTTCTGTGTTCTGTTAGTTCATCTCACAGAGTTACATCTTTCCCTTCAAGAAGCCTTTCGCTAAGGCTTTTCTTGTGGAACTGGCAAAGGGATATTTGGAAGCCCATAGAGGGCCATGGTGAAAAAGGAAATATCTTCCGTTCAAAACTGGAAAGAAGCATTCTGAGAAACTGCTCTGTGTTCTGTAAATTCATCTCACAGAGTTACATCTTTTCCTCCAAGAAGCATTTCCTAAGGCTGTTCTTGTGGAATTGGCAAAGGGATATTTGGAAGCCAATAGAGGGCTATGGTGAAAAAGGAAATATCTTCCGTTCAAAACTGGAAAGAAGCTTTCTGAGAAACTGCTCTGTGTTCTCTGAATTCATCTCACAGAGTTACATCTTTCCCTTCAAGAAGCCTTTCGCTAAGGCTGTTCTTGTGGAACTGGCAAAGGGATATTTGGAAGCCCATAGAGGGTTATGGTGAAAAAGGAAATATCTTCCGTTCAAAACTGGAAAGAAGCTTTCTGAGAAACTGCTCTGTGTTCTCTGAATTCATCTCACAGAGTTACATCTTTCCCTTCAAGAAGCCTTTCGCTAAGGCTGTTCTTGTGGAATTGGCAAAGGGATATTTGGAAGCCCATAGAGGGCTATGGTGAAAAAGGAAATATCTTCCGTCCAAAACTGGAAAGAAGCTTTCTGAGAAACTGCTCTGTGTTCTCTGAATTCATCTCACAGAGTTACATCTTTCCCTACAAGAAGCCTTTCGCTAAGGCTGTTCTTCTGGAAGTGGCAAAGGGATATTTGGAAACCCATAGAGGGCTATGGTGAAAAAGGAAATATCTTCCGTTCAAATCTGGAAAGAAGCTTTCTGAGAAACTGCTCTGTGTTCTCTGAATTCTTCTAACAGAGTTACATCTTTCGCTTCAAGAAGCCTTTCCCTAAGGCTGTTCTTGTGGATCAGGCAAAGGGATATTTGGAAGCCCATAGAGGGCTATGGTAAAAAAGGAAATATCTTTCGTTCAAAACTGGAAAGAAGCTTTCTGAGAAACTGCTCTGTGTTCTGTTAGTTCATCTCACAGAGTTACATCTTTCCCTTCAATAAGCCTTTCGCTAAGGCTGTTCTTCTGGAACTGGCAAAGGGATATCTGGAAGCCCATAGAGGGCTATGTTGAAAAAGGAAATATCTTCCGTTGAAAACTCGAAAGAAGCTTTCTGAGAAACTGCTCTGTGTTCTCTGAATTCATCTCACAGAGTTACATCTTTCATTTCAAGAAGCCTTTCGCTAAGTCTGTTCTTCTGGAATTGGCAAAGGGATATTTGGAAGGCCATAGAGGGCTATGGTGAAAAAGGAAATATCTTCCGTTCAAAACTGGAAAGAAGATTTCTGAGAAACTGCTCTGTGTTCTGTTAGTTCATCTCACAGAGTTACATCTTTCCCTACAAGTAGCCTTTCGCTAAGGATGTTCTAGTGGAACTGGCAAAGGGATATTTGGAAACCCATAGAGGGCTATGTTGAAAAAGGAAATATCTTCCGTTCAATACTGGAAAGAAGCTTTCTGAGAAACTGCTCTGTGTTCTCTGAATTCATCTCACAGAGTTACATCTTTCCCTTCAAGAAGCCTTTCGCTAAGGCTGTTCTTCTGGAATTGGCAAAGGGATATTTGGAAGCCCATAGAGGGCTATGGTGAAAAAGGAAATATCTTCCGTTCAAAACTGGAAAGAAGCTTTCTGAGAAACTGCTCTGTGTTCTGTTAATTCATCCCACAGAGTTACATCTTTCCCTTCAAGAAGCCTTTCGCTAAGGCTGTTCTTGTGGAATTGGCAAAGTGATATTTGGAAGCCCTTAGAGGGCTATGGTGAAAAAGGAAATATCTTCCGTTCAAAACTGGAAAGAAGCTTTCTGAGAAACTGCTCTGTGTTCTGTTAGTTCATTTAACACAGTTACATCTTTCCCTTCAAGAAGCCTTTCCTTAAGGCTGTTCTTGTGGAACTGGCAAAGGGATATTTGGAAGCCCATAGAGGGCTATGGTGAGAAAGGAAATATCTTCCGTTCATAACTGGAAAGAAGCTTTCTGAGAAACTGCTCTGTGTTCTCTGAATTCATCTCACAGAGTTACATCTTTCCCTTCAAGAAGCCTTTCGCTAAGGTTGTTCTTGTGGAACTGGCAAAGGGATAATAGGAAGCCCATAGAGGGCTACGGTGAAAAAGGAAATATCTCCCGTTCAAAACTGGAAAGAAGCTTTCTGAGAAACTGCTCTGTGTTCTCTGAATTCATCTCACAGAGTTACATCTTTCCCTTCAAGAAGCCTTTCGCTAAGGCTGTTCTTGTGGAATTGGCAAAGGGATATTTTGAAGCACATACAGGGCTATGGTGAAAAAGGAAATATCTTCCGTTCAAACTGGAAAGAAGCTTTCTGAGAAACTGCTCTGTGTTCTGTTAATTCATCTCACAGAGATATATCTTTCCCTTCAAGAAGCCTTTCGCTAAGGCTGTTCTTGTGGAATTGGCAAAGTGATATTTGGAAGCCCATAGAGGGCTATGGTGAAAAAGGAAATATCTTCCGTTCAAAACTGGAACGAAGCTTTCTGAGAAACTGTTCTGTGTTCTGTTAGTTCATCTCACAGAGTTACATCTTTCCCTTCAACAATCCTTTCGCTAAGGCTGTTCTTGTGGAATTAGCAAAGGGATATTTGGAAGCCCTTAGAGGGCTATGGTGAAAAAGGAAATATCTTCCGTTCAAAACTGGAAAGAAACTTTCTGGGAAACTGCTCTGTGTTCTCTGAATTCATCTCACAGAGTTACATCTTTCCCTTCAGGAAGCCTTTCGCTAAGGCTGTTCTTCTGGAACTGGCAAAGCGATATTTGGAAGCCCATAGAGGGCTATGGTGAAAAAGGAAATATCTTCCGTTCAAAACTGGAAAGAAGCTTTCTGAGAAACTGTTCTGTGTTCTGTTAGTTCATCTCACAGAGTTACATCTTTCCCTTCAAGAAGCCTTTCGCTAAGGCTGTTCTTGTGGAATTAGCAAAGGGATATTTGGAAGCCCTTAGAGGGCTATGGTGAAAAAGGAAATATCTTCCGTTCAAAACTGGAAAGAAGCTTTCTGAGAAACTGCTCTGTGTTCTCTGAATTCATCTCACAGAGTTACATCTTTCCCTTCAAGAAGCCTTTCGCTAAGGCTGTTCTTGTGGAACTGGCAAAGGGATATTTCGAAGCTCATAGAGGGCTATGCTGAAAAAGAAAATATCTTCCGTTCAAAACTGGAAAGAAGCATTCTGAGAAACTGCTCTGTGTTCTCTGAATTCATCTCACAGAGTCACATCTATCCCTTCAAGAAGCCTTTCGCTAAGGCTGTTCTTGTGGGACTGGCAAAGGGATATTTGGAAGCCCATAGAGGGCTATGGTGAAAAAGAAAATATCTTCCGTTCAAAACTGTAAAGAAGCTTTCTGAGAATCTGCTCTGTGTTCTGTTAATTCATATCACAGAGCTACATCTTTCCCTTCAAGAAGCCTTTCGCTAAGGCTGTTCTTGTGGAATTGGCAAAGTGATATTTGGAAGCCCATAAAGGGCTATGGTGAAAAAGGTAATATCTTCCGTTCAAAACTGGAAAGAAGCTTTCTGAGAAACTGTTCTGTGTTCTGTTAGTTCATCTCACAGAGTTACATCTTTCCCTTCAAGAAGCCTTTCGCTAAGGCTGTTCTTGTGGAACTGGCAAGGGGATATTGGGAAGCCCTTAGAGGGCTATGGTGAAAAAGGAAATATCTTCCGTTCAAAACTGGAAAGAAGATTTCTGAGAAACTGCTCTGTGTTCTGTTAGTTCATCTCACAGAGTTACATCTTTCCCTACAAGAAGCCTTTCGCTAAGGCTGTTCTAGTGGAACTGGCAAAGGGATATTTGGAAACCCATAAAGGGCTATGGTGAAAAAGGAAATACCTTCCGTTCAATACTGGAAAGAAGCTTTCTGAGAAACTGCTCTGTGTTCTCTGAATTCATCTCACAGTGTTACATCTTTCCCTTCAAGAAGCCTTTCGCTAAGGCTGTTCTTGTGGAATTGGCAAAGGGATATTTGGAAGCCCTTAGAGGGCTATGGTGAAAAAGGAAATAACTTCCGTTCAAAACTGGAAAGAAGCATTCTGAGAAACTGCTCTGTGTTCTCTGAATTCATCTCACAGAGTTACATCTTTCCCTTCAAGAAGCCTTTCGCTAAGGCTGTTCTTGTGGAACTGGCAAAGGGATATTTGGAAGCCCATAGAGGGCTATGGTGAGAAAGGAAATATCTTCCGTTCAAAACTGGAAAGAAGCTTTCTGAGAATCTGCTCTGTGTTCTCTGAATTCATCTCACAGAGTTACATCTTTCCCTTCAAGAAGCCTTTCGCTAAGGCTGTTCTTGTGGAACTGGCAAAGGGATATTTGGAAGCCCATAGAGGGCTATGGTGAAAAAGGAAATATCTCCCGTTCAAAACTGGAAAGAAGCTTTCTGAGAAACTGCTCTGTGTTCTCTGAATTCATCTCACAGAGTTACATCTTTCCCTTCAAGACGCCTTTCGCTAAGGCTGTTCTTGTGGAATTGGCAAAGTGATATTTGGAAGCCCATAGAGGGCTATGGTGAAAAAGGAAATATCTTCCGTTCAAAACTGGAAAGAAGCTTTCTGAGAAACTGTTCTGTGTTCTGTTAGTTCATCTCACAGAGTTACATCTTTCCCTTCAAGAAGCCTTTCGCTAAGGCTGTTCTTGTGGAACTGGCAAAGGGATATTTCGAAGCTCATAGAGGGCTATGCTGAAAAAGGAAATATCTTCCGTTCAAAACTGGAAAGAAGCATTCTGAGAAACTGCTCTGTGTTCTCTGAATTCATCTCACAGAGTCACATCTATCCCTTCAAGAAGCCTTTCACTAAGGCTGTTCTTGTGGGACTGGCAAAGGGATATTTAGAAGCCCATAGAGGGCTATGGTGAAAAAGAAAATATCTTCCGTTCAAAACTGGAAAGAAGCTTTCTGAGAAACTGCTCTGTGTTCTGTTAATTCATATCACAGAGCTACATCTTTCCCTTCAAGAAGCCTTTCGCTAAGGCTGTTCTTGTGGAATTGACAAAGTGATATTTGGAAGCCCATAGAAGGCTATGGTGAAAAAGGAAATATCTTCCGTTCAAACCGGAAAGAAGCTTTCTGAGTAACTGTTCTGTGTTCTGTTAGTTCATCTCACAGAGTTACATCTTTCCCGTCAAGAAGCCTTTCGCTAAGGCTGTTCTTGTGGAACTGGCAAAGGGATATTTGGAAGCCCATCGAGGGCTATGGTGAGAAAGGAAATATCTTCCGTTCAAAACTGGAAAGAAGCTTTCTGAGAAACTGCTCTGTGTTCTGTTAGTTCATCTCACAGAGTTACATCTTTCCCTTCAGGAAGCCTTTCGCTAAGGCTGTTCTTATGGAACTGGCAAAGGGATATTTGGAAGCCCATACAGGGCTATGGTGAGAAAGGAAATATCTTCCGTTCAAAACTGGAAAGAAGCTTTCTGAGAAACGGCTCTGTGTTCTCTGAATTCATCTCACAGAGTTACATCTTTCCCTTCAAGAAGCCTTTCGCTAAGGCTGTTCTTGTGGAACTGGCAAAGGGATATTTGGAAGCCCATAGAGTGTTATGTTGAAAAAGGAAATACCTTCCGTTCAAAACTGGAAAGAAGCTTTCTGAGAAACTGCTCTGTGTTCTCTGAATTCATCTCACAAAGTTACATCTTTCCCTTCAAGAAGCCTTTCGCTAAGGCTGTTCTTGTGGAATTGGCAAAGTGATATTTGGAAGCCCATAAAGGGCTATGGTGAAAAAGGTAATATCTTCCGTTCAAAACTGGAAAGAAGCTTTCTGACAAACTGTTCTGTGTTCTGTTAGTTCATCTCACCGAGTTACATCTTTCCCTTCAAGAAGCCTTTCTCTAAGGCTGTTCTTGTGGAACTGGCAAGGGGATATTGGGAAGCCCTTAGAGGGCTATGGTGAAAAAGGAAATATCTTCCGTTCAAAACTGGAAAGAAGATTTCTGAGAAACTGCTCTGTGTTCTGTTAGTTCATCTCACAGAGTTACATCTTTCCCTACAAGAAGCCTTTCGCTAAGGCTGTTCTAGTGGAACTGGCAAAGGGATATTTGGAAACCCATAAAGGGCTATGGTGAAAAAGGAAATACCTTCCGTTCAATACTGGAAAAAGCTTTCTGAGAAACTGCTCTGTGTTCTCTGAATTCATCTCACAGTGTTACATCTTTCCCTTCAAGAAGCCTTTCGCTAAGGCTGTTCTTGTGGAATTGGCAAAGGGATATTTGGAAGCCCTTAGAGGGCTATGGTGAAAAAGGAAATAACTTCCGTTCAAAACTGGAAAGAAGCATTCTGAGAAACTGCTCTGTGTTCTCTGAATTCATCTCACAGAGTTACATCTTTCCCTTCAAGAAGCCTTTCGCTAAGGCTGTTCTTGTGGAACTGGCAAAGGGATATTTGGAAGCCCATAGAGGGCTATGGTGAGAAAGGAAATATCTTCCGTTCAAAACTGGAAAGAAGCTTTCTGAGAAACTGCTCTGTGTTCTCTGAATTCATCTCACAGAGTTACATCTTTCCCTTCAAGAAGCCTTTCGCTAAGGCTGTTCTTGTGGAACTGGCAAAGGGATATTTGGAAGCCCATAGAGGGCTATGGTGAAAAAGGAAATATCTCCCGTTCAAAACTGGAAAGAAGCTTTCTGAGAAACTGCTCTGTGTTCTCTGAATTCATCTCACAGAGTTACATCTTTCCCTTCAAGACGCCTTTCGCTAAGGCTGTTCTTGTGGAATTGGCAAAGTGATATTTGGAAGCCCATAGAGGGCTATGGTGAAAAAGGAAATATCTTCCGTTCAAAACTGGAAAGAAGCTTTCTGAGAAACTGTTCTGTGTTCTGTTAGTTCATCTCACAGAGTTACATCTTTCCCTTCAAGAAGCCTTTCGCTAAGGCTGTTCTTGTGGAACTGGCAAAGGGATATTTCGAAGCTCATAGAGGGCTATGCTGAAAAAGGAAATATCTTCCGTTCAAAACTGGAAAGAAGCATTCTGAGAAACTGCTCTGTGTTCTCTGAATTCATCTCACAGAGTCACATCTATCCCTTCAAGAAGCCTTTCACTAAGGCTGTTCTTGTGGGACTGGCAAAGGGATATTTAGAAGCCCATAGAGGGCTATGGTGAAAAAGAAAATATCTTCCGTTCAAAACTGGAAAGAAGCTTTCTGAGAAACTGCTCTGTGTTCTGTTAATTCATATCACAGAGCTACATCTTTCCCTTCAAGAAGCCTTTCGCTAAGGCTGTTCTTGTGGAATTGGCAAAGTGATATTTGGAAGCCCATAAAGGGCTATGGTGAAAAAGGTAATATCTTCCGTTCAAAACTGGAAAGAAGCTTTCTGAGAAACTGTTCTGTGTTCTGTTAGTTCATCTCACAGAGTTACATCTTTCCCTTCAAGAAGCCTTTCGCTAAGGCTTTTCTTGTGGAACTGGCAAAGGGATATTTGGAAGCCCATAGAGGGCCATGGTGAAAAAGGAAATATCTTCCGTTCAAAACTGGAAAGAAGCATTCTGAGAAACTGCTCTGTGTTCTGTAAATTCATCTCACAGAGTTACATCTTTTCCTCCAAGAAGCATTTCCTAAGGCTGTTCTTGTGGAATTGGCAAAGGGATATTTGGAAGCCAATAGAGGGCTATGGTGAAAAAGGAAATATCTTCCGTTCAAAACTGGAAAGAAGCTTTCTGAGAAACTGCTCTGTGTTCTCTGAATTCATCTCACAGAGTTACATCTTTCCCTTCAAGAAGCCTTTCGCTAAGGCTGTTCTTGTGGAACTGGCAAAGGGATATTTGGAAGCCCATAGAGGGTTATGGTGAAAAAGGAAATATCTTCCGTTCAAAACTGGAAAGAAGCTTTCTGAGAAACTGCTCTGTGTTCTCTGAATTCATCTCACAGAGTTACATCTTTCCCTTCAAGAAGCCTTTCGCTAAGGCTGTTCTTGTGGAATTGGCAAAGGGATATTTGGAAGCCCATAGAGGGCTATGGTGAAAAAGGAAATATCTTCCGTCCAAAACTGGAAAGAAGCTTTCTGAGAAACTGCTCTGTGTTCTCTGAATTCATCTCACAGAGTTACATCTTTCCCTACAAGAAGCCTTTCGCTAAGGCTGTTCTTCTGGAAGTGGCAAAGGGATATTTGGAAACCCATAGAGGGCTATGGTGAAAAAGGAAATATCTTCCGTTCAAATCTGGAAAGAAGCTTTCTGAGAAACTGCTCTGTGTTCTCTGAATTCTTCTAACAGAGTTACATCTTTCGCTTCAAGAATCCTTTCCCTAAGGCTGTTCTTGTGGATCAGGCAAAGGGATATTTGGAAGCCCATAGAGGGCTATGGTAAAAAAGGAAATATCTTTCGTTCAAAACTGGAAAGAAGCTTTCTGAGAAACTGCTCTGTGTTCTGTTAGTTCATCTCACAGAGTTACATCTTTCCCTTCAATAAGCCTTTCGCTAAGGCTGTTCTTCTGGAACTGGCAAAGGGATATCTGGAAGCCCATAGAGGGCTATGTTGAAAAAGGAAATATCTTCCGTTGAAAACTCGAAAGAAGCTTTCTGAGAAACTGCTCTGTGTTCTCTGAATTCATCTCACAGAGTTACATCTTTCATTTCAAGAAGCCTTTCGCTAAGTCTGTTCTTCTGGAATTGGCAAAGGGATATTTGGAAGGCCATAGAGGGCTATGGTGAAAAAGGAAATATCTTCCGTTCAAAACTGGAAAGAAGATTTCTGAGAAACTGCTCTGTGTTCTGTTAGTTCATCTCACAGAGTTACATCTTTCCCTACAAGTAGCCTTTCGCTAAGGATGTTCTAGTGGAACTGGCAAAGGGATATTTGGAAACCCATAGAGGGCTATGTTGAAAAAGGAAATATCTTCCGTTCAATACTGGAAAGAAGCTTTCTGAGAAACTGCTCTGTGTTCTCTGAATTCATCTCACAGAGTTACATCTTTCCCTTCAAGAAGCCTTTCGCTAAGGCTGTTCTTCTGGAATTGGCAAAGGGATATTTGGAAGCCCATAGAGGGCTATGGTGAAAAAGGAAATATCTTCCGTTCAAAACTGGAAAGAAGCTTTCTGAGAAACTGCTCTGTGTTCTGTTAATTCATCCCACAGAGTTACATCTTTCCCTTCAAGAAGCCTTTCGCTAAGGCTGTTCTTGTGGAATTGGCAAAGTGATATTTGGAAGCCCTTAGAGGGCTATGGTGAAAAAGGAAATATCTTCCGTTCAAAACTGGAAAGAAGCTTTCTGAGAAACTGCTCTGTGTTCTGTTAGTTCATTTAACACAGTTACATCTTTCCCTTCAAGAAGCCTTTCCTTAAGGCTGTTCTTGTGGAACTGGCAAAGGGATATTTGGAAGCCCATAGAGGGCTATGGTGAGAAAGGAAATATCTTCCGTTCATAACTGGAAAGAAGCTTTCTGAGAAACTGCTCTGTGTTCTCTGAATTCATCTCACAGAGTTACATCTTTCCCTTCAAGAAGCCTTTCGCTAAGGTTGTTCTTGTGGAACTGGCAAAGGGATAATAGGAAGCCCATAGAGGGCTACGGTGAAAAAGGAAATATCTCCCGATCAAAACTGGAAAGAAGCTTTCTGAGAAACTGCTCTGTGTTCTCTGAATTCATCTCACAGAGTTACATCTTTCCCTTCAAGAAGCCTTTCGCTAAGGCTGTTCTTGTGGAATTGGCAAAGGGATATTTTGAAGCACATACAGGGCTATGGTGAAAAAGGAAATATCTTCCGTTCAAACTGGAAAGAAGCTTTCTGAGAAACTGCTCTGTGTTCTGTTAATTCATCTCACAGAGATATATCTTTCCCTTCAAGAAGCCTTTCGCTAAGGCTGTTCTTGTGGAATTGGCAAAGTGATATTTGGAAGCCCATAGAGGGCTATGGTGAAAAAGGAAATATCTTCCGTTCAAAACTGGAACGAAGCTTTCTGAGAAACTGTTCTGTGTTCTGTTAGTTCATCTCACAGAGTTACATCTTTCCCTTCAAGAATCCTTTCGCTAAGGCTGTTCTTGTGGAATTAGCAAAGGGATATTTGGAAGCCCTTAGAGGGCTATGGTGAAAAAGGAAATATCTTCCGTTCAAAACTGGAAAGAAACTTTCTGGGAAACTGCTCTGTGTTCTCTGAATTCATCTCACAGAGTTACATCTTTCCCTTCAGGAAGCCTTTCGCTAAGGCTGTTCTTCTGGAACTGGCAAAGCGATATTTGGAAGCCCATAGAGGGCTATGGTGAAAAAGGAAATATCTTCCGTTCAAAACTGGAAAGAAGCTTTCTGAGAAACTGCTCTGTGTTCTCTGAATTCTTCTCACAGAGTTACATCTTTCCCTTCAAGAAGCCATTCGCTAAGCCTGTTCTTGTGGAACTGGCAAAGGGATATTTGGAACCCCATAGAGGGCTATGGTGAAAAAGGAAATATCTTCCGTTCAAAACTGGAAAGAAGCTTTCCTAGAAACTGCTCTGCGTTCTGTTAGTTCATCTCACAGAGATACATCTTTCCCTTCAAGAAGCCTTTCGCTAAGGCTGTTCTTGTGGAACTGGCAAAGGGATATTTGGAAGCCCATAGAGGGCTATGGTGAAAAAGGAAATATCTTCCGTTCAAATCTGGAAAGAAACTTTCTGTGAAACTGCTCTGTGTTCTCTGAATTCATCTCACAGAGTTACATCTTTCCCTTCAAGAAGCCTTTCGCTGATTCTGTTCTTGTGGAACTGGCAAGGGATATATCGAAGCTAATAGAGGGCTATGGTGAAAAAGTAAATATCTTCCGTTCAAAACTGGAAAGAAGCTTTCTGAGAAACTGCTCCGTGTTCTCTGAATTCATCTCTCAGAGTTACATCTATCCCTTCAAGAAGCCTTTCGCTAAGGCTGTTCTTGTGGGACTGGCAAAGGGATATTTGGAAGCCCATAGAGGGCTAGGGTGAAAAAGGAAATATCTTCCGTTCAAAACTGGAAAGAAGCTTTCTGAGAAACTGCTCTGTGTTCTGTTAATCCATCTCACAGAGTTACATCTTTCCCTTCAAGAAGCCTTTCGCTAAGGCTGTTCTTGTGGAATTGGCAAAGGGATATTTGGAAGCCCATAGAGGGCTATGGTGAGAAAGGAAATATCTTCCGTTCAAAACTGGAAAGAAGCTTTCTGAGAAACTGCTCTGTGTTCTCTGAATTCATCTCACAGAGTTTCATCTTTCCCTTCAAGTAGCCTTTCGCTAAGGCTGTTCTTGTGGAACTGGCAAAGGGATATTTGGAAGCCCATAGAGGGCTATGGTGAAAAAGGAAATATCTCCCGTTCAAAACTGGAAAGAAGCTTTCTGAGAAACTGCTCTGTGTTCTCTGAATTCATCTCACAGAGTTACATCTTTCCCTTCAAGAAGCCTTTCGCTAAGGCTGTTCTTGTGGAATTGGCAAAGGGATATTTGGAAGCCCATAGAGGGCTATGGTGAAAAAGGAAATATCTTCCGTTCAAAACTGGAAAGAAGCTTTCTGAGAAACTGCTCTGTGTTCTGTTAGTTCATCTCACAGAGTTACATCTTTCCCTTCAAGAAGCCTTTCGCTAAGGCTGTTCTTGTGGAATTACCAAAAAGAGATATTTGGAAGCCCTTAGAGGGCTATGGTGAAAAAGGAAATATCTTCCGTTCAAAACTGGAAAGAAGCTTTCTGAGAAACTGCTCTGTGTTCTCTGAATTCATCTCACAGAGTTACATCTTTCCCTTCAAGAAGCCTTTCGCTAAGGCTGTTCTTGTGGAACTGGCAAAGGGATATTTCGAAGCTCATAGAGGGCTATGCTGAAAAAGAAAATATCTTCCGTTCAAAACTGGAAAGAAGCATTCTGAGAAACTGCTCTGTGTTCTCTGAATTCATCTCACAGGGTCACATCTATCCCTTCAAGAAGCCTTTCGCTAAGGCTGTTCTTGTGGGACTGGCAAAGGGATATTTGGAAGCCCATAGATGGCTATGGTGAAAAAGAAAATATCTTCCGTTCAAAACTGGAAAGAAGCTTTCTGAGAAACTGCTCTGTGTTCTGTTAATTCATATCACAGAGCTACATCTTTCCCTTCAAGAAGCCTTTCGCTAAGGCTGTTCTTGTGGAATTGGCAAAGTGATATTTGGAAGCCCATAAAGGGCTATGGTGAAAAAGGTCATATCTTCCGTTCAAAACTGGAAAGAAGCTTTCTGAGAAACTGCTCTGTGTTCTGTTAGTTCATCTCACAGAGTTACATCTTTCCCTACAAGAAGCCTTTCGCTAAGGCTGTTCTAGTGGAACTGGCAAAGGGATATTTGGAAACCCATAGAGGGCTATGGTGAAAAAGGAAATACCTTCCGTTCAATACTGGAAAGAAGCTTTCTGAGAAACTGCTCTGTGTTCTCTGAATTCATCTCACAGAGTTACATCTTTCCCTTCAAGAAGCCTTTCGCTAAGGCTGTTCTTGTGGAATTGGCAAAGGGATATTTGGAAGCCCTTAGAGGGCTATGGTGAAAAAGGAAATAACTTCCGTTCAAAACTGGAAAGAAGCATTCTGAGAAACTGCTCTGTGTTCTCTGAATTCATCTCACAGAGTTACATCTTTCCCTTCAAGAAGCCTTTCGCTAAGGCTGTTCTTGTGGAACTGGCAAAGGGATATTTGGAAGCCCATAGAGGGCTATGGTGAGAAAGGAAATATCTTCCGTTCAAAACTGGAAAGAAGCTTTCTGAGAAACTGCTCTGTGTTCTCTGAATTCATCTCACAGACTTACATCTTTCCCTTCAAGAAGCCTTTCGCTAAGGCTGGTCTTGTGGAACTGGCAAAGGGATATTTGGAAGCCCATAGAGGGCTATGCTGAAAAAGAAAATATCTTCCGTTCAAAACTGGAAAGAAGCTTTCTGAGAAACTGCTCTGTGTTCTGTTAATTCATATCACAGAGCTACATCTTTCCCTTCAAGAAGCCTTTCGCTAAGGCTGTTCTTGTGGAATTGACAAAGTGATATTTGGAAGCCCATAGAGGGCTATGGTGAAAAAGGAAATATCTTCCGTTCAAACCGGAAAGAAGCTTTCTGAGTAACTGTTCTGTGTTCTGTTAGTTCATCTCACAGAGTTACATCTTTCCCTTCAAGAAGCCTTTCGCTAAGGCTGTTCTTGTGGAACTGGCAAAGGGATAATAGGAAGCCCATAGAGGGCTATGGTGAAAAAGGAAATATCTCCCGTTCAAAACTGGAAAGAAGCTTTCTGAGAAACTGCTCTGTGTTCTCTGAATTCATCTCACAGAGTTACATCTTTCCCTTCAAGAAGCCTTTCGCTAAGGCTGTTCTTGTGGAATTGGCAAAGGGATATTTTGAAGCCCATACAGGGCTATGGTGAAAAAGGAAATATCTTCCGTTCAAACTGGAAAGAAGCTTTCTGAGAAACTGCTCTGTGTTCTGTTAATTCATCTCACAGAGATATATCTTTCCCTTCAAGAAGCCTTTCGCTAAGGCTGTTCTTGTGGAATTGGCAAAGTGATATTTGGAAGCCCATAGAGGGCTATGGTGAAAAAGGAAATATCTTCCGTTCAAAACTGGAACGAAGATTTCTGAGAAACTGTTCTGTGTTCTGTTAGTTCATCTCACAGAGTTACATCTTTCCCTTCAAGAATCCTTTCGCTAAGGCTGTTCTTGTGGAATTAGCAAAGGGATATTTGGAAGCCCTTAGAGGGCTATGGTGAAAAAGGAAATATCTTCCGTTCAAAACTGGAAAGAAACTTTCTGGGAAACTGCTCTGTGTTCTCTGAATTCTTCTCAAAGAGTTACATCTTTCCCTTCAAGAAGCCTTTCGCTAAGGCTGTTCTTGTGGAACTGGCAAAGGGATATTTGGAAACCCATAGAGGGCTATGGTGAAAAAAGAAATATCTTCCGTTCAAAACTGGAAAGAAGCTTTCTGAGAAACTGCTCTGTGTTCTCTGAATTCATCTCACAGAGTTACATCTTTCCCTTCAAGAAGCCTTTCGCTAAGGCTGTTCTTCTGGAACTGGCAAAGCGATATTTGGAAGCCCATAGAGGGCTATGGTGAAAAAGGAAATATCTTCCGTTCAAAACTGGAAAGAAGCTTTCTGAGAAACTGCTCTGTGTTCTCTGAATTCTTCTCACAGAGTTACATCTTTCCCTTCTAGAAGCCATTCACTAAGGCTGTTCTTGTGGAACTGGCAAAGGGATATTTGGAACCCCATAGAGGGCTATGGTGAAAAAGGAAATATCTTCCGTTCAAAACTGGAAAGAAGCTTTCTGAGAAACTGCTCTGTGTTCTCTGAATTCATCTCACAGAGTTACATCTTTCCCTTCAAGAAGCCTTTCGCTGAGTCTGTTCTGGTGGAACTGGCAAGGGATATATCGAAGCTCATAGAGGGCTATGGTGAAAAAGTAAATATCTTCCGTTCAAATTGGAAAGAAGCTTTCTGAGAAACTGCTCTGTGTTCTGTTAATCCATCTCACAGAGTTACATCTTTCCCTTCCAGAAGCCTTTCGCTAAGGCTGTTCTTGTGGAATTGGCAAAGGGATATTTGGAAGCCCATAGAGGGCTATGGTGAGAAAGGAAATATCTTCCGTTCAAAACTGGAAAGAAGCTTTGTGAGAAACTGCTCTGTGTTCTCTGAATTCATCTCACAGAGTTTCATCTTTCCCTTCAAGTAGCCTTTCGCTAAGGCTGTTCTTGTGGAACTGGCAAAGGGATATTTGGAAGCCCATAGAGGGCTATGGTGAAAAAGGAAATATCTCCCGTTCAAAACTGGAAAGAAGCTTTCTGAGAAACTGCTCTGTGTTCTCTGAATTCATCTCACAGAGTTACATCTTTCCCTTCAAGAAGCCTTTCGCTAAGGCTGTTCTTGTGGAAATGGCAAAGGGATATTTGGAAGCCCATAGAGGGCTATGGTGAAAAAGGAAATATCTTCCGTTCAAAACTGGAAAGAAGCTTTCTGAGAAACTGTTCTGTGTTCTGTTAGTTCATCTCACAGAGTTACATCTTTCCCTTCAAGAAGCCTTTCGCTAAGGCTGTTCTTGTGGAATTAGCAAAGGGATATTTTGAAGCCCTTAGAGGGCTATGGTGAAAAAGGAAATATCTTCCGTTCAAAACTGGAAAGAAGCTTTCTGAGAAACTGCTCTGTGTTCTCTGAATTCATCTCACAGAGTTACATCTTTCCCTTCAAGAAGCCTTTCGCTAAGGCTGTTCTTGTGGAACTGGCAAAGGGATATTTCGAAGCTCATAGAGGGCTATGCTGAAAAAGAAAATATCTTCCGTTCAAAACTGGAAAGAAGCATTCTGAGAAACTGCTCTGTGTTCTCTGAATTCATCTCACAGAGTCACATCTATCCCTTCAAGAAGCCTTTCGCTAAGGCTGTTCTTGTGGGACTGGCAAAGGGATATTTGGAAGCCCATAGAGGGCTATGGTGAAAAAGAAAATATCTTCCGTTCAAAACTGGAAAGAAGCTTTCTGAGAATCTGCTCTGTGTTCTGTTAATTCATATCACAGAGCTACATCTTTCCCTTCAAGAAGCCTTTCGCTAAGGCTGTTCTTCTGGAATTGGCAAAGTGATATTTGGAAGCCCATAAAGGGCTATGGTGAAAAAGGTAATATCTTCCGTTCAAAACTGGAAAGAAGCTTTCTGAGAAACTGTTCTGTGTTCTGTTAGTTCATCTCACAGAGTTACATCTTTCCCTTCAAGAAGCCTTTCGCTAAGGCTGTTCTTGTGGAACTGGCAAGGGGATATTGGGAAGCCCTTAGAGGGCTATGGTGAAAAAGGAAATATCTTCCGTTCAAAACTGGAAAGAAGATTTCTGAGAAACTGCTCTGTGTTCTGTTAGTTCATCTCACAGAGTTACATCTTTCCCTACAAGAAGCCTTTCGCTAAGGCTGTTCTAGTGGAACTGGCAAAGGGATATTTGGAAACCCATAGAGGGCTATGGTGAAAAAGGAAATACCTTCCGTTCAATACTGGAAAGAAGCTTTCTGAGAAACTGCTCTGTGTTCTCTGAATTCATCTCACAGTGTTACATCTTTCCCTTCAAGAAGCCTTTCGCTAAGGCTGTTCTTGTGGAATTGGCAAAGGGATATTTGGAAGCCCTTAGAGGGCTATGGTGAAAAAGGAAATAACTTCCGTTCAAAACTGGAAAGAAGCATTCTGAGAAACTGCTCTGTGTTCTCTGAATTCATCTCACAGAGTTACATCTTTCCCTTCAAGAAGCCTTTCGCTAAGGCTGTTCTTGTGGAACTGGCAAAGGGATATTTGGAAGCCCATAGAGGGCTATGGTGAGAAAGGAAATATCTTCCGTTCAAAACTGGAAAGAAGCTTTCTGAGAAACTGCTCTGTGTTCTCTGAATTCATCTCACAGAGTTACATCTTTCCCTTCAAGAAGCCTTTCGCTAAGGCTTTTCTTGTGGAACTGGCAAAGGGATATTTGGAAGCCCATAGAGGGCTATGGTGAAAAAGGAAATATCTCCCGATCAAAACTGGAAAGAAGCTTTCTGAGAAACTGCTCTGTGTTCTCTGAATTCATCTCACAGAGTTACATCTTTCCCTTCAAGACGCCTTTCGCTAAGGCTGTTCTTGTGGAATTGGCAAAGTGATATTTGGAAGCCCATAGAGGGCTATGGTGAAAAAGGAAATATCTTCCGTTCAAAACTGGAAAGAAGCTTTCTGAGAAACTGTTCTCTGTTCTGTTAGTTCATCTCACAGAGTTACATCTTTCCCTTCAAGAAGCCTTTCGCTAAGGCTGTTCTTGTGGAACTGGCAAAGGGATATTTCGAAGCTCATAGAGGGCTATGCTGAAAAAGGAAATATCTTCCGTTCAAAACTGGAAAGAAGCATTCTGAGAAACTGCTCTGTGTTCTCTGAATTCATCTCACATAGTCACATCTATCCCTTCAAGAAGCCTTTCACTAAGGCTGTTCTTGTGGGACTGGCAAAGGGATATTTGGAAGCCCATAGAGGGCTATGGTGAAAAAGAAAATATCTTCCGTTCAAAACGGGAAAGAAGCTTTCTGAGAAACTGCTCTGTGTTCTGTTAATTCATATCACAGAGCTACATCTTTCCCTTCAAGAAGCCTTTCGCTAAGGCTGTTCTTGTGGAATTGGCAAAGTGATATTTGGAAGCCCATAAAGGGCTATGGTGAAAAAGGTAATATCTTCCGTTCAAAACTGGAAAGAAGCTTTCTGAGAAACTGTTCTGTGTTCTGTTAGTTCATCTCACAGAGTTACATCTTTCCCTTCAAGAAGCCTTTCGCTAAGGCTGTTCTTGTGGAACTGGCAAAGGGATATTTGGAAGCCCATAGAGGGCTATGGTGAAAAAGGAAATATCTTCCGTTCAATACTGGAAAGAAGCTTTCTGAGAAACTGCTCTGTGTTTTCTGAATTCATCTCACAGAGTTACATCTTTCCCTTCAAGAAGCCTTTCGCTAAGGCTGGTCTTGTGGAACTGGCAAAGGGATATTTGGAAGCCCTTAGAGGGCTATGCTGAAAAAGAAAATATCTTCCGTTCAAAACTGGAAAGAAGCATTCTGAGAAACTGCTCTGTGTTCTGTTAATTCATATCACAGAGCTACATCTTTCCCTTCAAGAAGCCTTTCGCTAAGGCTGTTCTTGTGGAATTGACAAAGTGATATTTGGAAGCCCATAGAGGGCTATGGTGAAAAAGGAAATATCTTCCGTTCAAACCGGAAAGAAGCTTTCTGAGTAACTGTTCTGTGTTCTGTTAGTTCATCTCACAGAGTTACATCTTTCCCGTCAAGAAGCCTTTCGCTAAGGCTGTTCTTGTGGAACTGGCAAAGGGATATTTGGAAGCCCATCGAGGGCTATGGTGAGAAAGGAAATATCTTCCGTTCAAAACTGGAAAGAAGCTTTCTGAGAAACTGCTCTGTGTTCTGTTAGTTCATCTCACAGAGTTACATCTTTCCCTTCAAGAAGCCTTTCGCTAAGGCTGTTCTTGTGGAACTGGCAAAGGGATATTTGGAAGCCCATACAGGGCTATGGTGAGAAAGGAAATATCTTCCGTTCAAAACTGGAAAGAAGCTTTCTGAGAAACTGCTCTGTGTACTCTGAATTCATCTCACAGAGTTACATCTTTCCCTTCAAGAAGCCTTTCGCTAAGGCTGTTCTTGTGTAATTGGCAAAGTGATATTTAGAAGCCCATAGAGGGCTATGGTGAAAAAGGAAATATCTTCCGTTCAAAACTGGAAAGAAGCTTTCTGAGAAACGGCTCTGTGTTCTCTGAATTCATCTCACAGAGTTACATCTTTCCCTTCAAGAAGCCTTTCGCTAAGGCTGTTCTTGTGGAACTGGCAAAGGGATATTTGGAAGCCCATAGTGTGTTATGTTGAAAAAGGAAATACCTTCCGTTCAAAACTGGAAAGAAGCTTTCTGAGAAACTGCTCTGTGTTCTCTGAATTCATCTCACAGAGTTACATCTTTCCCTTCAAGAAGCCTTTCGCTAAGGCTGTTCTTGTGGAATTGGCAAAGGGATACTTGGAAGCCCATAGAGGGCTATGGTGAAAAAGGAAATATCTCCCGTTCAAAACTGGAAAGAAGCTTTCTGAGAAACTGCTCTGTGTTCTCTGAATTCATCTCACAGAGTTACATCTTTCCCTTCAAGAAGCCTTTCGCTAAGGCTGTTCTTGTGGAAATGGCAAAGGGATATTTGGAAGCCCATAGAGGGCTATGGTGAAAAAGGAAATATCTTCCGTTCAAAACTGGAAAGAAGCTTTCTGAGAAACTGTTCTGTGTTCTGTTAGTTCATCTCACAGAGTTACATCTTTCCCTTCAAGAAGCCTTTCGCTAAGGCTGTTCTTGTGGAATTAGCAAAGGGATATTTGGAAGCCCTTAGAGGGCTATGGTGAAAAAGGAAATATCTTCCGTTCAAAACTGGAAAGAAGCTTTCTGAGAAACTGCTCTGTGTTCTCTGAATTCATCTCACAGAGTTACATCTTTCCCTTCAAGAAGCCTTTCGCTAAGGCTGTTCTTGTGGAACTGGCAAAGGGATATTTCGAAGCTCATAGAGGGCTATGCTGAAAAAGAAAATATCTTCCGTTCAAAACTGGAAAGAAGCATTCTGAGAAACTGCTCTGTGTTCTCTGAATTCATCTCACAGAGTCACATCTATCCCTTCAAGAAGCCTTTCGCTAAGGCTGTTCTTGTGGGACTGGCAAAGGGATATTTGGAAGCCCATAGAGGGCTATGGTGAAAAAGAAAATATCTTCCGTTCAAAACTGGAAAGAAGCTTTCTGAGAATCTGCTCTGTGTTCTGTTAATTCATATCACAGAGCTACATCTTTCCCTTCAAGAAGCCTTTCGCTAAGGCTGTTCTTCTGGAATTGGCAAAGTGATATTTGGAAGCCCATAAAGGGCTATGGTGAAAAAGGTAATATCTTCCGTTCAAAACTGGAAAGAAGCTTTCTGAGAAACTGTTCTGTGTTCTGTTAGTTCATCTCACAGAGTTACATCTTTCCCTTCAAGAAGCCTTTCGCTAAGGCTGTTCTTGTGGAACTGGCAAGGGGATATTGGGAAGCCCTTAGAGGGCTATGGTGAAAAAGGAAATATCTTCCGTTCAAAACTGGAAAGAAGATTTCTGAGAAACTGCTCTGTGTTCTGTTAGTTCATCTCACAGAGTTACATCTTTCCCTACAAGAAGCCTTTCGCTAAGGCTGTTCTAGTGGAACTGGCAAAGGGATATTTGGAAACCCATAGAGGGCTATGGTGAAAAAGGAAATACCTTCCGTTCAATACTGGAAAGAAGCTTTCTGAGAAACTGCTCTGTGTTCTCTGAATTCATCTCACAGTGTTACATCTTTCCCTTCAAGAAGCCTTTCGCTAAGGCTGTTCTTGTGGAATTGGCAAAGGGATATTTGGAAGCCCTTAGAGGGCTATGGTGAAAAAGGAAATAACTTCCGTTCAAAACTGGAAAGAAGCATTCTGAGAAACTGCTCTGTGTTCTCTGAATTCATCTCACAGAGTTACATCTTTCCCTTCAAGAAGCCTTTCGCTAAGGCTGTTCTTGTGGAACTGGCAAAGGGATATTTGGAAGCCCATAGAGGGCTATGGTGAGAAAGGAAATATCTTCCGTTCAAAACTGGAAAGAAGCTTTCTGAGAAACTGCTCTGTGTTCTCTGAATTCATCTCACAGAGTTACATCTTTCCCTTCAAGAAGCCTTTCGCTAAGGCTTTTCTTGTGGAACTGGCAAAGGGATATTTGGAAGCCCATAGAGGGCTATGGTGAAAAAGGAAATATCTCCCGATCAAAACTGGAAAGAAGCTTTCTGAGAAACTGCTCTGTGTTCTCTGAATTCATCTCACAGAGTTACATCTTTCCCTTCAAGACGCCTTTCGCTAAGGCTGTTCTTGTGGAATTGGCAAAGTGATATTTGGAAGCCCATAGAGGGCTATGGTGAAAAAGGAAATATCTTCCGTTCAAAACTGGAAAGAAGCTTTCTGAGAAACTGTTCTCTGTTCTGTTAGTTCATCTCACAGAGTTACATCTTTCCCTTCAAGAAGCCTTTCGCTAAGGCTGTTCTTGTGGAACTGGCAAAGGGATATTTCGAAGCTCATAGAGGGCTATGCTGAAAAAGGAAATATCTTCCGTTCAAAACTGGAAAGAAGCATTCTGAGAACCTGCTCTGTGTTCTCTGAATTCATCTCACATAGTCACATCTATCCCTTCAAGAAGCCTTTCACTAAGGCTGTTCTTGTGGGACTGGCAAAGGGATATTTGGAAGCCCATAGAGGGCTATGGTGAAAAAGAAAATATCTTCCGTTCAAAACTGGAAAGAAGCTTTCTGAGAAACTGCTCTGTGTTCTGTTAATTCATATCACAGAGCTACATCTTTCCCTTCAAGAAGCCTTTCGCTAAGGCTGTTCTTGTGGAATTGGCAAAGTGATATTTGGAAGCCCATAAAGGGCTATGGTGAAAAAGGTAATATCTTCCGTTCAAAACTGGAAAGAAGCTTTCTGAGAAACTGTTCTGTGTTCTGTTAGTTCATCTCACAGAGTTACATCTTTCCCTTCAAGAAGCCTTTCGCTAAGGCTGTTCTTGTGGAACTGGCAAAGGGATATTTGGAAGCCCATAGAGGGCTATGGTGAAAAAGGAAATATCTTCCGTTCAATACTGGAAAGAAGCTTTCTGAGAAACTGCTCTGTGTTTTCTGAATTCATCTCACAGAGTTACATCTTTCCCTTCAAGAAGCCTTTCGCTAAGGCTGGTCTTGTGGAACTGGCAAAGGGATATTTGGAAGCCCTTAGAGGGCTATGCTGAAAAAGAAAATATCTTCCGTTCAAAACTGGAAAGAAGCATTCTGAGAAACTGCTCTGTGTTCTGTTAATTCATATCACAGAGCTACATCTTTCCCTTCAAGAAGCCTTTCGCTAAGGCTGTTCTTGTGGAATTGACAAAGTGATATTTGGAAGCCCATAGAGGGCTATGGTGAAAAAGGAAATATCTTCCGTTCAAACCGGAAAGAAGCTTTCTGAGTAACTGTTCTGTGTTCTGTTAGTTCATCTCACAGAGTTACATCTTTCCCGTCAAGAAGCCTTTCGCTAAGGCTGTTCTTGTGGAACTGGCAAAGGGATATTTGGAAGCCCATCGAGGGCTATGGTGAGAAAGGAAATATCTTCCGTTCAAAACTGGAAAGAAGCTTTCTGAGAAACTGCTCTGTGTTCTGTTAGTTCATCTCACAGAGTTACATCTTTCCCTTCAAGAAGCCTTTCGCTAAGGCTGTTCTTGTGGAACTGGCAAAGGGATATTTGGAAGCCCATACAGGGCTATGGTGAGAAAGGAAATATCTTCCGTTCAAAACTGGAAAGAAGCTTTCTGAGAAACTGCTCTGTGTACTCTGAATTCATCTCACAGAGTTACATCTTTCCCTTCAAGAAGCCTTTCGCTAAGGCTGTTCTTGTGTAATTGGCAAAGTGATATTTAGAAGCCCATAGAGGGCTATGGTGAAAAAGGAAATATCTTCCGTTCAAAACTGGAAAGAAGCTTTCTGAGAAACGGCTCTGTGTTCTCTGAATTCATCTCACAGAGTTACATCTTTCCCTTCAAGAAGCCTTTCGCTAAGGCTGTTCTTGTGGAACTGGCAAAGGGATATTTGGAAGCCCATAGTGTGTTATGTTGAAAAAGGAAATACCTTCCGTTCAAAACTGGAAAGAAGCTTTCTGAGAAACTGCTCTGTGTTCTCTGAATTCATCTCACAGAGTTACATCTTTCCCTTCAAGAAGCCTTTCGCTAAGGCTGTTCTTGTGGAATTGGCAAAGGGATACTTGGAAGCCCATAGAGGGCTATGGTGAAAAAGGAAATATCTTCCGTTCAAAACTGGAAAGAAGCTTTCTGAGAAACTGCTCTGTGTTCTGTTAATTCATCTCACAGAGTTACATCTTTCCCTTCAAGAAGCCTTTCGCTAAGGCTGTTCTTGTGGAATTGGCAAAGGGATATTTGGAAGCCCGTAGAGGGCTATGGTGAAAAAGGAAATATCTTCCGTTCAAAACTGGAAAGAAACTTTCTGAGAAACTGTTCTGTGTTCTGTTAGTTCATCTCACCGAGTTACATCTTTCCCTTCAAGAAGCCTTTCGCTAAGGCTGTTTTTGTGGAATTAGCAAAGGGATATTTGGAAGCCCTTAGAGGGCTATGGTGAAAAAGGAAATATCTTCCGTTCAAAACTGGAAAGAAGCTTTGTGAGAAACTGGTCTGTGTTCTCTGAATTCATCTCACAGAGTTACATCTTTCCCTTCAAGAAGCCTTTCGCTAAGGCTGTTCTTGAGGAACTGGCAAAGGGATATTTCGAAGCTCATAGAGGGCTATGGTGAAAAAGGAAATATCTTCGGTTCAAACTGGAAAGAAGCTTTCTGAGAAACTGCTCTGTGTTCTGTTAATCCATCTCAGAGAGTTACATCTTTCCCTACAAGAAGCCTTTCGCTAAGGCTGATCTTGTGGAACTGGCAAAGGGATATTTGGAAGCCCTTAGAGGGCTATGGTGAACAAGGAAATATCTTCCGTTCAAAACTGGAAAAAAGATTTCTGAGAAACTGCTCTGTGTTCGGTTAGTTCAACTCACAGAGTTACATCTTTCCCTACAAGAAGCCTTTCGCTAAGGCTGTTCTAGTGGAACTGGCAAAGGGATATTTGGAAACCCATAGAGGGCTATGGTGAAAAAGGAAATATCTTCCGTTCAATACTGGAAAGAAGCTTTCTGAGAAACTGCTCTGTGTTCTCTGAATTCATCTCACAGAGTTACATCTTTCCCTTCATGAAGCCTTTCGCCTAGGCTGTTCTTCTGGAACTGTCAAAGGGATATTTGGAAGCCCATAGAGGGCTATGGTGAAAAAGGAAATATCTTCCGTTCAAAACTGGAAAGAAGCTTTCTGAGAAACTGCTCTGTGTTCTGTTAATTCATATCACAGAGCTACATCTTTCCCTTCAAGAAGCCTTTCGCTAAGGCTGTTCTTTCGGAATTGACAAAGGGATATTTGGAAGCCCATAGAGGGCTATGGTGAAAAAGGAAATATCTTCCGTTCAAAACTGGAAAGAAGCTTTCTGAGAAACTGCTCTGTGTTCTGTTAATCCATCTCACAGAGCTACATCTTTCCCTTCAAGAAGCCTTTCGCTAAGGCTGTTCTTGTGCAATTGGCAAAGGGATATTTGGAAGCCCATAGAGGGCTAAGGTGAAAAAGGAAATATCTTCCGTTCAAAACTGGAAAGAAGCTTTCTGAGAAACTGCTCTGTGTTCTGTTAGTTCATCTCACAGAGTTACATCTTTCCCTTCAAGAAGCCTTTCGCTAAGGCTGTTCTTGTGGAACTGGCAAAGGGATATTTGGAAGCCCATAGAGGGCTATGGTGAGAAAGGAAATATCTTCCGTTCAAAACTGGAAAGAAGCTTTCTGAGATACTGCTCTGTGTTCTCTGAATTCATCTCACAGAGTTCCATCTTTCCCTTCAAGAAGCCTTTCGCTAAGGCTGTTCTTGTGGAATTGGCAAAGTGATATTTGGAAGCCCATAGAGGGCTATGGTGAAAAAGAAAATATCTTCCGTTCAAAACTGGAAAGAAGTTTTCTGAAAACTGTTCTCTGTTCTGTTAGTTAATCTCACAGAGTTACATCTTTCCCTTCAAGAAGCCTTTCGCTAAGGCTGTTCTTGTGGAACTGGCTAAGGGATATTTGGAAGCCCATAGAGGGCTATGGTGAGAAAGGAAATATCTTCCGTTCAAAACTGGAAAGAAGCTTTCTGAGATACTGCTCTGTGTTCTCTGAATTCATCTCACAGAGTTACATCTTTCCCTTCAAGAAGCCTTTCGCTAAGGCTGTTCTTGTGGAACTGGCAAAGGGATATTTGGAAGCCCATAGAGGGCTATGGTGAAAAAGGAAATATCTCCCGTTCAAAACTGGAAAGAAGCTTTCTGAGAAACTGCTCTGTGTTCTCTGAATTCATCTCACAGAGTTCCATCTTTCCCTTCAAGAAGCCTTTCGCTAAGGCTGTTCTTGTGGAATTGGCAAAGTGATATTTGGAAGCCCATAGAGGGCTATGGTGAAAAAGGAAATATCTTCCGTTCAAAACTGGTAGGAAGCTTTCTGAGAAACTGTTCTGTGTTCTGTTTGTTCATCTCACAGAGTTACATCTTTCCCTTCAAGAAGCCTTTCGCTAAGGCTGTTCTTGTGGAATTAGCAAAGGGATATTTGGAAGCCCTTAGAGGGCTATGGTGAAAAAGGAAATATCTTCCGTTCAAAACTGGAAAGAAGCTTTCTGAGAAACTGCTCTGTGTTCTCTGAATTCATCTTACAGAGTTACATCTTTCCCTTCAAGAAGCCTTTCGCCTAGGCTGTTCTTCTGGAACTGGCAAAGGGATATTTGGAAGCCCATAGAGGGCTATGGTGAAAAAGGAAATATCTTCCGTTCAAAACTGGAAAGAAGCTTTCTGAGAAACTGCTCTGTGTTCTGTGAATTCATATCACAGAGCTACATCTTTACCTTCAAGAAGCCTTTCGCAAAGGCTGTTCTTGCGGAATTGGCAAAGGTATATTTGGAAGCCCATAGAGGGCTATGGTGAAAAAGGAAATATCTTCCGTTCAAAACTGGAAAGAAGCTTTCTGAGAAACTGCTCTGTGTTCTGTTAATTCATCTCACGGAGATACATCTTTCCCTTCAAGAGGCCTTTTGCTAAGGCTGTTCTTATGGAATTGGCAAAGGGATATTTTGAAGCCCATAGAGGGCTATGGTGAAAAAGGAAATATCTTCCGTTGAAAACTGGAAAGAAGCTTTCTGAGAAACTGCTCTGTGTTCTCTGAATTCATCTCACAGAGTTACATCTTTCCCTTCAAGAAGCCTTTCGCTAAGGCTGTTCTTCTGGAATTGGCAAAGGGATATTTGGAAGCCCATAGAGGGCTATGGTGAAAAAGGAAATATCTTCCGTTCAAAACTGGAAAGAAGCTTCCTGAGAAACTGCTCTGTGTTCTGTTAGCTCATCTCACAGAGTTACATCTTTCCCTTCAAGAAGACTTTCGCTAAGGCTGTTCTTCTGGAATTGGCAAAGGGATATTTGGAAGCCCATAGAGGGCTAGGGTGAAAAAGGAAATATCTCCCGTTCAAAACTGGAAAGAAGCTTTCTGAGAAACTGCTCTGTGTTCTGTTAATTCATCTCACAGAGTTACATCTTTCCCTTCAAGAAGCCTTTCGCTAAGGCTGTTCTTGTGGAATTGGCAAAGGGATATTTGGAAGCCCATAGAGGGCTATGGTGAAAAAGGAAATATCTTCCGTTCAAAACTGGAAAGAAGCTTTCTGAGAAACTGTTCTGTGTTCTGTTAGTTCATCTCACAGAGTTACATCTTTCCCTTAAAGAAGCCTTTCGCTAAGGCTGTTCTTGTGGAATTAGCAAAGGGATATTTGGAAGCCCTTAGAGGGCTATGGTGAAAAAGGAAATATCTTCCGTTCAAAACTGGAAAGAAGCTTTGTGAGAAACTGGTCTGTGTTCTCTGAATTCATCTCACAGAGTTACATCTTTCCCTTCAAGAAGCGTTTCGCTAAGGCTGTTCTTGTGGAACTGGCAAAGGGATATTTCGAAGCTCATAGAGGGCTATGGTGAAAAAGGAAATATCTTCGGTTCAAAACTGCAAAGAAGCTTTCTGAGAAACTGCTCTGTGTTCTGTTAGTTCATCTCACAGAGTTACATCTTTCCCTTCAAGAAGCCTTTCGCTAAGGCTGTTCTTGTGGAACTGGCAAAGGGATATTTGGAAGCCCATAGAGGGCTATGGTGAGAAAGGAAATATCTTCCGTTCAAAACTGGAAAGAAGCTTTCTGAGATACTGCTCTGTGTTCTCTGAATTCATCTCACAGAGTTACATCTTTCCCTTCAAGAAGCCTTTCGCTAAGGCTGTTCTTGTGGAACTGGCAAAGGGATATTTGGAAGCCCATAGAGGGCTATGGTGAAAAAGGAAATATCTCCCGTTCAAAACTGGAAAGAAGCTTTCTGAGAAACTGCTCTGTGTTCTCTGAATTCATCTCATAGAGTTCCATCTTTCCCTTCAAGAAGCCTTTCGCTAAGGCTGTTCTTGTGGAATTGGCAAAGTGATATTTGGAAGCCCATAGAGGGCTATGGTGAAAAAGGAAATATCTTCCGTTCAAAACTGGAAGGAAGCTTTCTGAGAAACTGTTCTGTGTTCTGTTTGTTCATCTCACAGAGTTACATCTTTCCCTTCAAGAAGCCTTTCGCTAAGGCTGTTCTTGTGGAATTAGCAAAGGGATATTTGGAAGCCCTTAGAGGGCTATGGTGAAAAAGGAAATATCTTCCGTTCAAAACTGGAAAGAAGCTTTCTGAGAAACTGCTCTGTGTTCTCTGAATTCATCTTACAGAGTTACATCTTTCCCTTCAAGAAGCCTTTCGCCTAGGCTGTTCTTCTGGAACTGGCAAAGGGATATTTGGAAGCCCATAGAGGGCTATGGTGAAAAAGGAAATATCTTCCGTTCAGAACTGGAAAGAAGCTTTCTGAGAAACTGCTCTGTGTTCTGTGAATTCATATCACAGAGCTACATCTTTACCTTCAAGAAGCCTTTCGCAAAGGCTGTTCTTGCGGAATTGGCAAAGGGATATTTGGAAGCCCATAGAGGGCTATGGTGAAAAAGGAAATATCTTCCGTTCAAAACTGGAAAGAAGCTTTCTGAGAAACTGCTCTGTGTTCTGTTAATTCATCTCACGGAGATACATCTTTCCCTTCAAGAGGCCTTTTGCTAAGGCTGTTCTTATGGAATTGGCAAAGGGATATTTTGAAGCCCATAGAGGGCTATGGTGAAAAAGGAAATATCTTCCGTTGAAAACTGGAAAGAAGCTTTCTGAGAAACTGCTCTGTGTTCTCTGAATTCATCTCACAGAGTTACATCTTTCCCTTCAAGAAGCCTTTCGCTAAGGCTGTTCTTCTGGAATTGGCAAAGGGATATTTGGAAGCCCATAGAGGGCTATGGTGAAAAAGGAAATATCTTCCGTTCAAAACTGGAAAGAAGCTTTCTGAGAAACTGCTCTGTGTTCTGTTAGTTCATCTCACAGAGTTACATCTTTCCCTTCAAGAAGCCTTTCGCTAAGGCTGTTCTTCTGGAATTGGCAAAGGGATATTTGGAAGCCCATAGAGGGCTAGGGTGAAAAAGGAAATATCTCCCGTTCAAAACTGGAAAGAAGCTTTCTGAGAAACTGCTCTGTGTTCTGTTAATTCATCTCACAGAGTTACATCTTTCCCTTCAAGAAGCCTTTCGCTAAGGCTGTTCTTGTGGAATTGGCAAAGGGATATTTGGAAGCCCATAGAGGGCTATGGTGAAAAAGGAAATACCTTCCGTTCAAAACTGGAAAGAAGCTTTCTGAGAAACTGTTCTGTGTTCTGTTAGTTCATCTCACAGAGTTACATCTTTCCCTTCAAGAAGCCTTTCGCTAAGGCTGTTCTTGTGGAATTAGCAAAGGGATATTTGGAAGCCCTTAGAGGGCTATGGTGAAAAAGGAAATATCTTCCGTTCAAAAGTGGAAAGAAGATTTCTGAGAAACTGCTCTGTGTTCGGTTAGTTCAACTCACAGAGTTACATCTTTCCCTACAAGAAGCCTTTCGCTAAGGCTGTTCTAGTGGAACTGGCAAAGGGATATTTGGAAACCCATAGAGGGCTATGGTGAAAAAGGAAATATCTTCCGTTCAATACTGGAAAGAAGCTTTCTGAGAAACTGCTCTGTGTTCTCTGAATTCATCTCACAGAGTTACATCTTTCCCTTCATGAAGCCTTTCGCCTAGGCTGTTCTTCTGGAACTGTCAAAGGGATATTTGGAAGCCCATAGAGGGCTATGGTGAAAAAGGAAATATCTTCCGTTCAAAACTGGAAAGAAGCTTTCTGAGAAACTGCTCTGTGTTCTGTTAATTCATATCACAGAGCTACATCTTTCCCTTCAAGAAGCCTTTCGCTAAGGCTGTTCTTGCGGAATTGGCAAAGGGATATTTGGAAGCCCATAGAGGGCTATGGTGAAAAAGGAAATATCTTCCGTTCAAAATTGGAAAGAATCTTTCTGAGAAACTGCTCTGTGTTCTCTGAATTCATCTCACAGAGTTACATCTTTCCCTTCAAGAAGCCTTTCGCTAAGGCTGTTCTTGTGGAACTGGCAAAGGGATATTTGGAAGCCCTTAGAGGGCTATGGTGAAAAAGGAAATATCTCCCGTTCAAAACTGGAAAGAAGCTTTCTGAGAAACTGCTCTGTGTTCTCTGAATTCATCTCACAGAGTTACATCTTTCCCTTCAAGAAGCCTTTCGCTAAGGCTGTTCTTGTGGAACTGGCAAAGGGATAATTCGAAGCTCATAGAGGGCTATGGTGAAAAAGGAAATATCTTCGGTTCAAAACTGCAAAGAAGCTTTCTGAGAAACTGCTCTGTGTTCTGTTATTCCATCTCACAGAGATACATCTTTCCCTTCAAGAAGCCTTTCGCTAAGGCTGTTCTTGTGGAACTGGCAAAGGGATATTTGGAAGCCCTTAGAGGGCTATGGTGAAAAAGGAAATATCTTCCGTTCAAAAGTGGAAAGAAGATTTCTGAGAAACTGCTCTGTGTTCGGTTAGTTCAACTCACAGAGTTACATCTTTCCCTACAAGAAGCCTTTCGCTAAGGCTGTTCTAGTGGAACTGGCAAAGGGATATTTGGAAACCCATAGAGGGCTATGGTGAAAAAGGAAATATCTTCCGTTCAATACTGGAAAGAAGCTTTCTGAGAAACTGCTCTGTGTTCTCTGAATTCATCTCACAGAGTTACATCTTTCCCTTCATGAAGCCTTTCGCCTAGGCTGTTCTTCTGGAACTGTCAAAGGGATATTTGGAAGCCCATAGAGGGCTATGGTGAAAAAGGAAATATCTTCCGTTCAAAACTGGAAAGAAGCTTTCTGAGAAACTGCTCTGTGTTCTGTTAATTCATATCACAGAGCTACATCTTTCCCTTCAAGAAGCCTTTCGCTAAGGCTGTTCTTGCGGAATTGGCAAAGGGATATTTGGAAGCCCATAGAGGGCTATGGTGAAAAAGGAAATACCTTCCGTTCAAAATTGGAAAGAAGCTTTCTGAGAAACTGCTCTGTGTTCTCTGAATTCATCTCACAGAGTTACATCTTTCCCTTCAAGAAGCCTTTCGCTAAGGCTGTTCTTGTGGAACTGGCAAAGGGATATTTGGAAGCCCATAGAGGGCTATGGTGAAAAAGGAAATATCTCCCGTTCAAAACTGGAAAGAAGCTTTCTGAGAAACTGCTCTGTGTTCTCTGAATTCATCTCACAGAGTTACATCTTTCCCTTCAAGAAGCCTTTCGCTAAGGCTGTTCTTGTGGAATTGGCAAAGTGATATTTGGAAGCCCATAGAGGGCTATGGTGAAAAAGGAAATAACTTCCGTTCAAAACTGGAAGGAAGCTTTCTGAGAAACTGTTCTGTGTTCTGTTAGTTCAACTCACAGAGTTACATCTTTCCCTTCAAGAAGCCTTTCGCTAAGGCTGCTCTTGTGGAATTAGCAAAGGGATATTTGGAAGCCCTTAGAGGGCTATGGTGAAAAAGGAAATATCTTCCGTTCAAAACTGGAAAGAAGCTTTCTGAGAAACTGCTCTGTGTTCTCTGAATTCATCTCACAGAGTTACATCTTTCCCTTCAAGAAGCCTTTCGCCTAGGCTGTTCTTCTGGAACTGGCAAAGGGATATTTGGAAGCCCAAAGAGGGCTATGGTGAAAAAGGAAATATCTTCCGTTCAAAACTGGAAAGAAGCTTTCTGAGAAACTGCTCTGTGTTCTGTGAATTCATATCACAGAGCTACATCTTTACCTTCAAGAAGCCTTTCGCTAAGGCTGTTCTTGCGGAATTGGCAAAGGGATATTTGGAAGCCCATAGAGGGCTATGGTGAAAAAGGAAATATCTTCCGTTCAAAACTGGAAAGAAGCTTTCTGAGAAACTGCTCTGTGTTCTGTTAATTCATCTCACGGAGATACATCTTTCCCTTCAAGAGGCCTTTTGCTAAGGCTGTTCTTATGTAATTGGCAAAGGGATATTTGGAAGCCCATAGAGGGCTATGGTGAAAAAGGAAATATCTTCCGTTCAAAACTGGAAAGAAGCTTTCTGAGAAACTGCTCTGTGTTCTGTTAGTTCATCTCACAGAGTTACATCTTTCCCTTCAAGAAGCCTTTCGCTAAGGCTGTTCTTGTGGAACTGGCAAAGGGATATTTGGAAGCCCATAGAGGGCTATGGTGAGAAAGGAAATATCTTCCGTTCAAAACTGGAAAGAAGCTTTCTGAGAAACTGCTCTGTGTTCTCTGAATTCATCTCACCGAGATTCATCTTTCCCTTCAAGTAGCCTTTCGCTAAGGCTGTTCTTATGGAACTGGCAAAGGGATATTTGGAAGCCCATAGAGGGCTATGGTGAAAAAGGAAATATCTCCCGTTCAAAACTGGAAAGAAGCTTTCTGAGAAACTGCTCTGTGTTCTCTGAATTCATCTCACAGAGTTACATCTTTCCCTCCAAGAAGCCTTTCGCTAAGGCTGTTCCTGTGGAATTGGCAAAGGGATATTTGGAAGCCCATAGAGGGCTATGGTGAAAAAGGAAATATCTTCCGTTGAAAACTGGAAAGAAGCTTTCTGAGAAACTGTTCTGTGTTCTGTTAGTTCATCTCACAGAGTTACATCTTTCCCTTCAAGAAGCATTTCGCTAAGGCTGTTCTTGCTGAATTGGCAAAGGGATATTTGGAAGCCCTTAGAGGGCTATGGTGAAAAAGGAAATAACTTCCGTTCAAAACTGGAAAGAAGCATTCTGAGAAACTGCTCTGTGTTCTGTGAATTCATCTCACAGAGTTACATCTTTCCCTTCAAGAAGCCTTTCGCTAAGGCTGTTCTTGTGTAATTGGCAAAGGGATATTTGGAAGCCCATAGAGGGCTATGGTGAAAAAGGAAATATCTTCCGTTCAATACTGGAAAGAAGCTTTCTGAGAAACTGCTCTGTGTTCTCTTAATTCATCTCACAGAGTTACATCTTTCCCTTCAAGAAGCCTTTCGCTAAGGCTGGTCTTGTGGAACTGGCAAAGGGATATTTGGAAGCCCATAGAGGGCTATGCTGAAAAAGAAAATATCTTCCGTTCAAAACTGGAAAGAAGCTTTCTGAGAAACTGCTCTGTGTTCTGTTAATTCATATCACAGAGCTACATCTTTCCCTTCAAGAAGCCTTTCGCTAAGGCTGTTCTTGTGGAATTGACAAAGTGATATTTGGAAGCCCGTAGAGGGCTATGGTGAAAAAGGAAATATCTTCCGTTCAAAACCGGAAAGAAGCTTTCTGAGTAACTGTTCTGTGTTCTGTTAGTTCATCTCACAGAGTTACATCTTTCCCGTCAAGAAGCCTTTCGCTAAGGCTGTTCTTGTGGAACTGGCAAAGGGATATTTGGAAGCCCATCGAGGGCTATGGTGAGAAAGGAAATATCTTCCGTTCAAAACTGGAAAGAAGCTTTCTGAGAAACTGCTCTGTGTTCTGTTAGTTCATCTCACAGAGTTACATCTTTCCCTTCAAGAAGCCTTTCGCTAAGGATGTTCTTGTGGAACTGGCAAAGGGATATTTGGAAGCCCATAGAGGTCTATGGTGAGAAATGAAATATCTTCCGTTCAAAACTGGAAAGAAGCTTTCTGAGAAACTGCTCTGTGTACTCTGAATTCATCTCACAGAGTTACATCTTTCCCTTCAAGAAGCCTTTCGCTAAGACTGTTCTTGTGTAATTGGCAAAGTGATATTTAGAAGCCCATAGAGGGCTATGGTGAAAAAGGAAATATCTTCCGTTCAAAACTGGAAAGAAGCTTTCTGAGAAACGGCTCTGTGTTCTCTGAATTCATCTCACAGAGTCACATCTATCCCTTCAAGAAGCCTTTCGCTAAGGCTGTTCTTGTGGGACTGGAAAGGGATATTTGGAAGCCCATAGAGGACTATGGTGAAAAAGAAAATATCTTCCGTTCAAAACTGGAAAGAAGCTTTCTGAGAAACTGCTCTGTGTTCTGTTAATTCATATCACAGAGCTACATCTTTCCCTTCAAGAAGCCTTTCGCTAAGGCTGTTCTTGTGGAATTTTCATAGTGATATTTGGAAGCCCATAAAGGGCTATGGTGAAAAAGGTAATATCTTCCGTTCAAAACTGGAAAGAAGCTTTCTGAGAAACTGTTCTGTGTTCTGTTAGTTCATCTCACAGAGTTACATATTTCCCTTCAAGAAGCCTTTCGCTAAGGCTGTTCTTGTGGAACTGGCAAGGGGATATTGGGAAGCCCTTAGAGGGCTATGGTCAAAAAGGAAATATCTTCCGTTCAAAACTGGAAAGAAGATTTCTGAGAAACTGCTCTGTGTTCTCTGAATTCATCTCACAGAGTTACATCTTTCCCTTCAAGAAGCCTTTCGCTAAGGCTGTTCTTGTGGAACTGTCAAAGGGATATTTCGAAGCTCATAGAGGGCTATGGTGAAAAAGGAAATATCTTCGGTTCAAAACTGGAAAGAAGCTTTCTGAGAAACTGCTCTGTGTTCTCTGAATTCATCTCACAGAGTTACATCTTTCCCTTCAAGAAGCCTTTCGCTAAGGCTGTTCTTGTGGAACTGGCAAAGGGATATTTGGAAGCCCTTAGAGGGCTATGGTGAAAAAGGAAATATCTTCCGTTCAAAACTGGAAAGAAGATTTCTGAGAAACTGCTCTGTGTTCTGTTAGTTCAACTCACAGAGTTACATCTTTCCCTTCAAGAAGCCTTTCGCTAAGGCTGTTCTTCTGGAATTGGCAAAGGGATATTTGGAAGCCCATAGAGGGCTAGTTTGAAAAAGGAAATATCTTCCGTTCAAAACTGGAAAGAAGCTCTATGAGAAACTGCTCTGTGTTCTGTTAATCCATCTCACAGAGTTACATCTTTCCCTTCAAGAAGCCTTTCGCTAAGGCTGTTCTTGTGGAATTGGCAAAGGGATATTTTGAAGCCCATACAGGGCTATGGTGAAAAAGAAAATATCTTCCGTTCAAAACTGGAAATAAGCTTTCTGAGAAACTGCTCTGTGTTCTGTTAATTCATATCACAGAGCTACATCTTTCCCTTCAAGAAGCCTTTCGCTAAGGCTGTTCTTGTGGAATTGGCAAAGTGATATTTGGAAGCCCATAGAGGGCTATGGTGAAAAAGGAAATATCTTCCGTTCAAAACTGGAAAGAAGCTTTCTGAGTAACTGTTCTGTGTTCTGTTAGTTCATCTCACAGAGTTACATCTTTCCCGTCAAGAAGCCTTTCGCTAAGGCTGTTCTTGTGGAACTGGCAAAGGGATATTTGGAAGCCCATCGAGGGCTATGGTGAAAAAGGAAATAACTTCCGTTCAAAAGTGGAAAGAAGCTTTCTGAGAAACTGCTCTGTGTTCTGTTACTTCATCTCACAGAGTTACATCTTGCCCTTCAAGAAGCCTTTCGCCAAGGCTGTTCTTATGGAATTGGCAAAGGGATATTTGGAAGCCCATAGAGGGCTATGGTGAAAAAGGAAATATCTTCTGTTAAAAACTGGATAGAAGCTTTCTGAGAAACTGCTCTGTGTTCTGTTAGTTCATCTCACAGAGTTACATCTTTCCCTTCAAGAAGCCTTTCGCTAAGGCTGTTCTTGTGGAACTGGCAAAGGGATATTTGGAAGCCCATAGAGTGTTATGTTGAAAAAGGAAATACCTTCCGTTCAAAACTGGAAAGAAGCTTTCTGAGAAACTGCTCTGTGTTCTCTGAATTCATCTCACAGAGTTACATCTTTCCCTTCATGAAGCCTTTCGCTAAGGCTGTTCTTGTGTAATTGGCAAAGGGATATTTGGAAGCCCATAGAGGGATATGGTGAAAAAGGAAATATCTTCCGTTCAAAACTGGAAAGAAGCTTTCTGAGAAACTGCTCTGTGTACTCTGAATTCATCTCACAGAGTTACATCTTTCCCTTCAAGAAGCCTTTTGCTAAGGCTGTTCTTGTGGAATTGGCAAAGTTATATTTGGAAGCCCATAGAGGGCTATGGTGAAAAAGGAAATATCTTCCGTACAAAACTGGAAAGAAGCTTTCTGAGAAACTGCTCTGTGTTCTATGAATTCATCTCACAGAGTTACACCTTTCCCATCAAGATGCCTTTCGCTAAGGCTTTTCTTGAGGAATTTGTAAAGGGATATTTGGAAGACCTTAGAGGGCTATGGTGAAAAAGGAAATAACTTCCGTTCAAAACTGGAAAGAAGCTTTCTGAGAAACTGCTCTGTGTTTTCTGAATTCATCTCACAGAGTTACATCTTTCCCTTCAAGAAGCCTTTCGCTAAGGCTGTTCTTGTGGAACTGGCAAAGGGATATTTGGAAGCCCATAGAGGGCTGTGGTGAAAAAGGAAATATCTTCCGTCCAAAACAGGAAAGAAGCTTTCTGAGAAACTGCTCTGTGTACTCTCAATTCATCTCACAGAGTTACATCTTTCCCTTCAAGAAGCCTTTCGATAAGGCTGTTCTAGTGGAATTGGCAAAGTGATATTTGGAAGCCCATAGAGGGCTATGGTGAAAAAGGGAATATCTTCCTTTCAAAACTGGAAAGAAGCTTACTGAGAAACTGCTCTGTTTTCTATGAATTCATCTCACAGAGTTACATCTTTCCCTTCAAGAAGCCTTTCGCTAAGGCTGTTCTTGTGGAATTGGCAAAGGGATATTTGGAAGCCCATAGAGGGCTATGCTGAAAAAGGAAATAACTTCCGTTGAAAACTGGAAAGAAGCTTTCTGAGAAACTACTCTGCGTTCTGTTAGTTCATCTCACAGAGTTACATCTTGCCCTTCAGGAAGCCTTTCGCCAAGGCAGTTCTTGTGGAATTGGCAAAGGGATATTTGGAAGCCCATAGAGGGCTATGGTGAAAAAGGAAATATCTTCCGTTCAAAACTGGAAAGAAGCTTTCTGAGAAACTGCTCTGTGTTCTGTTAGTTCATCTCACAGAGTTACATCTTTCCTTTCAAGAAGCCTTTCGCTAAGGCTGTTCTTGTGGAACTGGCAAAGGGATATTTGGAAGCCCATAGAGGGCTATGGTGAAAAAGGAAATATCTTCCGTTCAAAACTGGAAAGAAGCTTTCTGAGAAACTGCTCTGGGTTCTCTGAATTCATCTCACAGAGTTACATCTTTCCCTTCAAGAAGCCTTTCGCTAAGGCTGTTCTTGAGGAACTGGCAAAGGGATATTTGGAAGCCCATCGAGGGCTATGGTGAAAAAGAAAATATCTTCCGTTCAAAACTGGAAAGAAGCTTTCTGAGAAACTGCTCTGTGTTCTGTTAATTCATGTCACAGAGCTACATCATTCCCTTCAAGAAGCCTTTCGCTAAGGCTGTTCTTGTGGAATTGGCAAAGTGATATTTGGAAGCCCATAGAGGGCTATGGTGAAAAAGGAAATATCTTCCGTTCAAAACTGGAAAGAAGCTTTCTGAGAAACTGTTCTGTGTTCTGTTAGTTCATCTCACAGAGTTACATCTTTCCCTTCAAGAAGCCTTTCGCTAAGGCTGTTCTTGTGGAACTGGCAAAGGGATATTTGGAAGCCCATAGAGGGCTATGGTGAGAAAGGAAATATCTTCCGTTCAAAACTGGAAAGAAGCTTTCTGAGAAACTGCTCTGTGTTCTCTGAATTCATCTCACAGAGTTACATCTTTCCCTTCAAGAAGCCTTTCGCTAAGTCTGTTCTTGTGGAACTGGCAAAGGGATATTTGGAAGCCCATAGAGGGCTATGGTGAAAAAGGAAATAACTTCCGTTCAAAACTGGAAAGAAGCTTTCTGAGAAACTGCTCTGTGTTCTCTGAATTCATCTCACAGAGTTACATCATTCCCTTCAAGAAGCCTTTCGCTAAGGCTGTTCTTGTGGAATTGGCAAAGTGATATTTGGAAGCCCATAGAGGGCTATGGTGAAAAAGGAAATATCTTCCGTTCAAAACTGGAAGGAAGCTTTCTGAGAAACTGTTCTGTGTTCTGTTAGTTCATCTCACAGAGTTACATCTTTCCCTTCAAGAAGCCTTTCGCTAAGGCTGCTCTTGTGGAATTAGCAAAGGGATATTTGGAAGCCCTTAGAGGGCTATGGTGAAAAAGGAAATATCTTCCGTTCAAAACTGGAAAGAAGCTTTCTGAGAAACTTCTCTGTGTTCTCTGAATTCATCTCACAGAGTTACATCTTTCCCTTCAAGAAGCCTTTCGCCTAGGCTGTTCTTCTGGAACTGGCAAAGGGATATTTGGAAACCCAAAGAGGGCTATGGTGAAAAAGGAAATATCTTCCGTTCAAAACTGGAAAGAAGCTTTCTGAGAAACTGCTCTGTGTTCTGTGAATTCATATCACAGAGCTACATTTTACCTTCAAGAAGCCTTTCGCTAAGGCTGTTCTTGCGGAATTGGCAAAGGGATATTTGGAAGCCCATAGAGGGCTATGGTGAAAAAGGAAATATCTTCCGTTCAAAACTGGAAAGAAGCTTTCTGAGAAACTGCTCTGTGTTCTGTTAATTCATCTCACGGAGATACATCTTTCCCTTCAAGAGGCCTTTTGCTAAGGCTGTTCTTATGGAATTGGCAAAGGGATATTTTGAAGCCCATAGAGGGCTATGGTGAAGAAGGAAATATCTTCAGTTGAAAACTGGAAAGAAGCTTTCTGAGAAACTGCTCTGTGTTCTCTGAATTCATCTCACAGAGTTACATCTTTCCCTTCAAGAAGCCTTTCGCTAAGGCTGTTCTTCTGGAATTGGCAAAGGGATATTTGGAAGCCCATAGAGGGCTATGGTGAAAAAGGAAATATCTTCCGTTCAAAACTGGAAAGAAGCTTTCTGAGAAACTGTTCTGTGTTCTGTTAGTTCATCTCACAGAGTTACATCTTTCCCTTCAAGAATGCTTTCGCTAAGGCTGTTCTTCTGGAATTGGAAAGGGATATTTGGAAGCCCATAGAGGGCTAGGGTGAAAAAGGAAATATCTTCCGTTCAAAACTGGAAAGAAGCTTTCTGAGAAACTGCTCTGTGTTCTGTTAATCCATCTCACAGAGTTACATCTTTCCCTTCAAGAAGCCTTTCGCTAAGGCTGTTCTTGTGGAATTGGCAAAGGGATATTTGGAAGCCCATAGAGGGCTATGGTGAAAAAGGAAATATCTTCCGTTCAAAACTGGAAAGTAGCTTTCTGAGAAACTGTTCTGTGTTCTGTTAGTTCATCTCACAGAGTTACATCTTTCCCTTCAAGAAGCCTTTCGCTAAGGCTGTTCTTGTGGAATTAGCAAAGGGATATTTGGAAGCCCTTAGAGGGCTATGGTGAAAAAGGAAATATCTTCCGTTCAAAACTGGAAAGAAGCTTTCTGAGAAACTGCTCTGTGTTCTCTGAATTCATCTCACAGAGTTACATCTTTCCCTTCAAGAAGCCTTTCGCTAAGGCTGTTCTTGTGGAACTGGCAAAGGATATTTCGAAGCTCATAGAGGGCTATGCTGAAAAAGGAAATATCTTCCGTTCAAAACTGGAAAGAAGCATTCTGAGAAACTGCTCTGTGTTCTGTTAATTCATATCACAGAGCTACATCTTTCCCTTCAAGAAGCCTTTCGCTAAGGCTGTTCTTGTGGAATTGGCAAAGTGATATTTGGAAGCCCATAATGGGCTATGGTGAAAAAGGTAATATCTTCCGTTCAAAACTGGAAAGAAGCTTTCTAAGAAACTGTTCTGTGTTCTGTTAGTTCATCTCACAGAGTTACATCTTTCCCTTCAAGAAGCCTTTCGCTAAGGCTGTTCTTGTGGAACTGGCAAGGGGATATTGGGAAGCCCTTAGAGGGCTATGGTCAAAAAGGAAATATCTTCCGTTCAAAACTGGAAAGAAGATTTCTGAGAAACTGCTCTGTGTTCTCTGAATTCATCTCACAGAGTTACATCTTTCCCTTCAAGAAGCCTTTCGCCTAGGCTGTTCTTATGGAACTGGCAAAGGGATATTTGGAAGCCCTTAGAGGGCTATGGTGAAAAAGGAAATATCTTCCTTTCAAAACTGGAAAGAAGCTTTCTGAGAAACTGCTCTGTGTTCTGTTAATTCATATCACAGAGTTACATCTTTCCCTTCAAGAAGCCTTTCGCTAAGGCTGTTCTTGCGGAATTGGCAAAGGGATATTTGGAAGCCCATAGAGGGCTATGGTGAAAAAGGAAATATCTTCCGTTCAAAACTGGAAAGAAGCTTTCTGAGAAACTGCTCTGTGTTCTGTTAATTCATCTCACAGAGATACATCTTTCCCTTCAAGAGGCCTTTTGCTAAGGCTGTTCTTATGGAATTGGCAAAGGGATATTTTGAAGCCCATAGAGGGCTATGGTGAAAAAGGAAATATCTTCCGTTCAAAACTGGAAAGAAGCTTTCTGAGAAACTGCTCTGTGTTCTCTGAATCCATCTCACAGAGTTACATCTTTCCCTTCAAGAAGCCTTTCGCTAAGGCTGTTCTTGTGGAATTGGCAAAGGGATATTTGGAAGCCCATAGAGGGCTATGGTGAAAAAGGAAATATCTTCCGTTCAAAACTGGAAAGAAGCTTTCTGAGAAACTGCTCTGTGTTCTGTTAATTCATCTCACAGAGTTACATCTTTCCCTTCAAGAAGCCTTTCGCTAAGGCTGGTTTTGTGGAATTGGCAAAGGGATATTTGGAAGCCCATACAGGGCTATGGTGAAAAAGAAAATATCTTCCGTTCAAAACTGGAAATAAGCTTTCTGAGAAACTGCTCTGTGTTCTGTTAATTCATATCACAGAGCTACATCTTTCCCTTCAAGAAGCCTTTCGCTAAGGCTGTTTTTGTGGAATTGGCAAAGTGATATTTGGAAGCCCATAGAGGGCTATGGTGAAAAAGGAAATATCTTCCGTTCAAAACTGGAAAGAAGCTTTCTGAGTAACTGTTCTGTGTTCTGTTAGTTCATCTCACAGAGTTACATCTTTCCCGTCAAGAAGCCTTTCGCTAAGGATGTTCTTGTGGAACTGGCAAAGGGATATTTGCAAGCCCATCGAGGGCTATGGTGAAAAAGGAAATAACTTCCGTTCAAAAGTGGAAAGAAGCTTTCTGAGAAACTGCTCTGTGTACTGTTAGTTCATCTCACAGAGTTACATCTTGCCCTTCAAGAAGCCTTTCGCCAAGGCTGTTCTTATGGAATTGGCAAAGGGATATTTGGAAGCCCATAGAGGGCTATGGTGAAAAAGGAAATATCTTCTGTTCAAAACTGGATAGAAGCTTTCTGAGAAACTGCTCTGTGTTCTGTTAGTTCATCTCACAGAGTTACATCTTTCCCTTCAAGAAGCCTTTCGCTAAGCCTGTTCTTGTGGAAATGGCAAAGGGATATTTGGAAGCCCATAGAGGGCTATGGTGAGAAAGGAAATATCTTCCGTTCAAAACTGGAAAGAAGCTTTCTGAGAAACTGCTCTGTGTACTCTGAATTCATCTCACAGAGTTACATCTTTCCCTTCAAGAAGCCTTTCGCTAAGGCTGTTTTTGTGTAATTGGCAAAGTGATATTTAGAAGCCCATAGAGGGCTATGGTGAAAAAGGAAATATCTTCCGTTCAAAACTGGAAAGAAGCTTTCTGAGAAACGGCTCTGTGTTCTCTGAATTCATCTCACAGAGTTACATCTTTCCCTTCAAGAAGCCTTTCGCTAAGGCTGTTCTTGTGGTACTGGCAAAGGGATATTTGGAAGCCCATAGAGTGTTATGTTGAAAAAGGAAATACCTTCCGTTCAAAACTGGAAAGAAGCTTTCTGAGAAACTGCTCTGTGTTCTCTGAATTCATCTCACAGAGTTACATCTTTCCCTTCAAGAAGCCTTTCGCTAAGGCTGTTCTTGTGTAATTGGCAATGGGATATTTGGAAGCCCATAGAGGGATATGGTGAAAAAGGAAATATCTTCCGTTCAAAACTGGAAAGAAGCTTTCTGAGAAACTGCTCTGTGTACTCTGAATTAATCTCACAGAGTTACATCTTTCCCTTCAAGAAGCCTTTTGCTAAGGCTGTTCTTGTGGAATTGGCAAAGTTATATTTGGAAGCCCATAGAGGGCTATGGTGAAAAAGGAAATATCTTCCGTTCAAAACTGGAAAGAACCTTTCTGAACAAAATGCTCTGTGTTCTATGAATTCATCTCACAGAGTTACATCTTTCCCATCAAGAAGCCTTTCGCTAAGGCTGTTCTTGTGGAATTGGTAAAGGGATATTTGGAAGACCTTAGAGGGCTATGGTGAAAAAGGAAATAACTTCCGTTCAAAACTGGAAAGAAGCTTTCTGAGAAACTGCTCTGTGTTTTCTGAATTCATCTCACAGAGTTACATCTTTCCCTTCAAGAAGCCTTTCGCTAAGGCTGTTCTTGTGGAACTGGCAAAGGGATATTAGGAAGCCCATAGAGGGCTATGGTGAAAAAGGAAATATCTTCCGTTCAAAACAGGAAAGAAGCTTTCTGAGAAACTGCTCTGTGTACTCTCAATTCATCTCACAGAGTTACATCTTTCCCTTCAAGAAGCCTTTCGATAAGGCTGTTCTAGTCGAATTGGCAAAGTGATATTTGGAAGCCCATAGAGGGCTATGGTGAAAAAGGAAATATCTTCAGTTCAAAAGTGGAAAGAAGCTTACTGAGAAACTGCTCTGTTTTCTATGAATTCATCTCACAGAGTTACATCTTTCCTTTCAAGAAGCCTTTCGCTAAGGCTGTTCTTGTGGACCTGGCAAAGGGATATTTGGAAGCCCATAGAGGGCTATGGTGAAAAAGGAAATATCTTCCGTTCAAAACTGGAAAGAAGCTTTCTGAGGAACTGCTCTGTGTTCTCTGAATTCATCTCACAGAGTTACATCTTTCCCTTCAAGAAGTCTTTCGCTAAGGCTGGTCTTGTTAAACTGGCAAAGGGATATTTCGAAGCTCATAGAGGGCTATGGTGAAAAAGGAAATATCTTCCGTTCAAAACTGGAAAAAAGCCTTCTGAGAAACTGCTCTGTGTTCTCTGAATTCATCTCACAGAGTTACATCTTTCCCTTCAAGAAGCCTTTCGCTAAGGCTGTTCTTGAGGAACTGGCAAAGGGATATTTGGAAGCCCATCGAGGGCTATGGTGAAAAAGAAAATATCTTCCGTTCAAAACTGGAAAGAAGCTTTCTGAGAAACTGCTCTGTGTTCTGTTAATTCATGTCACAGAGCTACATCATTCCCTTCAAGAAGCCTTTCGCTAAGGCTGTTCTTGTGGAATTGGCAAAGTGATATTTGGAAGCCCATAGAGGGCTATGGTGAAAAAGGAAATATCTTCCGTTCAAAACTGGAAAGAAGCTTTCTGAGAAACTGTTCTGTGTTCTGTTAGTTCATCTCACAGAGTTACATCTTTCCCTTCAAGAATCCTTTCGCTAAGGCTGTTCTTGTGGAAATGGAAAAGGGATATTTGGAAGCCCATAGAGGGCTATGGTGAAAAAGGAAATATCTTCTGTTCAAAACGGGAAAGAAGCTTTCTGAGAAACTGCTCTGTGTTCTGGTAGTTCATCTCACAGAGTTACATCTTTCCATTCAAGAAGCCTTTCGCTAAGGCTGTTCTTGTGGAACTGGCAAAGGGATATTTGGAAGCCCATAGAGGGCTATGCTGAAAAAGGAAATATCTTAATTTCAAAACTGGAAAGAAGCTTTCTGAGAAACTGCTCTGTGTTGTATGAATTCATCTCACAGAGTTACATCTTTCCCTTCAAGAAGACTTTCGCTAAGGCTGTTCTTGTGGAATTGGCAAAGGGATGTTTGGAAGCCCATAGAGGGCTATGCTGAAAAAGGAAATAACTTCCGTTCAAAACTGAAAAGAAGCTTTCTGAGATACAACTCTGTGTTCTGTTAGTTCATCTCACAGAGTTACATCTTGCCCTTCAAGAAGCCTTTCGCCAAGGCTGTTGTTGTGGAATTAGCAAAGGGATATTTGGAAGCCCATAGAGGGCTATGGTGAAAAAGGAGATATCTTCCGTTCAAAACTGGAAAGAAGCTTTCTGAGAAACTGCTCTGTGTTCTGTTAGTTCATCTCACAGAGTTACATCTTTCCCTTCAAGAAGCCTTTCGCTAAGGCTGTTCTTGTGGAACTGGCAAAGGGATATTTGGAAGCCCATAGAGGGCTATGGTGAAAAAGCAAATATCTTCCGTTCAAAACTGGAAAGAAGCTTTCTGAGAAACTGCTCTGTGTTCTCTGAATTCATCTCACAGAGTTACATCTTTCCCTTCAAGAAGCCTTTCGCTAAGGCTTGTCTTGTGGAACTGGCAAAGGGATATTTCGAAGCTCATAGAGGGCTATGGTGAAAAAGGAAATATCTTCCGTTCAAAACTGGAAAGAAGCTTTCTGAGAAACTGCTCTGTGTTCTCTGAACTCATCTGACAGAGTTACATCCTTCCCTTCAAGAAGCCTTTCGCTAAGGCTGTTCTTGTGGAACTGGCAAAGGGATATTTGGAAGCCCATAGAGGGCTATGGTGAAAAAGAAAATATCTTCCGTTCAAAACTGGAAAGAAGCTTTCTGAGTAACGGCTCTGTGTTCTGTTAATTCATCTCACAGAGTTACATCTTTCCCTTCAAGAAGCCTTTTGCTAAGGCAGTTCTTCTGGAATTGCCAAAGTTATATTTGGAAGCCCATAGAGGGCTATGGTGAAAAAGGAAATATCTTCCGTTCAAAACTGGAAAGAAGCTTTCTGAGAAACTGCTCTGTGTTCTATGAATTCATCTCACAGAGTTGCATCTTTCCCTTCAAGAAGCCTTTCGCTAAGGCTGTTCTTGTGGAATTGGCAAAGGGATATTTGGAAGCCCTTAGAGGGCTATGGTGAAAAAGGAAATAACTTCCGTTCAAAACTGGAAAGAAGCATTCTGAGAAACTGCTCAGTGTTCTCTGAATTCATCTCACAGAGTTACATCTTTCCCTTCAAGAAGCCTTTCCCTAAGGCTGTTCTTGTGGAACTGGCAAAGGGATATTTGGAAGCCCATAGAGGGCTATGGTGAAAAAGGAAATATCTCCCGTTCAAAACTGGAAAGAAGCTTTCTGAGAAACTGCTCTGTGTTCTCTGAATTCATCTCACAGAGTTACATCTTTCCCTTCAAGAAGCCTTTCGCTAAGCCTGTTCTTGTGGAATTGGCAAAGTGATATTTGGAAGCCCATAGAGGGCTATGGTGAAAAAGGAAATATCTTCCGTTCAAAACTGGAAAGAAGCTTTCTGAGAAACTGTTCTGTGTTCTGTTAGTTCATCTCACAGAGTTACATCTTTCCCTTCAAGAAGCCTTTCGCTAAGGCTGTTCTTGTGGAATTAGCAAAGGGATATTTGGAAGCCCTTAGAGGGCTATGGTGAAAAAGGAAATATCTTCCGTTCAAAACTGGAAAGAAGCTTTCTGAGAAACTGCTCTGTGTTCTCTGAGTTCATCTCACAGAGTTACATCTTTCCCTTGAAGAAGCCTTTCGCCTAGGCTGTTCTTGTGGAACTGGCAAAGGGATATTTGGAAGCCCATAGAGGGCTATGGTGAAAAAGGAAATATCTTCCGTTCAAAACTGGAAAGAAGCTTTCTGAGAAACTGCTCTGTGTTCTGTGAATTCATATCACAGAGCTACATCTTTCCCTTCAAGAAGCCTTTCGCTAAGGCTGTTCTTGCGGAATTGGCAAAGGGATATTTGGAAGCCCATAGAGGGCTATGGTGAAAAAGGAAATATCTTCCGTTCAAAACTGGAAAGAAGCTTTCTGAGAAACTGCTCTGTGTTCTGTTAATTCATCTCACGGAGATACATCTTTCCCTTCAAGAGGCCTTTTGCTAAGGCTGTTCTTATGGAATTGGCAAAGGGATATTTTGAAGCCCATAGATTGCTATGGTGAAAAAGGAAATATCTTCCGTTGAAAACTGGAAAGAAGCTTTCTGAGAAACTGTTCTGTGTTCTCTGAATTCATCTCACAGAGTTACATCTTTCCCTTCAAGAAGCCTTTTGCTAAGGATGTTCTTCTGGAATTGGCAAAGGGATATTTGGAAGCCCATAGAGGGCTATGGTGAAAAAGGAAATATCTTCCGTTCAAAACTGGAAAGAAGCTTTCTGAGAAACTGCTCTGTGTTCTGTTAGTTCATCTCACAGAGTTACATCTTTCCCTTCAAGAAGCCTTTCGCTAAGGCTGTTCTTCTGGAATTGGCAAAGGGATATTTGGAAGCCCATAGAGGGCTAGGGTGAAAAAGGAAATATCTTCCGTTCAAAACTGGAAAGAAGCTTTCTGAGAAACTGCTCTGTGTTCTCTGAATTCATCTCACAGAGTTACATCTTTCCCTTCAGAAGCCTTTCGCTAAGGCTGTTCTTGTGGAACTGGCAAAGGGATATTTCGAAGCTCATAGAGGGCTATGCTGAAAAAGGAAATATCTTCTGTTCAAAACTGGAAAGAAGCATTCTGAGAAACTGCTCTGTGTTCTCTCAATTCATCTCACAGAGTCACATCTATCCCTTCAAGAAGCCTTTCGCTAAGGCTGTTCTTGTGGGACTGGAAAAGGGATATTTGGAAGCCCATAAAGGGCTATGGTGAAAAAGGTAATATCTTCCGTTCAAAACTGGAAAGAAGCTTTCTGAGAAACTGTTCTGTGTTCTGTTAGTTCATCTCACAGAGTTACATCTTTCCCTTCAAGAAGCCTTTCGCTAAGGCTGTTCTTGTGGAATTGGCAAAGGGATATTTGGAAGCCCATAGAGGACTATGGTGAAAAAGGAAATATCTTCCGTTCAATACTGGAAAGAAGCTTTCTGAGAAACTGCTCTGTGTTCTGTTAATTCATCTCACAGAGTTACATCTTTCCCTTCAAGAAGCCTTTTGCTAAGGCTGTTCTTGTGGAATTGGCAAAGGGATATTTGGAAGCCCATAGAGGACTATGGTGAAAAAGGAAATATCTTCCGTTCAAAACTGGAAAGAAGCTTTCTGAGAAACTGCTCTGTGTTCTGTTAATTCATCTCACAGAGTTACATCTTTCCCTTCAAGAAGCCTTTTGCTAAGGCAGTTCTTCTGGAATTGGCAAAGTTATATTTGGAAGCCCATAGAGGGCTATGGTGAAAAAGGAAATATCTTCCGTTCAAAACTGGAAAGAAGCTTTCTGAGAAACTGCTCTGTGTTCTATGAATTCATCTCACAGAGTTGCATCTTTCCCTTCAAGAAGCCTTTCGCTAAGGCTGTTGTTGTGGAATTGGCAAAGGGATATTTGGAAGCCCTTAGAGGGCTATGGTGAAAAAGGAAATAACTTTCGTTCAAAACTGGAAAGAAGCATTCTGAGAAACTGCTCAGTGTTCTCTGAATTCATCTCACAGAGTTACATCTTTCCCTTCAAGAAGCCTTTCGCTAAGGCTGTTCTTGTGGAACTGGCAAAGGGATATTTGGAAGCCCATAGAGGGCTATGGTGAAAAAGGAAATATCTCCCGTTCAAAACTGGAAAGAAGCTTTCTGAGAAACTGCTCTGTGTTCTCTGAATTCATCTCACAGAGTTACATCTTTCCCTTCAAGAAGCCTTTCGCTAAGGCTGTTCTTGTGGAATTGGCAAAGTGATATTTGGAAGCCCATAGAGGGCTATGGTGAAAAAGGAAATATCTTCCGTTCAAAACTGGAAAGAAGCTTTCTGAGAAACTGTTCTGTGTTCTGTTAGTTCATCTCACAGAGTTACATCTTTCCCTTCAAGAAGCCTTTCGCTAAGGCTGTTCTTGTGGAATTAGCAAAGGGATATTTGGAAGCCCTTAGAGGGCTATGGTGAAAAAGGAAATATCTTCCGTTCAAAACTGGAAAGAAGCTTTCTGAGAAACTGCTCTGGTTACTCTCAATTCATCTCACAGAGTTACATCTTTCCCTTCAAGAAGCCTTTCGCCTAGGCTGTTCTTGTGGAACTGGCAAAGGGATATTTGGAAGCCCATAGAGGGCTATGGTGAAAAAGGAAATATCTTCCGTTCAAAACTGGAAAGAAGCTTTCTGAGAAACTGCTCTGTGTTCTGTGAATTCATATCACAGAGCTACATCTTTCCCTTCAAGAAGCCTTTCGCTAAGACTGTTCTTGCGGAATTGGCAAAGGGATATTTGGAAGCCCATAGAGGGCTATGGTGAAAAAGGAAATATCTTCCGTTCAAAACTGGAAAGAAGCTTTCTGAGAAACTGCTCTGTGTTCTGTTAATTCATCTCACGGAGATACATCTTTCCCTTCAAGAGGCCTTTTGCTAAGGCTGTTCTTATGGAATTGGCAAAGGGATATTTTGAAGCCCATAGAGGGCTATGGTGAAAAAGGAAATAACTTCCGTTCAAAACTGGAAAGAAGCTTTCTGAGAAACTGCTCTGTGTTCTCTGAATTCATCTCACAGAGTTACATCTTTCCCTTCAAGAAGCCTTTCGCTAAGGCTGTTCTTGTGGAACTGGCAAAGGGATATTTGGAAGCCATAGAGGGCTATGGTGAAAAAGGAAATCTCTTCGGTTCAATACTGGAAAGAAGCTTTCTGAGAAACTGCTCTGTGTTCTCTGAATTCATCTCACAGAGTTACATCTTTCCCTTCAAGAAAACTTTCGCTAAGGCTGGTCTTGTGGAACTGGCAAAGGGATATTTCGAAGCTCATAGAGGGCTATGGTGAAAAAGGAAATATCTTCCGTTCAAAACTGGAAAGAAGCTTTCTGAGAAACTGCTCTGTGTTCTCTGAATTCATCTCACAGAGTTACATCCTTCCCTTCAAGAAGCCTTTCGCTAAGGCTGTTCTTGTGGAACTGGCAAAGGGATATTTGGAAGCCCATAGAGGGCTATGCTGAAAAAGAAAATATCTTCCGTTCAAAACTGGAAATAAGCTTTCTGAGAAACTGCTCTGTGTTCTGTTAATTCATATCACAGAGCTACATCTTTCCCTTCAAGAAGCCTTTCGCTAAGGCTGTTCTTGTGGAATTGGCAAAGTGATATTTGGAAGCCCATAGAGGGCTATGGTGAAAAAGGAAATATCTTCCGTTCAAAACTGGAAAGAAGCTTTCTGAGTAACTGTTCTGTGTTCTGTTAGTTCATCTCACAGAGTTACATCTTTCCCGTCAAGAAGCCTTTCGCTAAGGCTGTTCTTGTGGAACTGGCAAAGGGATATTTGGAAGCCCATCGAGGGCTATGGTGAAAAAGGAAATAACTTCCGTTCAAAAGTGGAAAGAAGCTTTCTGAGAAACTGCTCTGTGTTCTGTTAGTTCATCTCACAGAGTTACATCTTGCCCTTCAAGAAGCCTTTCGCCAAGGCTGTTCTTATGGAATTGGCAAAGGGATATTTGGAAGCCCATAGAGGGCTATGGTGAAAAAGGAAATATCTTCTGTTCGAAACTGGATAGAAGCTTTCTGAGAAACTGCTCTGTGTTCTGTTAGTTCATCTCACAGAGTTACATCTTTCCCTTCAAGAAGCCTTTCGCTAAGGCTGTTCTTGTGGAACTGGCAAAGGGATATTTGGAAGCCCATAGAGGGCTATGGTGAGAAAGGAAATATCTTCCGTTCAAAACCGGAAAGAAGCTTTCTGAGAAACTGCTCTGTGTACCCTGAATTCATCTCACAGAGTTACATCTTTCCCTTCAAGAAGCCTTTCGCTAAGGCTGTTTTTGTGTAATTGGCAAAGTGATATTTAGAAGCCCATAGAGGGCTATGGTGAAAAAGGAAATATCTTCCGTTCAAAACTGGAAAGAAGGTTTCTGAGAAACGGCTCTGTGTTCTCTGAATTCATCTCACAGAGTTACATCTTTCCCTTCAAGAAGCCTTTCGCTAAGGCTGTTCTTGTTGAACTGGCAAAGGGATATTTGGAACCCCATAGAGGGCTATGGTGAAAAAGGAAATATCTTCCGTTCAAAACTGGAAAGAAGCTTTCTGAGGAACTGCTCTGTGTTCTCTGAATTCATCTCACAGAGTTACATCTTTCCCTTCAAGAAGTCTTTCGCTAAGGCTGGTCTTGTTTAACTGGCAAAGCGATATTTCCAAGCTCATAGAGGGCTATGGTGAAAAAGGAAATATCTTCCGTTCAAAACTGGAAAAAAGCCTTCTGAGAAACTGCTCTGTGTTCTCTGAATTCATCTCACAGAGTTACATCTTTCCCTTCAAGAAGCCTTTCGCTAAGGCTGTTCTTGAGGAACTGGCAAAGGGATATTTAGAAGCCCATCGAGGGCTATGGTGAAAAAGAAAATATCTTCCGTTCAAAACTGGAAAGAAGCTTTCTGAGAAACTGCTCTGTGTTCTATGAATACATCTCACAGAGTTACATCTTTCCCTTCAAGAAGCCTTTCGCTAAGTCTGTTCTTGTGGAATTGGCAAAGGGATATTTGGAAGCCCTTAGAGGGCTATGGTGAAAAAGGAAATAACTTCCGTTCAAAACTGGAAAGAAGCTTTCTGAGAAACTGTTCCATGTTCTCTGAATTCATCTCACAGAGTTACATCTTTCCCTTCAAGAAGCCTTTCGCTAAGGCTGTTCTTGTGGAACTGGCAAAGGGATATTTGGAAGCCCATAGAGGGCTATGGTGAAAAAGGAAATATCTTCCGTTCAAAACTGGAAAGAAGCTTTCTGAGAAACTGCTCTGGTTACTCTCAATTCATCTCACAGAGTTACATCTTTCCCTTCAAGAAGCCTTTCGCTAAGGCTGTTCTTGTGGAATTGGCAAAGGGATATTTGGAAGCCCATACAGGGCTATGCTGAAAAAGGAAATAACTTCCGTTCAAAACTGGAAAGAAGCTTTCTGAGAAACTACTCTGTGTTCTGTTAGTTCATCTCACAGAGTTACATCTTGCCCTTCAAGAAGCCTTTTGCCAAGGCTGTTCTTGTGGAATTGGCAAAGGGATATTTGGGAGCCCTTAGAGGGATATGGTGAAAAAGGAAATATCTTCCGTTCAAAACTGGAAAGAAGCTTTCTGAGAAACTGCTCTGTGTTCTGTTAGTTCATCTCACAGAGTTACATCTTTCCCTTCAAGAAGCCTTTCGCTAAGACTGTTCTTATGGAACTGGCAAAGGGATATTTGGAAGCCCATAGAGGGCTATGCTGAAAAAGGAAATATCTTCCGTTCAAAACTGGAAAGAAGCTTTCTGAGAAACTGCTCTGTGTTCTATGAATACATCTCACAGAGTTACATCTTTCCCTTCAAGAAGCCTTTCGCTAAGTCTGTTCTTTTGGAATTGGCAAAGGGATATTTGGAAGCCCTTAGAGGGCTATGGTGAAAAAGGAAATAACTTCCGTTCAAAACTGGAAAGAAGCTTTCTGAGAAACTGTTCCGTGTTCTCTGAATTCATCTCACAGAGTTACATCTTTCCCTTCAAGAAGCCTTTCGCTAAGGCTGTTCTTGTGGAACTGGCAAAGGGATATTTGGAAGCCCATAGAGGGCTATGGTGAAAAAGGAAATATCTTCCGTTCAAAACTGGAAAGAAGCTTTCTGAGAAACTGCTCTGGTTACTCTCAATTCATCTCACAGAGTTACATCTTTCCCTTCAAGAAGCCTTTCGATAAGGCTGTTCTAGTGGAATTGGCAAAGTGATATTTGGAAGCCCATAGAGGGCTATGGTGAAAAAGGAAATATCTTCCGTTCAAAACTGGAAAGAAGCTTTCTGAGAAACTGCTCTGTGTTCTCTGAATTCATCTCACAGAGTTACATCTTTCCCTTCAAGAAGCCTTTCGCTAAGGCTGTTCTTGTGGAATTGGCAAAGGGATATTTGGAAGCCCATAGAGGGCTATGCTGAAAAAGGAAATATCTTCCGTTCAAAACTGGAAAGAAGCTTTCTGAGAAACTGCTCTGTGTTCTATGAATACATCTCACAGAGTTACATCTTTCCCTTCAAGAAGCCTTTCGCTAAGGCTGTTCTTGTGGAACTGGCAAAGGGATATTTGGAAGCCCATAGAGGGCTATGGTGAAAAAGGAAATATCTTCCGTTCAAAACTGGAAAGAAGCTTTCTGAGAAACTGCTCTGGTTACTCTCAATTCATCTCACAGAGTTACATCTTTCCCTTCAAGAAGCCTTTCGATAAGGCTGTTCTAGTGGAATTGGCAAAGTGATATTTGGAAGCCCATAGAGGGCTATGGTGAAAAAGGAAATATCTTCCGTTCAAAACTGGAAAGAAGCTTTCTGAGAAACTGCTCTGTGTTCTCTGAATTCATCTCACAGAGTTACATCTTTCCCTTCAAGAAGCCTTTCGCTAAGGCTGTTCTTGTGGAATTGGCAAAGGGATATTTGGAAGCCCATACAGGGCTATGCTGAAAAAGGAAATATTTTCCGTTCAAAACTGGAAAGAAGCTTTCTGAGAAACTGCTCTGTGTTCTGTTAGTTCATCTCACAGAGTTACATCTTTACCTTCAAGAAGCCTTTCGCTAAGGCTGTTCTTGTGGAACTGGCAAAGGGATATTTGGAAGCCCATAGAGGGCTATGGTGAAAAAGGAAATATCTTCCGTTCAAAACTGGAAAGAAGCTTTCTCAGAAACTGCTCTGTGTTCTATGAATACATCTCACAGAGTTACATCTTTCCCTTCAAGAAGCCTTTCGCTAAGTCTGTTCTTGTGGAATTGGCAAAGGGATATTTGGAAGCCCTTAGAGGGCTATGGTGAAAAAGGAAATAACTTCCGTTCAAAACTGGAAAGAAGCTTTCTGAGAAACGGCTCTGTGTTCTCTGAATTCATCTCACAGAGTTACATCTTTCCCTTCAAGAAGCCTTTCGCTAAGGCTGTTCTTGTGGAATTGGCAAAGTGATATTTGGAAGCCCATAGAGGGCTATGGTGAAAAAGGAAATATCTTCCGTTCAAAACTGGAAAGAAGCTTTCTGAGAAACTGTTCTGTGTTCTGTTAGTTCATCTCACAGAGTTACATCTTTCCCTTCAAGAAGCCTTTCGCTAAGGCTGTTCTTGTGGAATTAGCAAAGGGATATTTGGAAGCCCTTAGAGGGCTATGGTGAAAAAGGAAATATCTTCCGTTCAAAACTGGAAAGAAGCTTTCTGAGAAACTGACCTGGTTACTCTCAATTCATCTCACAGAGTTACATCTTTCCCTTCAAGAAGCCTTTCGCCTAGGCTGTTCTTGTGGAACTGGCAAAGGGATATTTGGAAGCCCATAGAGGGCTATGGTGAAAAAGGAAATATCTTCCGTTCAAAACTGGAAAGAAGCTTTCTGAGAAACTGCTCTGTGTTCTGTGAATTCATATCACAGAGCTACATCTTTCCCTTCAAGAAGCCTTTCGCTAAGACTGTTCTTGCGGAATTGGCAAAGGGATATTTGGAAGCCCATAGAGGGCTATGGTGAAAAAGGAAATATCTTCCGTTCAAAACTGGAAAGAAGCTTTCTGAGAAACTGCTCTGTGTTCTGTTAATTCATCTCACGGAGATACATCTTTCCCTTCAAGAGGCCTTTTGCTAAGGCTGTTCTTATGGAATTGGCAAAGGGATATTTTGAAGCCCATAGAGGGCTATGGTGAAAAAGGAAATAACTTCCGTTCAAAACTGGAAAGAAGCTTTCTGAGAAACTGCTCTGTGTTCTCTGAATTCATCTCACTGAGTTACATCTTTCCCTTCAAGAAGCCTTTCGCTAAGGCTGTTCTTGTGGAACTGGCAAAGGGATATTTGGAAGCCATAGAGGGCTATGGTGAAAAAGGAAATCTCTTCGGTTCAATACTGGAAAGAAGCTTTCTGAGAAACTGCTCTGTGTTCTCTGAATTCATCTCACAGAGTTACATCTTTCCCTTCAAGAAACCTTTCGCTAAGGCTGGTCTTGTGGAACTGGCACAGGGATATTTCGAAGCTCATAGAGGGCTATGGTGAAAAAGGAAATATCTTCCGTTCAAAACTGGAAAGAAGCTTTCTGAGAAACTGCTCTGTGTTCTCTGAATTCATCTCACAGAGTTACATCCTTCCCTTCAAGAAGCCTTTCGCTAAGGCTGTTCTTGTGGAACTGGCAAGGGGATATTTGGAAGCCCTTAGAGGGCTATGGTGAAAAAGGTAATATCTTTCGTTCAAAACTGGAAAGAAGCTTTCTGAGTAACTGTTCTGTGTTCTGTTAGTTCATCTCACAGAGTTACATCTTTCCCGTCAAGAAGCCTTTCGCTAAGGCTGTTCTTGTGGAACTGGCAAAGGGATATTTGGAAGCCCATCGAGGGCTATGGTGAAAAAGGAAATAACTTCCGTTCAAAAGTGGAAAGAAGCTTTCTGAGAAACTGCTCTGTGTTCTGTTAGTTCATCTCACAGAGTTACATCTTGCCCTTCAAGAAGCCTTTCGCCAAGGCTGTTCTTATGGAATTGGCAAAGGGATATTTGGAAGCCCATAGAGGGCTATGGTGAAAAAGGAAATATCTTCTGTTCGAAACTGGATAGAAGCTTTCTGAGAAACTGCTCTGTGTTCTGTTAGTTCATCTCACAGAGTTACATCTTTCCCTTCAAGAAGCCTTTCGCTAAGGCTGTTCTTGTGGAACTGGCAAAGGGATATTTGGAAGCCCATAGAGGGCTATGGTGAGAAAGGAAATATCTTCCGTTCAAAACCGGAAAGAAGCTTTCTGAGAAACTGCTCTGTGTACTCTGAATTCATCTCACAGAGTTACATCTTTCCCTTCAAGAAGCCTTTCGCTAAGGCTGTTTTTGTGTAATTGGCAAAGTGATATTTAGAAGCCCATAGAGGGCTATGGTGAAAAAGGAAATATCTTCCGTTCAAAACTGGAAAGAAGCTTTCTGAGAAACGGCTCTGTGTTCTCTGAATTCATCTCACAGAGTTACATCTTTCCCTTCAAGAAGCCTTTCGCTAAGGCTGTTCTTGTGGAACTGGCAAAGGGATATTTGGAAGCCCATAGAGTGTTATGTTGAAAAAGGAAATAACTTCCGTTCAAAACTGGAAAGAAGCTTTCTGAGAAACTGCTCTGTGTACTCTGAATTCATCTCACAGAGTTACATCTTTCCCTTCAAGAAGCCTTTTGCTAAGGTTGTTCTTGTGGAATTGGCAAAGTTATATTGGGAAGCCCATAGAGGGCTATGGTGAAAAAGGAAATATCTTCCGTTCAAAACTGGAAAGAAGCTTTCTGAGAAACTGCTCTGTGTTCTATGAATTCATCTCACAGAGTTACATCTTTCCCATCAAGAAGCCTTTCGCTAAGGCTGTTCTTGTGTAATTGGTAAAGGGATATTTGGAAGACCTTAGAGGGCTATGGTGAAAAAGGAAATAACTTCCGTTCAAAACTGGAAAGAAGCTTTCTGAGAAACTGCTCTGTGTTTTCTGAATTAATCTCACAGGGTTACATCTTTCCCTTCAAGAAGCCTTTCGCTAAGGCTGTTCTTGTGGAACTGGCAAAGGGATATTTGGAAGCCCATAGAGGGCTATGGTGAAAAAGGAAATATCTTCCGTTCAAAACAGGAAAGAAGCTTTCTGAGAAACTGCTCTGTATACTCTCAATTCATCTCACAGAGTTACATCTTTCCCTTCAAGAAGCCTTTCGATAAGGCTGTTCTAGTGGAATTGGCAAAGTGATATTTGGAAGCCCATAGAGGGCTATGGTGAAAAAGGAAATATCTTCCGTTCAAAACTGGAAAGAAGCTTTCTGAGAAACTGTTCTGTGTTCTGTTAGTTCATCTCACAGAGTTACATCTTTCCCTTCAAGAAGCCTTTCGCTAAGGCTGTTCTTGTGGAACTGGCAAAGGGATATTTGGAACCCCATAGAGGGCTATGGTGAAAAAGGAAATATCTTCCGTTCAAAACTGGAAAGAAGCTTTCTGAGGAACTGCTCTGTGTTCTCTGAATTCATCTCACAGAGTTACATCTTTCCCTTCAAGAAGTCTTTCGCTAAGGCTGGTCTTGTTAAACTGGCAAAGCGATATTTCCAAGCTCATAGAGGGCTATGGTGAAAAAGGAAATATCTTCCGTTCAAAACTGGAAAAAAGCCTTCTGAGAAACTGGTCTGTGTTCTCTGAATTCATCTCACAGAGTTACATCTTTCCCTTCAAGAAGCCTTTCGCTAAGGCTGTTCTTGAGGAACTGGCAAAGGGATATTTAGAAGCCCATCGAGGGCTATGGTGAAAAAGAAAATATCTTCCGTTCAAAACTGGAAAGAAGCTTTCTGAGAAACTGCTCTGTGTTCTATGAATACATCTCACAGAGTTACATCTTTCCCTTCAAGAAGCCTTTCGCTAAGTCTGTTCTTGTGGAATTGGCAAAGGGATATTTGGAAGCCCTTAGAGGGCTATGGTGAAAAAGGAAATAACTTCCGTTCAAAACTGGAAAGAAGCTTTCTGAGAAACTGTTCCGTGTTCTCTGAATTCATCTCACAGAGTTACATCTTTCCCTTCAAGAAGCCTTTCGCTAAGGCTGTTCTTGTGGAACTGGCAAAGGGATATTTGGAAGCCCATAGAGGGCTATGGTGAAAAAGGAAATATCTTCCGTTCAAAACTGGAAAGAAGCTTTCTGAGAAACTGCTCTGGTTACTCTCAATTCATCTCACAGAGTTACATCTTTCCCTTCAAGAAGCCTTTCGCTAAGGCTGTTCTTGTGGAATTGGCAAAGGGATATTTGGAAGCCCATACAGGGCTATGCTGAAAAAGGAAATAACTTCCGTTCAAAACTGGAAAGAAGCTTTCTGAGAAAGTACTCTGTGTTCTGTTAGTTCATCTCACAGAGTTACATCTTGCCCTTCAAGAAGCCTTTTGCCAAGGCTGTTCTTGTGGAATTGGCAAAGGGATATTTGGAAGCCCTTAGAGGGATATGGTGAAAAAGGAAATATCTTCCGTTCAAAACTGGAAAGAAGCTTTCTGAGAAACTGCTCTGTGTTCTGTTAGTTCATCTCACAGAGTTACATCTTTCCCTTCAAGAAGCCTTTCGCTAAGACTGTTCTTATGGAACTGGCAAAGGGATATTTGGAAGCCCATAGAGGGCTATGCTGAAAAAGGAAATATCTTCCGTTCAAAACTGGAAAGAAGCTTTCTGAGAAACTGCTCTGTGTTCTATGAATACATCTCACAGAGTTACATCTTTCCCTTCAAGAAGCCTTTCGCTAAGTCTGTTCTTTTGGAATTGGCAAAGGGATATTTGGAAGCCCTTAGAGGGCTATGGTGAAAAAGGAAATAACTTCCGTTCAAAACTGGAAAGAAGCTTTCTGAGAAACTGTTCCGTGTTCTCTGAATTCATCTCACAGAGTTACATCTTTCCCTTCAAGAAGACTTTCGCTAAGGCTGTTCTTGTGGAACTGGCAAAGGGATATTTGGAAGCCCATAGAGGGCTATGGTGAAAAAGGAAATATCTTCCGTTCAAAACTGGAAAGAAGCTTTCTGAGAAACTGCTCTGGTTACTCTCAATTCATCTCACAGAGTTACATCTTTCCCTTCAAGAAGCCTTTCGATAAGGCTGTTCTAGTGGAATTGGCAAAGTGATATTTGGAAGCCCATAGAGGGCTATGGTGAAAAAGGAAATATCTTCCGTTCAAAACTGGAAAGAAGCTTTCTGAGAAACTGCTCTGTGTTCTCTGAATTCATCTCACAGAGTTACATCTTTCCCTTCAAGAAGCCTTTCGCTAAGGCTGTTCTTGTGGAATTGGCAAAGGGATATTTGGAAGCCCATACAGGGCTATGCTGAAAAAGGAAATAACTTCCGTTCAAAACTGGAAAGAAGCTTTCTGAGAAACTACTCTGTGTTCTGTTAGTTCATCTCACAGAGTTACATCTTGCCCTTCAAGAAGCCTTTTGCCAAGGCTGTTCTTGTGGAATTGGCAAAGGGATATTTGGAAGCCCTTAGAGGGATATGGTGAAAAAGGAAATATTTTCCGTTCAAAACTGGAAAGAAGCTTTCTGAGAAACTGCTCTGTGTTCTGTTAGTTCATCTCACAGAGTTACATCTTTACCTTCAAGAAGCCTTTCGCTAAGGCTGTTCTTGTGGAACTGGCAAAGGGATATTTGGAAGCCCATAGAGGGCTATGGTGAAAAAGGAAATATCTTCCGTTCAAAACTGGAAAGAAGCTTTCTCAGAAACTGCTCTGTGTTCTATGAATACATCTCACAGAGTTACATCTTTCACTTCAAGAAGCCTTTCGCTAAGTCTGTTCTTGTGGAATTGGCAAAGGGATATTTGGAAGCCCTTAGAGGGCTATGGTGAAAAAGGAAATAACTTCCGTTCAAAACTGGAAAGAAGCTTTCTGAGAAACTGTTCCGTGTTCTCTGAATTCAACTCACAGGGTTACATCTTTCCCTTCAAGAAGCCTTTCGCTAAGGCTGTTCTTGTGGAACTGGCAAAGGGATATTTGGAAGCCCATAGAGGGCTATGGTGAAAAAGGAAATATCTTCCGTTCAAAACTGGAAAGAAGCTTTCTGAGAAACTGCTCTGGTTACTCTCAATTCATCTCACAGAGTTACATCTTTCCCTTCAAGAAGCCTTTCGATAAGGCTGTTCTTGTGGAACTGGCAAAGGGATATTTGGAAGCCCATAGAGGGCTATGGTGAAAAAGGAAATATCTTCCGTTCAAAACTGGAAAGAAGCTTTCTGAGAAACTGCTCTGTGTTCTATGAATACATCTCACAGAGTTACATCTTTCCCTTCAAGAAGCCTTTCGCTAAGTCTGTTCTTGTGGAATTGGCAAAGGGATATTTGGAAGCCCTTAGAGGGCTATGGTGAAAAAGGAAATAACTTCCGTTCAAAACTGGAAAGAAGCTTTCTGAGAAACTGTTCCGTGTTCTCTGAATTCATCTCACAGAGTTACATCTTTCCCTTCAAGAAGCCTTTCGCTAAGGCTGTTCTTGTGGAATTGGCAAAGGGAAATTTGGAAGCCCATACAGGGCTATGCTGAAAAAGGAAATAACTTCCGTTCAAAACTGGAAAGAAGCTTTCTGAGAAACTACTCTGTGTTCTGTTAGTTCATCTCACAGAGTTACATCTTGCCCTTCAAGAAGCCTTTTGCCAAGGCTGTTCTTATGGAATTGGCAAAGGGATATTTGAAGCCCATAGAGGGCTATGATGAAAAAGGAAATATCTTCCGTTCAAAACTGGAAAGAAGCTTTCTGAGAAACTGCTCTGTGTACTCTGAATTCATCTCACAGAGTTACCTCTTACACTTCAAGAAGCCTTTCGCTAAGGCTGTTCTTGTGGAATTGGCAAAGTGATATTTGGAAGCCCATAGAGGGCTATGGTGAAAAAGGAAATATCTTCCGTTCAAAACTGGAAAGTAGCTTTCTGAGAAACTGCTCTGTGTTCTGTTAGTTCATCTCACAGAGTTACATCTTGCCCTTCAAGAAGCCTTTCGCCAAGGCTGTTCTTGTGGAACTGGCAAGGGGATATTTGGAAGCCCTTAGAGGGCTATGTTGAAAAAGGAAATATTTTCCGTTCAAAACTGGAAAGAAGCTTTCTGAGAAACTGCTCTGTGTCCTGTTAATTCATCTCACAGAGTTACATCTTTCCCTTCAAGAAGCCTTTCGCTAAGGCTGTTCTTGTTGAACTGGCAAAGGGATATTTGGAAGCCCATATAGGGTTATGGTGAAAAAGGAAATATCTTCCGTTCAAAACTAAAAAAATCTTTCTGAGAAACTGCTCTGTGTTCTCTGAATTCATCTCACAGAGTTACATCTTTCCCTGCAAGAAGCCTTTCGCTAAGGCTGTTCTTGTATAATTGGCAAAGTGATATTTGGAAGCCCATAGAGGGCTATGGTGAAAAAGGAAATATCTTCCGTTCAAAACTGGAAAGAAGCTTTCTGAGAAACTGCTCTGGTTACTCTCAATTCATCTCACAGAGTTACATCTTTCCCTTCAAGAAGCCTTTCGCTAAGGCTGTTCTTGTGGAATTGGCAAAGGGATATTTGGAAGCCCATACAGGGCTATGCTGAAAAAGGAAATAACTTCCGTTCAAAACTGGAAAGAAGCTTTCTGAGAAAGTACTCTGTGTTCTGTTAGTTCATCTCACAGAGTTACATCTTGCCCTTCAAGAAGCCTTTTGCCAAGGCTGTTCTTGTGGAATTGGCAAAGGGATATTTGGAAGCCCTTAGAGGGATATGGTGAAAAAGGAAATATCTTCCGTTCAAAACTGGAAAGAAGCTTTCTGAGAAACTGCTCTGTGTTCTGTTAGTTCATCTCACAGAGTTACATCTTTCCCTTCAAGAAGCCTTTCGCTAAGACTGTTCTTATGGAACTGGCAAAGGGATATTTGGAAGCCCATAGAGGGCTATGCTGAAAAAGGAAATATCTTCCGTTCAAAACTGGAAAGAAGCTTTCTGAGAAACTGCTCTGTGTTCTATGAATACATCTCACAGAGTTACATCTTTCCCTTCAAGAAGCCTTTCGCTAAGTCTGTTCTTTTGGAATTGGCAAAGGGATATTTGGAAGCCCTTAGAGGGCTATGGTGAAAAAGGAAATAACTTCCGTTCAAAACTGGAAAGAAGCTTTCTGAGAAACTGTTCCGTGTTCTCTGAATTCATCTCACAGAGTTACATCTTTCCCTTCAAGAAGACTTTCGCTAAGGCTGTTCTTGTGGAACTGGCAAAGGGATATTTGGAAGCCCATAGAGGGCTATGGTGAAAAAGGAAATATCTTCCGTTCAAAACTGGAAAGAAGCTTTCTGAGAAACTGCTCTGGTTACTCTCAATTCATCTCACAGAGTTACATCTTTCCCTTCAAGAAGCCTTTCGATAAGGCTGTTCTAGTGGAATTGGCAAAGTGATATTTGGAAGCCCATAGAGGGCTATGGTGAAAAAGGAAATATCTTCCGTTCAAAACTGGAAAGAAGCTTTCTGAGAAACTGCTCTGTGTTCTCTGAATTCATCTCACAGAGTTACATCTTTCCCTTCAAGAAGCCTTTCGCTAAGGCTGTTCTTGTGGAATTGGCAAAGGGATATTTGGAAGCCCATACAGGGCTATGCTGAAAAAGGAAATGACTTCCGTTCAAAACTGGAAAGAAGCTTTCTGAGAAACTACTCTGTGTTCTGTTAGTTCATCTCACAGAGTTACATCTTGCCCTTCAAGAAGCCTTTTGCCAAGGCTGTTCTTGTGGAATTGGCAAAGGGATATTTTGAAGCCCTTAGAGGGATATGGTGAAAAAGGAAATATTTTCCGTTCAAAACTGGAAAGAAGCTTTCTGAGAAACTGCTCTGTGTTCTGTTAGTTCATCTCACAGAGTTACATCTTTACCTTCAAGAAGCCTTTCGCTAAGGCTGTTCTTGTGGAACTGGCAAAGGGATATTTGGAAGCCCATAGAGGGCTATGGTGAAAAAGGAAATATCTTCCGTTCAAAACTGGAAAGAAGCTTTCTCAGAAACTGCTCTGTGTTCTATGAATACATCTCACAGAGTTACATCTTTCACTTCAAGAAGCCTTTCGCTAAGTCTGTTCTTGTGGAATTGGCAAAGGGATATTTGGAAGCCCTTAGAGGGCTATGGTGAAAAAGGAAATAACTTCCGTTCAAAACTGGAAAGAAGCTTTCAGAGAAACTGTTCCCTGTTCTCTGAATTCAACTCACAGAGTTACATCTTTCCCTTCAAGAAGCCTTTCGCTAAGGCTGTTCTTGTGGAACTGGCAAAGGGATATTTGGAAGCCCATAGAGGGCTATGGTGAAAAAGGAAATATCTTCCGTTCAAAACTGGAAAGAAGCTTTCTGAGAAACTGCTCTGGTTACTCTCAATTCATCTCACAGAGTTACATCTTTCCCTTCAAGAAGCCTTTCGATAAGGCTGTTCTTGTGGAACTGGCAAAGGGATATTTGGAAGCCCATAGAGGGCTATGGTGAAAAAGGAAATATCTTCCGTTCAAAACTGGAAAGAAGCTTTCTGAGAAACTGCTCTGTGTTCTATGAATACATCTCACAGAGTTACATCTTTCCCTTCAAGAAGCCTTTCGCTAAGTCTGTTCTTGTGGAATTGGCAAAGGGATATTTGGAAGCCCTTAGAGGGCTATGGTGAAAAAGGAAATAACTTCCGTTCAAAACTGGAAAGAAGCTTTCTGAGAAACTGTTCCGTGTTCTCTGAATTCATCTCACAGAGTTACATCTTTCCCTTCAAGAAGCCTTTCGCTAAGGCTGTTCTTGTGGAATTGGCAAAGGGAAATTTGGAAGCCCATACAGGGCTATGCTGAAAAAGGAAATAACTTCCGTTCAAAACTGGAAAGAAGCTTTCTGAGAAACTACTCTGTGTTCTGTTAGTTCATCTCACAGAGTTACATCTTGCCCTTCAAGAAGCCTTTCGCCAAGGCTGTTCTTATGGAATTGGCAAAGGGATATTTGAAGCCCATAGAGGGCTATGGTGAAAAAGGAAATATCTTCCGTTCAAAACTGGAAAGAAGCTTTCTGAGAAACTGCTCTGTGTACTCTGAATTCATCTCACAGAGTTACCTCTTACACTTCAAGAAGCCTTTCGCTAAGGCTGTTCTTGTGGAATTGGCAAAGTGATATTTGGAAGCCCATAGAGGGCTATGGTGAAAAAGGAAATATCTTCCGTTCAAAACTGGAAAGTAGCTTTCTGAGAAACTGCTCTGTGTTCTGTTAGTTCATCTCACAGAGTTACATCTTGCCCTTCAAGAAGCCTTTCGCCAAGGCTGTTCTTGTGGAACTGGCAAGGGGATATTTGGAAGCCCTTAGAGGGCTATGTTGAAAAAGGAAATATTTTCCGTTCAAAACTGGAAAGAAGCTTTCTGAGAAACTGCTCTGTGTCCTGTTAATTCATCTCACAGAGTTACATCTTTCCCTTCAAGAAGCCTTTCGCTAAGGCTGTTCTTGTGGAACTGGCAAAGGGATATTTGGAAGCCCATATAGGGTTATGGTGAAAAAGGAAATATCTTCCGTTCAAAACTAAAAAAATCTTTCTGAGAAACTGCTCTGTGTTCTCTGAATTCATCTCACAGAGTTACATCTTTCCCTGCAAGAAGCCTTTCGCTAAGGCTGTTCTTGTATAATTGGCAAAGTGATATTTGGAAGCCCATAGAGGGCTATGGTGAAAAAGGAAATATCTTCCGTTCAAAACTGGAAAGAAGCTTTCTGAGAAACTCTTCTGTGTTCTGTTAGTTCACCTCACAGAGTTACATCTTTCCCGTCAAGAAGCCTTTCGCTAAGGCTGTTCTTGTGGAACTGGCAAAGGGATATTTGGAAGCCCATAGAGGGCTATGGTGAAAAAGGAAATAACTTCCGTTCAAAACTGGAAAGAAGCTTTCTGAGAAACTGCTCTCTGTTCTGTTAGTTCATCTCACAGAGTTACATCTTGCCCTTCAAGAAGCCTTTCGCCAAGGCTGTTCTTATGGAATTGGCAAAGGGATATTTGGAAGCCCATAGAGGGCTATGGTGAAAAAGGAAATATCTTCCGTTCAAAACTGGAAAGAAGCTTTCTGAGAAACTGCTCTGTGTTCTGTTAGTTCTTCTCACAGAGTTATATCTTTCCCTTCAAGAAGCCTTTCGCTAAGGCTGTTCTTGTGGAACTGGCAAAGGGATATTTGGAAGCCCATAGAGGGCTATGGTGAAAAAGGAAATATCTCCCGTTCAAAACTGGAAAGAAGCTTTCTGAGAAACATCTCTGTGTACTCTGAATTCATCTCACAAAGTTACCTCTTACCCTTCAAGAAGCCTTTCGCTAAGGCTGTTCTTGTGGTATTGGCAAAGTGATATTTGGAAGCCCATAGAGGGCTACGGTGAAAAAGGAAATAACTTCCGTTCAAAACTGGAAAGTAGCTTTCTGAGAAACTGCTCTGTGTTCTGTTAGTTCATCTCACAGAGTTACATCTTGACCTTCAAGAAGTCTTTCGCCAAGGCTGTTCTTGTGGAATTGGCAAAGGGATATTTGGAAGCCCATAGAGGGCTATGTTGAAAAAGGAAATATTTTCCGTTCAAAACTGGAAAGAAGCTTTCTGAGAAACTGCTCTGTGTTCTGTTAATTCATCTCACAGAGTTACATCTTTCCCTTCAAGATGCCTTTCGCTAAGGCTGTTCTTGTGGAACTGGCAAAGGGATATTTGGAAGCCCATATAGGGTTATGGTGAAAAACGAAATATCTTCCGTTCAAAACTGGAAAAAGCTTTCTGAGAAACTGCTCTGTGTTCTCTGAATTCATCTCACAGAGTTACATCTTTCCCTTCAAGAAGCCTTTCGCTAAGGCTGTTTTTGTGGAATTGGCAAAGGGATATTTGGAAGCCCATAGAGGGCGATGGTGAAAAAGGAAATATCTTCGGTTCAAAATTAGAAAGAAGATTTCTAAGAAACTGTTCTGTGTTCTGTTAATTCATCTCACAGAGTTACATCTTTCCCTTCAAGAAGCCTTTTGCTAAGGCTGTTCTTGTGGAACTGGCAAAGGGATATTTGGAAGCCCATATAGGGTTATGGTGAAAAAGAAAATATCTTCCGTTCAAAACTGGAAAAAGCTTTCTGAGAAACTGCTCTGTGTTCTCTGAATTCATCTCACAGAGTTACATCTTTCCCTTCAAGAAGCCTTTCGCTAAGGCTGTTTTTGTGGAATTGGCAAAGGGATATTTGGAAGCCCATAGAGGGCTATGGTGAAAAAGGAAATATCTTCCGTTCAAAACTGGAAAGAAGGTTTCTGAGAAACTGCTCTGTGTTCTGTTAGTTCATCTCACAGAGTTACATCTTTCCCTTCAAGAAGCCTTTCGCTAAGACTGTTCTTATGGAACTGGCAAAGGGATATTTGGAAGCCCATAGAGGGCTATGGTGAAAAAGGAAATATCTTCCGTTCAAAACTGGAAAGAAGCTTTCTGAGAAACTGCTCTGTGTTCTGTTAATTCATCTCACAGAGTTACATCTTTCCCTTCAAGAAGCCTTTCGCTAAGGCTGTTCTTGTGGAACTGGCAAAGGGATATTTGGAAGCCCATAGAGGGCTATGGTGAAAAAGGAAATATCTTCCGTTCAAAACTGGAAAGAAGCTTTCTGAGAAACTGCTCTCTGTTCTGTTAGTTCATCTCACAGAGTTACATCTTGCCCTTCAAGAAGCCTTTCGCCAAGGCTGTTCTTATGGAATTGGCAAAGGGATATTTGGAAGCCCATAGAGGGCTATGGTGAAAAAGGAAATATCTTCCGTTCAAAACTGGAAAGAAGCTTTCTGAGAAACTGCTCTGTGTTCTGTTAGTTCTTCTCACAGAGTTACATCTTTCCCTTCAAGAAGCCTTTCGCTAAGGCTGTTCTTGTGGAACTGGCAAAGGGATATTTGGAAGCCCATAGAGGGCTATGGTGAAAAAGGAAATATCTCCCGTTCAAAACTGGAAAGAAGCTTTCTGAGAAACATCTCTGTGTACTCTGAATTCATCTCACAAAGTTACCTCTTACCCTTCAAGAAGCCTTTCGCTAAGGCTGTTCTTGTGGTATTGGCAAAGTGATATATGGAAGCCCATAGAGGGCTACGGTGAAAAAGGAAATAACTTCCGTTCAAAACTGGAAAGAAGCTTTCTGAGAAACTGCTCTGTGTTCTGTTAGTTCATCTCACAGAGTTACATCTTTCCCTTCAAGGAGCCTTTCGCTAAGACTGTTCTTATGGAACTGGCAAAGGGATATTTGGAAGCCCATAGAGGGCTATGGTGAAAAAGGAAATATCTTCCGTTCAAAACTGGTAAGAAGCTTTCTGAGAAACTGCTCTGTGTTCTGTTAATTCATCTCACAGAGTTACATCTTTCCCTTCAAGAAGCCTTTCGCTAAGGCTGTTCTTGTGGAACTGGCAAAGGGATATTTGGAAGCCCATAGAGGGCTATTGTGAAAAAGGAAATATCTTCCGTTCAAAACTGGAAAGAAGCTTTCTGAGAAACTGCTCTGTGTTCTCTGAATTCTTCTCACAGAGTTACATCTTTCCCTTCAAGAAGCCTTTCGCTAAGGCTGTTCTTGTGGAACTGGCAAAGGGATATTTGGAAACCCATAGAGGGCTATGGTGAAAAAGGAAATATCTTCCGTTCAAAACTGGAAAGAAGCTTTCTGAGAAACTGCTCTGTGTTCTCTGAATACATCTCACAGAGTTACATCTTTCCCTTAAAGAGCCTTTCGCTAAGTCTGTTCTTGTGGAATTGGCAAAGGGATATTTGGAAGCCCATAGAGGGCTATGGTGAAAAAGGAAATATCTTCCGTTCAAAACTGGAAAGAAGCTTTCTGAGAAACTGCTCTGTGTTCTGTTAATTCATCTCACAGAGTTACATCTTTCCCTTCAAGAAGCCTTTCGCTAAGGCTGTTCTTGTGGAACTCGCAAAGGGATATTTGGAAGCCCATATAGGGTTATGGTGAAAAGGGAAATAACTTCCGTTCAAAACTGGAAAATCTTTCTGAGAAACTGCTCTGTGTTCTGTGAATTCATCTCACAGAGTTACATCTTTCCCTTCAAGAAGCCTTTCGCTAAGGCTGTTTTTGTGGAATTGGCAAAGGGATATTTGGAAACCCATAGAGGGCTATGGTGAAAAAGGAAATATCTTCCGTTCAAAACTGGAAAGAAGCTTTCTGAGAAACTGCTCTGTGTTCTGTTAATTCATCTCACAGAGCTGCATCTTTCCCTTCAAGAAGCCTTTCGCTAAGGCTGTTAATGTGGAATTGGCAAAGTGATATTTGGAAACCCATAGAGGGCTACGGTGAAAAAGAAATATCTTCAGTTCAAAACTGGAAAGAAGCTTTCCGAGAAACTGTTCTGTGCTCTGTTAGTTCATATCACAGAGTTACATCTTTCCCTTTAAGAAGCCTTTCGCTAAGGCTGTTCTTGTGGAACTGGCAAAGGGATATTTGGAAGCCCATAGAGGGCTATGGTGAAAAAGGAAATATCTTCCGTTCAAAACTGGAAAGAAGCCTTCTGAGAAACTGCTCTGTGTTCTCTGAATTCTTCTCACAGAGTTACATCTTTCCCTTCAAGAAGCCTTTCGCTAAGGCTGTTCTTGTGGAACTGGCAAAGGGACATTTGGAAACCCATAGAGGGCTATGGTGAAAAAGGAAATATCTTCCGTTCAAAACTGGAAAGAATCTTTCTGAGAAACTGCTCTGTGTTCTCTGAATACATCTCACAGAGTTACATCTTTCCCTTCAAGAAGCCTTTCGCTAAGGCTGTTCTTGTGGAATTGGCAAAGGGATATTTGGAAGCCCATAGAGGGCTATGGTGAAAAAGGAAATATCTTCCGTTCAAACCTGGAAAAAAGCTTTCTTAGAAACGGCTCTGTGTTCTCTGAATTCATCACACACAGTTACATCTTTGCCTTCAAGAAGCCTTTCGCTAATGCTGTTCTTCTGGAATTGGCAAAGGGATATTTGGAAGAACATAGAGGGCTATGGTGAAAAAGGAAATATCTTCCGTTCAAAAGTGGAAAATAGCTTTCAGAGAAACTGCTCAGTGTTCTCTGAATTCATCTCACAGAGTTACATCTTTCCCTTCAAGAAGCCTTTCGCTAAGGCTGTTCTTGTGTAATTGGCAAAGGTATATTTGGAAGCCCATGGAGGGCTATGGTTAAAAAAGGAAATATCTTCCGTTCAAAACTGGAAAGAAGCTTTTTGAGAAACTGCTCTGTGTTCTGTTAGTTCATCTCACAGAGTTACATCTTTCCCTTCAAGAAGCCTTTCGCTAAGGCTGTTCTTATGGAATTGGCAAAGGATATTTGGAAGCCCATAGAGGGCTATGGTGAAAAAGGAAATATCTTCGGTTCAAAACTGGAAAGAAGCTTTCTGAGAAACTGCTCTGTGTTCTGTTAGTTCATCTCACAGAGTTACATCTTGCCCTTCAAAAGCCTTTCGCCAACGCTGTTCCTGTGGAATTGGCAAAGGGATAATTTGAAGCCCATAGAGGGCTATGGTTAAAAAAGGAAATATCTTCCGTTCAAAACTGGAAAGAAGCTTTCTGAGAAACTGCTCTGTGTTCTGTTCGTTCATCTCACAGAGTTACATCTTTCCCTTCAAGAAGCCTTTCGCTAAGGCTGTTCTTATGGAACTGGCAAAGGGATATTTGGAAGCCCATAGAGGGCTATGGTGAAAAAGGAAATATCTTCCGTTCAAAACTGGAAAGAAGCTTTCTGAGAAACTGCTCTGTGTTCTGTTAATTCATCTCACAGAGTTACATCATTCCCTTCAAGAAGCCTTTCGCTAAGGCTGTTCTTGTGGAATTGGCAAAGGGATATTTGGAAGCCCATAGAGGGCTATGGTGAAAAAGGAAATATCTTCCGTTCAAAACTGGAAAGAAGCTTTCTGAGAAACTGCTCTGTGTTCTGTTAATTAATCTCACGGAGCTGCATCTTTCCCTTCAAGAAGCCTTTCGCTAAGGCTGTTCATGTGGAATTGGCAAAGTGATATTTGGAAACCCATAGAGGGCTATGGTGAAAAAGGAAATATCTTCCATTCAAAACCGGAAAGAAGCTTTGTGAGAAACTGCTCTGTGTTCTCTGAATTCATCTCACAGAGTTACATCTTTACCTTGAAGAAGACTTTCGCTAAGGCTGTTCTTGAGTAATTGGCAAAGGGATATTTGGAAGCCCATAGAGGGCTATGGTGAAAAAGGAAACATCTTCGGTTCAAAACTGGAAAGAAGCTTTCTGAGAAACTGTTCTGTGTTCTGTTAATTCATCTCACAGAGTTACATCTTTCCCTTCAAGAAGCCTTTCGCTAAGGCTGTTCTTGTGGAACTGGCAAAGGGATATTTGGAAGCCCATATAGGGTTATGGTGAAAAAGAAAATATCTTCCGTTCAAAACTGGAAAAAGCTTTCTGAGAAACTGCTCTGTGTTCTCTGAATTCATCTCACAGAGTTACATCTTTCCCTTCAAGAAGCCTTTCGCTAAGGCTGTTTTTGTGGAATTGGCAAAGGGATACTTGGAAGCCCATAGAGGGCTATGGTGAAAAAGGAAATATCTTCCGTTCAAAACTGGAAAGAAGCTTTCTGAGAAACTGCTCTGTGTTCTGTTAGTTCATCTCACAGAGTTACATCTTTCCCTTCAAGAAGCCTTTCGCTAAGACTGTTCTTATGGAACTGGCAAAGGGATATTTGGAAGCCCATAGAGGGCTATGTTGAAAAAGGAAATATCTTCCGTTCAAAACTGGAAAGAAGCTTTCTGAGAAACTGCTCTGTGTTCTGTTAATTCATCTCACAGAGTTACATCTTTCCCTTCAAGAAGCCTTTCGCTAAGGCTGTTCTTGAGGAACTGGCAAAGGGATATTTGGAAGCCCATAGAGGGCTATGGTGAAAAAGGAAATATCTTCCGTTCAAATCTGGAAAGAAGCTTTCTGAGAAACTGCTCTGTGTTCTCTGAATTCTTCTCACAGAGTTACATCTTTCCCTTCAAGAAGCCTTTCGCTAAGGCTGTTCTTGTGGAACTGGCAAAGGGATATTTGGAAACCCATAGAGGGCTATGGTGAAAAAGGAAATATCTTCCGTTCAAAACTGGAAAGAAGCTTTCTGAGAAACTGCTCTGTGTTCTCTGAATACATCTCACAGAGTTACATCTTTCCCTTAAAGAGCCTTTCGCTAAGGCTGTTCTTGTGGAATTGGCAAAGGGATATTTGGAAGCCCATAGAGGGCTATGGTGAAAAAGGAAATATCTTCCGTTCAAAACTGGAAAGAAGCTTTCTGAGAAACTGCTCTGTGTTCTGTTAATTCATCTCACAGAGTTACATCTTTCCCTTCAAGAAGCCTTTCGCTAAGGCTGTTCTTGTGGAACTGGCAAGGGGATATTTGGAAGCCCATATAGGGTTATGGTGAAAAAGGAAATAACTTCCGTTCAAAACTGGAAAATCTTTCTGAGAAACTGCTCTGTGTTCTCTGAATTCATCTCACAGAGTTACATCTTTCCCTTCAAGAAGCCTTTCGCTAAGGCTGTTTTTGTGGAATTGGCAAAGGGATATTTGGAAGCCCATAGAGGGCTATGGTGAAAAAGGAAATATCTTCCGTTCAAAACTGGAAAGAAGCTTTCTGAGAAACTGCTCAGTGTTCTGTTAATTCATCTCACAGAGCTGCATCTTTCCCTTCAAGAAGCCTTTCGCTAAGACTGTTCATGTGGAATTGGCAAAGTGATATTTGGAAACCCATAGAGGGCTACGGTGAAAAAGGAAATATCTTCCGTTCAAAACTGGAAAGAAGCTTTCTGAGAAACTGCTCTGTGTTCTCTGAATACATCTCACAGAGTTACATCTTTCCCTTCAAGAAGCCTTTCGCTAAGGCTGTTTTTGTGGAATTGGCAAAGGGATATTTGGAAGCCCATAGAGGGCTATGGTGAAAAAGGAAATATCTTCCGTTCAAAACTGGAAAGAAGCTTTCTGAGAAACTGCTCTGTGTTCTGTTAATTCATCTCACAGAGCTGCATCTTTCCCTTCAAGAAGCCTTTCGCTAAGGCTGTTAATGTGGAATTGGCAAAGTGATATTTGGAAGCCCATAGAGGGCTACGGTGAAAAAGAAATATCTTCCGTTCAAAACTGGAAAGAAGCTTTCTGAGAAACTGTTCTGTGCTCTGTTAGTTCATATCACAGAGTTACATCTTTCCCTTCAAGAAGCCTTTCGCTAAGGCTGTTCTTGTGGAACTGGCAAAGGGATATTTGGAAGCCCATAGAGGGCTATGGTGAAAAAGGAAATATCTTCCGTTCAAAACTGGAAAGAAGCCTTCTGAGAAACTGCTCTGTGTTCTCTGAATTCTTCTCACAGAGTTACATCTTTCCCTTCAAGAAGCCTTTCGCTAAGGCTGTTCTTGTGGAACTGGCAAAGGGACATTTGGAAACCCATAGTGGGCTATGGTGAAAAAGGAAATATCTTCCGTTCAAAACTGGAAAGAATCTTTCTGAGAAACTGCTCTGTGTTCTCTGAATACATCTCACAGAGTTACATCTTTCCCTTCAAGAAGCCTTTCGCTAAGGCTGTTCTTGTGGAATTGGCAAAGGGATATTTGGAAGCCCATAGAGGGCTATGGTGAAAAAGGAAATATCTTCCGTTCAATACCGGAAAGAAGCTTTCTTAGAAACGGCTCTGTGTTCTCTGAATTCATCTCACACAGTTACATCTTTGTCTTCAAGAAGCCTTTCGCTAATGCTGTTCTTCTGGAATTGGCAAAGGGATATTTGGAAGCCCATAGAGGGCTATGGTGAAAAAGGAAATATCTTCCGTTCAAAACTGGAAAATAGCTTTCAGAGAAACTGCTCAGTGTTCTCTGAATTCATCTCACAGAGTTACATCTTTCCCTTCAAGAAGCCTTTCGCTAAGGCTGTTCTTGTGGAATTGGCAAAGGGATATTTGGAAGCCCATAGAGGGCTATGGTTAAAAAAGGAAATATCTTCCGTTCAAAACTGGAAAGAAGCTTTTTGAGAAACTGCTCTGTGTTCTGTTAGTTCATCTCACAGAGTTACATCTTTCCCTTCAAGAAGCCTTTCGCTAAGGCTGTTCTTATGGAACTGGCAAAGGATATTTGGAAGCCCATAGAGGGCTATGGTGAAAAAGGAAATATCTTCCGTTCAAAACTGGAAAGAAGCTTTCTGAGAAACTGTTCTGTGTTCTGTTAGTTCATATCACAGAGTTACATCTTTCCCTTCAAGAAGCCTTTTGCTAAGGCTGTTCTTGTGGAACTGGCAAAGGGATATTTGGAAGCCCATAGAGGGCTATGGTGAAAAAGGAAATATCTTCCGTTCAAAACTGGAAAGAAGCTTTCTGAAAAACTGCTCTGTGTTCTCTGAATTCTTCTCACAGAGTTACATCTTTCCGTTCAAGAAGCCTTTCGCTAAGGCTGTTCTTGTGGAACTGGCAAAGGGATATTTGGAAACCCATAGAGGGCTATGGTGAAAAAGGAAATATCTTCCGTTCAAAACTGGAAAGAAGCTTTCTGAGAAACTGCTCTGTGTTCTCTGAATACATCTCACAGAGTTACATCTTTCCCTTAAAGAGCCTTTCGCTAAGGCTGTTCTTGTGGAATTGGCAAAGGGATATTTGGAAGCCCATAGAGGGCTATGGTGAAAAAGGAAATATCTTCCGTTCAAAACTGGAAAGAAGCTTTCTGAGAAACTGCTCTGTGTTCTCTGAATACATCTCACAGAGTTACATCTTTCCCTTCAAGAAGCCTTTCGCTAAGGCTGTTCTTGTGGAATTGGCAAAGGGATATTTGGAAGCCCATAGAGGGCTATGGTGAAAAAGGAAATATCTTCCGTTCAAAACCGGAAAGAAGCTTTCTTAGAAACGGCTCTGTGTTCTCTGAATTCATCTCACACAGTTACATCTTTGCCTTCAAGAAGCCTTTCGCTAATGCTGTTCTTCTGGAATTGGCAAAGGGATATTTGGAAGCCCATAGAGGGCTATGGTGAAAAAGGAAATATCTTCCGTTCAAAACTGGAAAGAAGCTTTCTGAGAAACTGCTCTGTGTTCTCTGAATACATCTCACAGAGTTACATCTTTCCCTTCAAGAAGCCTTTCGCGAAGGCTGTTCTTGAGGAACTGGCAAAGGGATATTTGGAAGCCCATAGAGGGCTATGGTGAAAAAGGAAATATCTTCCGTTCAAATCTGGAAAGAAGCTTTCTGAGAAACTGCTCTGTGTTCTCTGAATTCTTCTCACAGAGTTACATCTTTCCCTTCAAGAAGCCTTTCGCTAAGGCTGTTCTTGTGGAACTGGCAAAGGGATATTTGGAAACCCATAGAGGGCTATGGTGAAAAAGGAAATATCTTCCGTTCAAAACTGGAAAGAAGCTTTCTGAGAAACTGCTCTGTGTTCTCTGAATACATCTCACAGAGTTACATCTTTCCCTTAAAGAGCCTTTCGCTAAGGCTGTTCTTGTGGAATTGGCAAAGGGATATTTGGAAGCCCATAGAGGGCTATGGTGAAAAAGGAAATATCTTCCGTTCAAAACTGGAAAATCTTTCTGAGAAACTGCTCTGTGTTCTCTGAATTCATCTCACAGAGTTACATCTTTCCCTTCAAGAAGCCTTTCGCTAAGGCTGTTTTTGTGGAATTGGCAAAGGGATATTTGGAAGCCCATAGAGGGCTATGGTGAAAAAGGAAATATCTTCCGTTCAAAACTGGAAAGAAGCTTTCTGAGAAACTGCTCTGTGTTCTGTTAATTCATCTCACAGAGCTGCATCTTTCCCTTCAAGAAGCCTTTCGCTAAGACTGTTCATGTGGAATTGGCAAAGTGATATTTGGAAACCCATAGAGGGCTACGGTGAAAAAGAAATATCTTCCGTTCAAAACTGGAAAGAAGCTTTCTGAGAAACTGTTCTGTGCTCTGTTAGTTCATATCACAGAGTTACATCTTTCCCTTCAAGAAGCCTTTCGCTAAGGCTGTTCTTGTGGAACTGGCAAAGGGATATTTGGAAGCCCATAGAGGGCTATGGTGAAAAAGGAAATATCTTCCGTTCAAAACTGGAAAGAAGCCTTCTGAGAAACTGCTCTGTGTTCTCTGAATTCTTCTCACAGAGTTACATCTTTCCCTTCAAGAAGCCTTTCGCTAAGGCTGTTCTTGTGGAACTGGCAAAGGGACATTTGGAAACCCATAGAGGGCTATGGTGAAAAAGGAAATATCTTTCGTTCAAAACTGGAAAGAAGCTTTCTGAGAAACTGCTCTGTGTTCTCTGAATACATCTCACAGAGTTTCATATTTCCCTTCAAGAAGCCTTTCGCTAAGGCTGTTCTTGTGGAATTGGCAAAGGGATATTTGGAAGCCCATAGAGGGCTATGGTGAAAAAGGAAATATCTTCCGTTCAAAACTGGAAAGAAGCTTTCTTAGAAACGGCTCTGTGTTCTCTGAATTCATCTCACACAGTTACATCTTTGCCTTCAAGAAGCCTTTCGCTAATGCTGTTCTTCTGGAATTGGCAAAGGGATATTTGGAAGCCCATAGAGGGCTATGGTGAAAAAGGAAATATCTTCCGTTCAAAACTGGAAAATAGCTTTCAGAGAAACTGCTCAGTGTTCTCTGAATTCATCTCACAGAGTTACATCTTGCCCTTCAAAAGCCTTTCGCCAACGCTGTTCTTGTGGAATTGGCAAAGGGATAATTTGAAGCCCATAGAGGGCTATGGTTAAAAAAGGAAATATCTTACGTTCAAAACTGGAAAGAAGCTTTCTGAGAAACTGCTCTGTGTTCTGTTAGTTCATCTCACAGAGTTACATCTTTCCCTTCAAGAAGCCTTTCGCTAAGGCTGTTCTTATGGAACTGGCAAAGGGATATTTGGAAGCCCTTAGAGGGCTATGGTGAAAAAGGAAATATCTTCCGTTCAAAACTGGAAAGAAGCTTTCTGAGAAACTGCTCTGTGTTCTGTTAATTCATCTCACAGAGTTACATCATTCCCTTCAAGAAGCCTTTCGCTAAGGCTGTTCTTGTGGAATTGGCAAAGGGATATTTGGAAGCCCATAGAGGGCTATGGTGAAAAAGGAAATATCTTCCGTTCAAAACTGGAAAGAAGCTTTCTGAGAAACTGCTCTGTGTTCTGTTAATTAATCTCACGGAGCTGCATCTTTCCCTTCAAGAAGCCTTTCGCTAAGGCTGTTCATGTGGAATTGGCAAAGTGATATTTGGAAACCCATAGAGGGCTATGGTGAAAAAGGAAATATCTTCCATTCAAAACCGGAAAGAAGCTTTGTGAGAAACTGCTCTGTGTTCTCTGAATTCATCTCACAGAGTTACATCTTTACCTTGAAGAAGACTTTCGCTAAGGCTGTTCTTGAGTAATTGGCAAAGGGATATTTGGAAGCCCATAGAGGGCTATGGTGAAAAAGGAAATATCTTCGGTTCAAAACTGGAAAGAAGCTTTCTGAGAAACCGTTCTGTGTTCTGTTAATTCATCTCACAGAGTTACATCTTTCCCTTCAAGAAGCCTTTCGCTAAGGCTGTTCTTGTGGAACTGGCAAAGGGATATTTGGAAGCCCATATAGGGTTATGGTGAAAAAGAAAATATCTTCCGTTCAAAACTGGAAAAAGCTTTCTGAGAAACTGCTCTGTGTTCTCTGAATTCATCTCACAGAGTTACATCTTTCCCTTCAAGAAGCCTTTCGCTAAGGCTGTTTTTGTGGAATTGGCAAAGGGATATTTGGAAGCCCATAGAGGGCTATGGTGAAAAAGGAAATAACTTCCGTTCAAAACTGGAAAGAAGCTTTCTGAGAAACTGCTCTGTGTTCTGTTAGTTCATCTCACAGAGTTACATCTTTCCCTTCAAGAAGCCTTTCGCTAAGACTGTTCTTATGGAACTGGCAAAGGGATATTTGGAAGCCCATAGAGGGCTATGGTGAAAAAGGAAATATCTTCCGTTCAAAACTGGAAAGAAGCTTTCTGAGAAACTGCTCTGTGTTCTGTTAATTCATCTCACAGAGTTACATCTTTCCCTTCAAGAAGCCTTTCGCTAAGGCTGTTCTTGAGGAACTGGCAAAGGGATATTTGGAAGCCCATAGAGGGCTATGGTGAAAAAGGAAATATCTTCCGTTCAAATCTGGAAAGAAGCTTTCTGAGAAACTGCTCTGTGTTCTCTGAATTCTTCTCACAGAGTTACATCTTTCCCTTCAAGAAGCCTTTCGCTAAGGCTGTTCTTGTGGAATTGGCAAAGGGATATTTGGAAGCCCATAGAGGGCTATGGTGAAAAAGGAAATATCTTCCGTTCAAAACTGGAAAGAAGCTTTCTGAGAAACTGCTCTGTGTTCTGTTAATTCATCTCACAGAGCTGCATCTTTCCCTTCAAGAAGCCTTTCGCTAAGACTGTTCATGTGGAATTGGCAAAGTGATATTTGGAAACCCATAGATGGCTACGGTGAAAAAGGAAATATCTTCCGTTCAAAACTGGAAAGAAGCTTTCTGAGAAACTGCTCTGTGTTCTCTGAATACATCTCACAGAGTTACATCTTTCCCTTCAAGAAGCCTTTCGCTAAGGCTGTTCTTGTGGAATTGGCAAAGGGATATTTGGAAGCCCATAGAGGGCTATGGTGAAAAAGGAAATATCTTCCGTTCAAAACCGGAAAGAAGCTTTCTTAGAAACGGCTCTGTGTTCTCTGAATTCATCTCACACAGTTACATCTTTGCCTTCAAGAAGCCTTTCGCTAATGCTGTTCTTCTGGAATTGGCAAAGGGATATTTGGAAGCCCATAGGGGGCTATGGTGAAAAAGGAAATATCTTCCATTCAAAACTGGAAAATAGCTTTCAGAGAAACTGCTCTGTGTTCTCTGAATTCATCTCACAGAGTTACATCTTTCCCTTCAAGAAGCCTTTCGCTAAGGCTGTTCTTGTGGAATTGGCAAAGGGATATTTGGAAGCCCATAGAGGGCTATGGTTAAAAAAGGAAATATCTCCCGTTCAAAACTGGAAAGAAGCTTTCTGAGAAACTGCTCTGTGTTCTGTTAGTTCATCTCACAGAGTTACATCTTTCCCTTCAAGAAGCCTTTCGCTAAGGCTGTTCTTATGGAACTGGCAAAGGATATTTGGAAGCCCATAGAGGGCTATGGTGAAAAAGGAAATATCTTCCGTTCAAAACTGGAAAGAAGCTTTCTGAGAAACTGCTCTGTGTTGTGTAAATTCATCTCACAGAGTTACATCTTTCCCTTCAAGAAGCCTTTCGCTAAGGCTGTTCTTGTGGAATTGGCAAAGGGATATTTGGAAGCCCATAGAGGGCTATGGTGAAAAAGGAAATATCTTCCGTTCAAAACTGGAAAGAAGCTTTCTGAGAAACTGCCCTGTGTTCTGTTAATTCATCTCACGGAGCTTCATCTTTCCCTTCAAGAAGCCTTTCGCTAAGGCTGTTCATGTGGAATTGGCAAAGTGATATTTGGAAACCCATAGAGGGCTCCGGTGAAAAAGAAATATCTTCCGTTCAAAACTGGAAAGAAGCTTTCTGAGAAACTGTTCTGTGTTCTGTTAGTTCATATCACAGAATTACATCTTTCCCTTCAAGAAGCCTTTTGCTAAGGCTGTTCTTGTGGAACTGGCAAAGGGATATTTGGAAGCCCATAGAGGGCTATGGTGAAAAAGGAAATATCTTCCGTTCAAAACTGGAAAGAAGCTTTCTGAAAAACTGCTCTGTGTTCTCTGAATTCTTCTCACAGAGTTACATCTTTCCGTTCAAGAAGCCTTTCGCTAAGGCTGTTCTTGTGGAACTGGCAAAGGGATATTTGGAAGCCCATAGAGGGCTATGGTGAAAAAGGAAATATCTTCCGTTCAAAACTGGAAAGAAGCTTTCTGAGAAACTGCTCTGTGTTCTCTGAATACATCTCACAGAGTTACATCTTTCCCTTCAAGAAGCCTTTCGCTAAGGCTGTTCTTGTGGAATTGGCAAAGGGATATTTGGAAGCCCATAGAGGGCTATGGTGAAAAAGGAAATATCTTCCGTTCAAAACTGGAAAAAAGCTTTCTTAGAAACGGCTCTGTGTTCTCTGAATTCATCACACACAGTTACATCTTTGCCTTCAAGAAGCCTTTCGCTAATGCTGTTCTTCTGGAATTGGCAAAGGGATATTTGGAAGCCCATAGAGGGCTATGGTGAAAAAGGAAATATCTTCCGTTCAAAACTGGAAAATAGCTTTCAGAGAAACTGCTCAGTGTTGTCTGAATTCATCTCACAGAGTTACATCTTTCCCTTCAAGAAGCCTTTCGCTAAGGCTGTTCTTGTGGAATTGGCAAAGGGATATTTGGAAGCCAATAGAGGGCTATGGTTAAAAAAGGAAATATCTTCCGTTCAAAACTGGAAAGAAGCTTTTTGAGAAAGTGCTCTGTGTTCTGTTCGTTCATCTCACAGAGTTACATCTTTCCCTTCAAGAAGCCTTTCGCTAAGGCTGTTCTTATGGAATTGGCAAAGGATATTTGGAAGCCCATAGAGGGCTATGGTGAAAAAGGAAATATCTTCCGTTCAAAACTGGAAAGAAGCTTTCTGAGAAACTGCTCTGTGTTCTGTTAGTTCATCTCACAGAGTTACATCTTGCCCTTCAAAAGCCTTTCGCCAACGCTGTTCTTGTGGAATTGGCAAAGGGATAATTTGAAGCCCATAGAAGGCCATGGTGAAAAAGGAAATATCTTCCGTTCAAAACTGGAAAGAAGCTTTCTGAGAAACTTCTCTGTGTTCTGTTAATTCATCTCACAGAGTTACATCTTTCCCTTCAAGAAGCCTTTCGATAAGGCTGTTCTTGTGGAATTGGCAAAGGGATATTTGGAAGCCCATAGAGGGCTATGGTGAAAAAGGAAATATCTTCCGTTCAAAACTGGAAAGAAGCTTTCTGAGAAACTGCTCTGTGTTCTGTTAATTAATCTCACGGAGCTGCATCTTTCCCTTCAAGAAGCCTTTCGCTAAGGCTGTTCATGTGGAATTGGCAAAGTGATATTTGGAAACCCATAGAGGGCTATGGTGAAAAAGGAAATATCTTCCATTCAAAACCGGAAAGAAGCTTTGTGAGAAACTGCTCTGTGTTCTCCGAATTCATCTCACAGAGTTACATCTTTACCTTGAAGAAGACTTTCGCTAAGGCTGTTCTTGAGTAATTGGCAAAGGGATATTTGGAAGCCCATAGAGGGCTATGGTGAAAAAGGAAATATCTTCGGTTCAAAACTAGAAAGAAGCTTTCTGAGAAACTGTTCTGTGTTCTGTTAATTCATCTCACAGAGTTACATCTTTCCCTTTAAAGAAGCCTTTCGCTAAGGCTGTTCTTGTGGAACTGGCAAAGGGATATTTGGAAGCCCATATAGGGTTATGGTGAAAAAGAAAATATCTTCCGTTCAAAACTGGAAAAAGCTTTCTGAGAAACTGCTCTGTGTTCTCTGAATTCATCTCACAGAGTTACATCTTTCCCTTCAAGAAGCCTTTCGCTAAGGCTGTTTTTGTGGAATTGGCAAAGGGATATTTGGAAGCCCATAGAGGGCTATGGTGAAAAAGGAAATATCTTCCGTTCAAAACTGGAAAGAAGCTTTCTGAGAAACTGCTCTGTGTTCTCTGAATTCTTCTCACAGAGTTACATCTTTCCCTTCAAGAAGCCTTTCGCTAAGACTGTTCTTATGGAACTGGCAAAGGGATATTTGGAAGCCCATAGAGGGCTATGGTGAAAAAGGAAATATCTTCCGTTCAAAACTGGAAAGAAGCTTTCTGAGAAACTGCTCTGTGTTCTGTTAATTCATCTCACAGAGTTACATCTTTCCCTTCAAGAAGCCTTTCGCTAAGGCTGTTCTTGAGGAACTGGCAAAGGGATATTTGGAAGCCCATAGAGGGCTATGGTGAAAAAGGAAATATCTTCCGTTCAAATCTGGAAAGAAGCTTTCTGAGAAACTGCTCTGTGTTCTCTGAATTCTTCTCACAGAGTTACATCTTTCCCTTCAAGAAGCCTTTCGCTAAGTCTGTTCTTGTGGAACTGGCAAAGGGATATTTGGAAACCCATAGAGGGCTATGGTGAAAAAGGAAATATCTTCCGTTCAAAACTGGAAAGAAGCTTTCTGAGAAACTGCTCTGTGTTCTCTGAATACATCTCACAGAGTTACATCTTTCCCTTAAAGAGCCTTTCGCTAAGGCTGTTCTTGTGGAATTGGCAAAGGGATATTTGGAAGCCCATAGAGGGCTATGGTGAAAAAGGAAATATCTTCCGTTCAAAACTGGAAAATCTTTCTGAGAAACTGCTCTGTGTTCTCTGAATTCATCTCACAGAGTTACATCTTTCCCTTCAAGAAGCCTTTCGCTAAGGCTGTTTTTGTGGAATTGGCAAAGGGATATTTGGAAGCCCATAGAGGGCTATGGTGAAAAAGGAAATATCTTCCGTTCAAAACTGGAAAGAAGCTTTCTGAGAAACTGCTCTGTGTTCTGTTAATTCATCTCACAGAGCTGCATCTTTCCCTTCAAGAAGCCTTTCGCTAAGACTGTTCATGTGGAATTGGCAAAGTGATATTTGGAAACCCATAGAGGGCTACGGTGAAAAAGAAATATCTTCCGTTCAAAACTGGAAAGAAGCTTTCTGAGAAACTGTTCTGTGCTCTGTTAGTTCATATCACAGAGTTACATCTTTCCCTTCAAGAAGCCTTTCGCTAAGGCTGTTCTTGTGGAACTTGCAAAGGGATATTTGGAAGCCCATAGAGGGCTATGGTGAAAAAGGAAATATCTTCCGTTCAAAACTGGAAAGAAGCTTTCTTAGAAACGGCTCTGTGTTCTCTGAATTCATCTCACACAGTTACATCTTTGCCTTCAAGAAGCCTTTCGCTAATGCTGTTCTTCTGGAATTGGCAAAGGGATATTTGGAAGAACATAGAGGGCTATGGTGAAAAAGGAAATATCTTCCGTTCAAAACTGGAAAATAGCTTTCAGAGAAACTGCTCAGTGTTCTCTGAATTCATCTCACAGAGTTACATCTTTCCCTTCAAGAAGCCTTTCGCTAAGGCTGTTGTTGTGGAATTGGCAAAGGGATATTTGGAAGCCCATAGAGGGCTATGGTTAAAAAAGGAAATATCTTCCGTTCAAAACTGGAAAGAAGCTTTTTGAGAAACTGCTCTGTGTTCTGTTAGTTCATCTCACAGAGTTACATCTTTCCCTTCAAGAAGCCTTTTGCTAAGGCTGTTCTTATGGAACTGGCAAAGGATATTTGGAAGCCCATAGAGGGCTATGGTGAAAAAGGAAATATCTTCCGTTCAAAACTGGAAAGAAGCTTTCTGAGAAACTGCTCTGTGTTCTGTAAATTCATCTCACAGAGTTACATCTTTCCCTTCAAGAAGCCTTTCCCTAAGGCTGTTCTTGTGGAATTGGCAAAGGGATATTTGGAAGCCCATAGAGGGCTATGGTGAAAAAGGAAATATCTTCCGTTCAAAACTGGAAAGAAGCCTTCTGAGAAACTGCTCTGTGTTCTCTGAATTCTTCTCACAGAGTTACATCTTTCCCTTCAAGAAGCCTTTCGCTAAGGCTGTTCTTGTGGAACTGGCAAAGGGACATTTGGAAACCCATAGAGGGCTATGGTGAAAAAGGAAATATCTTCCGTTCAAAACTGGAAAGAAGCTTTCTGAGAAACTGCTCTGTGTTCTCTGAATACATCTCACAGAGTTACATCTTTCCCTTCAAGAAGCCTTTCGCTAAGGCTGTTCTTGTGGAATTGGCAAAGGGATATTTGGAAGCCCATAGAGGGCTATGGTGAAAAAAGAAATATCTTCCGTTCAAAACCGGAAAGAAGCTTTCTTAGAAACGGCTCTGTGTTCTCTGAATTCATCTCACACAGTTACATCTTTGCCTTCAAGAAGCCTTTCGCTAATGCTGTTCTTCTGGAATTGGCAAAGGGATATTTGGAAGCCCATAGAGGGCTATGGTGAAAAAGGAAATATCTTCCGTTCAAAACTGGAAAGAAGCTTTCTGAGAAACTGCTCAGTGTTCTCTGAATTCATCTCACAGAGTTACATCTTTCCCTTCAACAAGCCTTTCGCTAAGGCTGTTCTTGTGGAATTGGCAAAGGGATATTTTGAAGCCCATAGAGGGCTATGGTTAAAAAAGGAAATATCTTCCGTTCAAAACTGGAAAGAAGCTTTCTGAGAAACTGCTCTGTGTTCTGTTAGTTCATCTCACACACTAACATCTTTCCCTTCAAGAAGCCTTTCGCTAAGGCTGTTCTTATGGAACTAGCAAAGGGATATTTGGAAGCCCATAGAGGGCTATGGTGAAAAAGGAAATATCTTCCGTTCAAAACTGGAAAGAAGCTTTCTGAGAAACTGCTCTGTGTTCTGTTAATTCATCTCACAGAGTTACATCTTTCCCTTCAAGAAGCCTTTCTCTAAGGCTGTTCTTGTGGAATTGGCAAAGGGATATTTGGAAGCCCATAGAGGGCTATGGTGAAAAAGGAAATATCTTCCGTTCAAAACTGGAAAGAAGCTTTCTGAGAAACTGCCCTGTGTTCTGTTAATTCATCTCACGGAGCTGCATCTTTCCCTTCAAGAAGCCTTTCGCTAAGGCTGTTCATGTGGAATTGGCAAAGTGATATTTGGAAGCCCATTGAGGGCTATGGTGAAAAAGGAAATATCTTCCGTTCAAAACTGGAAAGAAGCTTTCTGAGAAACTGTTCTGTGTTCTGTTAGTTCATATCACAGAGTTACATCTTTCCCTTCAAGAAGCCTTTCGCTAAGGCTGTTCTTGTGGAACTGGCAAAGGGATATTTGGAAGCCCATAGAGAGCTATGGTGAAAAAGGAAATATCTTCCGTTCAAAACTGGAAAGAAGCTTTCTGAGAAACTGCTCTGTGTTCTCTGAATTCTTCTCACAGAGTTACATCTTTCCCTTCAAGAAGCCTTTCGCTAAGGCTGTTCTTGTGGAACTGGCAAAGGGATATTTGGAAACCCATAGAGGGCTATGGTGAAAAAGGAAATATCTTCCGTTCAAAACTGGAAAGAAGCTTTCTGAGAAACTGCTCTGTGTTCTCTGAATACATCTCACAGAGTTACATCTTTCCCTTAAAGAGTCTTTCGCTAAGGCTGTTCTTGTGGAATTGGCAAAGGGATATTTGGAAGCCCATAGAGGGCTATGGTGAAAAAGGAAGTATCTTCCGTTCAAAACTGGAAAGAAGATTTCTGAGAAACTGCTCTGTGTTCTGTTAGTTCATCTCACAGAGTTACATCTTTCCCTACAAGAAGCCTTTCGCTAAGGCTGTTCTAGTGGAACTGGCAAAGGGATATTTGGAAACCCATAGAGGGCTATGGTGAAAAAAGAAATATCTTCCGTTCAATACTGGAAAGAAGCTTTCTGAGAAACTGCTCTGTGTTCTCTGAATTCATCTCACAGAGTTACATCTTTACCTTGAAGAAGACTTTCGCTAAGGCTGTTCTTGAGTAATTGGCAAAGGGATATTTGGAAGCCCATAGAGGGCTATGGTGAAAAAGGAAATATCTTCCGTTCAAAACTGGAAAGAAGCTTTCTGAGAAACTGTTCTGTGTTCTGTTAATTCATCTCACAGAGTTACATCTTTCCCTTCAAGAAGCCTTTCGCTAAGGCTGTTCTTGTGGAACTGGCAAAGGGATATTTGGAAGCCCATATAGGGTTATGGTGAAAAAGGAAATATCTTCCGTTCAAAACTGGAAAGAGCTTTCTGAGAAACTGCTCTGTGTTCTGTTAGTTCATCTCACAGGGTTACATCTTTCCCTTCAAGAAGCCTTTCGCTAAGGCTTTTCTTGTGGAACTGTCAAAGGGATATTTGGAAGCCCATAGAAGGCAATGGAGAAAAAGGAAATATCTTCCGTCCAAAACTGGAAAGAAGCTTTCTGAGAATCTGCTCAGTGTTCTCTGAATTCATCTCACAGAGTTACATCTTTCCCTTCAAGAAGCCTTTCGCTAAGGCTGTTCTTGTGGAATTGGCAAAGGGATATTTGGAATCCCATAGAGGGCTATGGTGAAAAATTAAATATCTCCCGTTCAAAACTGGAAAGAAGCTTTCTGAGAAACTGCTCTGTGTTCTCTGAATTCATCTCACAGAGTTACATCTTTCCCTTCAAGAAGCCTTTCGCTAAGGCTGTTCTTGTGGAATTGGCAAAGGGATATTTGGAAGCCCATAGAGGGCTATGGTGAAAAAGGAAATATCTTCCGTTCAAACTGGAAAGAAGCTTTCTGAGAAACTCCTCTGTGTTCTGTTAATTCATCTCACAGAGATACATCTTTCCCTTCAAGAAGCCTTTCGCTAAGGCTGTTCTTGTGGAATTGGCAAAGTGATATTTGGAAGCCCCTAGAGGGCTATGGTGAAAAAGGAAATATCTTCCGTTCAAAACCGGAAAGAAGCTTTCTGAGAAACTGCTCTGTGTTCTCTGAATTCATCTCACAGAGTTACATCTTTACCTTGAAGAAGACTTTCGCTAAGGCTGTTCTTGAGTAATTGGCAAAGGGATATTTGGAAGCTCATAGAGGGCTATGGTGAAAAAGGAAATATCTTCCGTTCAAAACTGGAAAGAAGCTTTCTGAGAAACTGTTCTGTGTTCTGTTAATTCATCTCACAGAGTTACATCTTTCCCTTCAAGAAGCCTTTCGCTAAGGCTGTTCTTGTGGAACTGGCAAAGGGATATTTGGAAGCCCATATAGGGTTATGGTGAAAAAGGAAATATCTTCCGTTCAAAACTGTAAAAAGCTTTCGGAGAAACTGCTCTGTGTTCTCTGAATTCATCTCACAGAGTTACATCTTTCCCTTCAAGAAGCCTTTCGCTAAGGCTGTTTTTGTGGAATTGGCAAAGGGATATTTGGAAGCCCATAGAGGGCTATGGTGAAAAAGGAAATATCTTCCGTTCAAAACTGGAAAGAAGCTTTCTGAGAAACTGCTCTGTGTTCTGTTAGTTCATCTCACAGAGTTACATCTTGCCCTTCAAGACGCCTTTCGCCAACGCTGTTCTTGTGGAATTGTCAAAGGGATATTTTGAAGCCCATAGAGGGCTATGGTTAAAAAAGCAAATATCTTCCGTTCAAAACTGGAAAGAAGCTTTCTGAGAAACTGCTCTGTGTTCTGTTAGTTCATCTCACAGAGTTACATCTTTCCCTTCAAGAAGCCTTTCGCTAAGGCTGTTCTTATGGAACTGGCAAAGGGATATTTGGAAGCCCATAGAGGGCTATGGTGAAAAAGGAAATATCTTCCGTTCAAAACTGGAAAGAAGCTTTCTTAGAAACGGCTCTGTGTTCTCTGAATTCATCTCACAGAGTTACATCTTTGCCTTCAAAAAGCCTTTCGCTAATGCTGTTCTTCTGGAATTGGCAAAGGGATATTTGGAAACCCATAGAGGGCTATGGTGAAAAAGGAAATATCTTCCGTTCAAAACTGGAAAATAGCTTTCTGAGAAACTGCTCAGTGTTCTCTGAATTCATCGCACAGAGTTACATCTTTCCCTTCAAGAAGCCTTTCGCTAAGGCTGTTCTTGTGGAATTGGCAAAGGGATATTTGTAAGCCCATAGAGGGCTATGGTTAAAAAAGGAAATGTCTTCCGTTCAAAACTGGAAAGAAGCTTTCTGAGAAACTGCTCTGTGTTCTGTTAGTTCATCTCACAGAGTTACATCTTTCCCTTCAAGAAGCCTTTCGCTAAGGCTGTTGTTGTGGAATTGGCAAAGTGATATTTGGAAGCCCATAGAGGGCTATGGTGAAAAAGGAAATATCTTCCGTTCAAAACCGGAAAGAAGCTTTCTGAGAAACTGCTCTGTGTTCTCTGAATTCATCTCACAGAGTTACATCTTTACCTTGAAGAAGACTTTCGCTAAGGCTGTTCTTGAGTAATTAGCAAAGGGATATTTGGAAGCCCATAGAGGGCTATGGTGAAAAAGGAAATATCTTCCGTTCAAAACTGGAAAGAAGCTTTCTGAGAAACTGTTCTGTGTTCTGTTAATTCATCTCACAGAGTTACATCTTTCCCTTCAAGAAGCCTTTCGCTAAGGCTGTTCTTGTGGAACTGGCAAAGGGATATTTGGAAGCCCATATAGGGTTATGGTGAAAAAGGAAATATCTTCCGTTCAAAACTGGAAAGAGCTTTCTGAGAAACTGCTCTGTGTTCTGTTAGTTCATCTCACAGAGTTACATCTTTCCCTTCAAGAAGCCTTTCGCTAAGGCTTTTCTTGTGGAACTGTCAAAGGGATATTTGGAAGCCCATAGAAGGCAATTTAGAAAAAGGAAATATCTTCCGTCCAAAACTGGAAAGAAGCTTTCTGAGAATCTGCTCAGTGCTCTCTGAATTCATCTCACAGAGTTACATCTTTCCCTTCAAGAAGCCTTTCGCTAAGGCTGTTCTTGTGGAATTGGCAAAGGGATATTTGGAAGCCCATAGAGGGCTATGGTGAATAATTAAATATCTCCCGTTCAAAACTGGAAAGAAGCTTTCTGAGAAACTGCTCTGTGTTCTCTGAATTCATCTCACAGAGTTACATCTTTCCCTTCAAGAAGCCTTTCGCTAAGGCTGTTCTTCTGGAATTGGCAAAGGGATATTTGGAAGCCCATAGAGGGCTATGGTGAAAAAGGAAATATCTTCCGTTCAAACTGGAAAGAAGCTTTCTGAGAAACTGTTCTGTGTTCTGTTAGTTCATCTCACAGAGTTACATCTTTCCCTTCAAGAAGCCTTTCGCTAAGGCTGTTCTTGCGGAATTGGCAAAGGGATATTTGGAAGCCCTTAGAGGGCTATGTTGAAAAAGGAAATATCTTCCGTTCAAAACTGGAAAGAAGATTTCTGAGAAACTGCTCTGTGTTCTCTGAATTCTTCTCACAGAGTTACATCTTTCCCCTCAAGAAGCCTTTCGCTAAGGCTGTTCTTGTTTAACTGGCAAAGGGATATTTGGAACCCCATAAAGGGCTATGGTGAAAAAGGTAATATCTTCCGTTCAAAACTGGAAAGAAGCTTTCTGAGAAACTGTTCTGTGTTCTGTTAGTTCATCTCACAGAGTTACAACTTTCCCTTCAAGAAGCCTTTCGCTAAGGCTGTTCTTGTGGAACGGGCAAAGGGATATTTGGAAGCCCTTAGAGGGCTACGGTGAAAAAGGAAGTATCTTCCGTTTAAAACTGGAAAGAAGATTTCTGAGAAACTGCTCTGTGTTCTGTTAGTTCATCTCACAGAGTTACATCTTTCCCTACAAGAAGCCTTTCGCTAAGGCTGTTCTAGTGGAACTGGCAAAGGGATATTTGGAAACCCATAGAGGGCTATGGTGAAAAAAGAAATATCTTCCGTTCAATACTGGAAAGAAGCTTTCTGAGAAACTGCTCTGTGTTCTCTGAATTCATCTCACAGAGTTACATCTTTCCCTTCAAGAAGACTTTCGCCTAGGCTGTTCTTCTGGAACTGGCAAAGGGATATTTGGAAGCCCATAGAGGGCTATGGTGAAAAAGGACATATCTTCCGTTCAAAACTGGAAAGAAGCTTTCTGAGAAACTGCTCTGTGTTCTGTTAATTCATATCACAGAGCTACATCTTTCACTTCAAGAAGCCTTTCGCTAAGGCTGTTTTTGCGGAATTGGCAAAGGGATATTTGGAAGCCCATGGAGGGCTATGGTGAAAAAGGAAATATCTTCCGTTCAAAACTGGAAAGAAGCTTTCTGAGAAACTGCTCTGTGTTCTGTTAATTCATCCCACGGAAATACATCTTTCCCTTCAAGAGGCCTTTTGCTAAGGCTGTTCTTATGGAATTGGCACAGGGATATTTTGAAGCCCATAGAGGGCTATGGTGAAAAAGGAAATATCTTCCGTTCAAAACTGGAAAGAAGCTTTCTGAGAAACTGCTCTGTGTTCTCTGAATTCATCTCACAGAGTTACATCTTTCCCTTCAAGAAGCCTTTCGCTAAGGCTGTTCTTGTGGGACTGGCAAAGGGATATTTGGAAGCCCATAGAGGGCTATGGTGAAAAAGAAAATATCTTCCGTTCGAAATTGGAAAGAAGCATTCTGAGAAACTGCTCTGTGTTCTCTGAATTCATCTCACAGAGTCACATCTATCCCTTCCAAAAGCCTTTCGCTAAGGCTGTTCTTGTGGGACTGGCAAAGGGATATTTGGAAGCCCATAGAGGGCTATGGTGAAAAAGAAAATATCTTCCGTTCAAAACTGGAAAGAAGCTTTCTGAGAAACTGCTCTGTGTTCTGTTAATTCATATCACAGAGCTACATCTTTCCCTTCAAGAAGCCTTTCGCTAAGGCTGTTCTTGCGGAATTGGCAAAGGGATATTTGGAAGCCCATAGAGGGCTATGGTGAAAAAGGAAATATCTTCCGTTCAAAACTGGAAAGAAGCTTTCTGAGAAACTGCTCTGTGTTCTGTTAATTCATCTCACGGAGATACATCTTTCCCTTCAAGAGGCCTTTTGCTAAGGCTGTTCTTCTGGAATTGGCAAAGGGAGATTTGGAAGCCCATAGAGATCTATGGTGAAAAAGGAAATATCTTCCGTTCAAAACTGGAAAGAAGGTTTCTGAGAAACTGTTCTGTGTTCTGTTAGTTTATCTCACAGAGTTACATCTTTCCCTTCAAGAAGCCTTTCGCTAAGGCTGTTCTTGTGGAATTAGCAAAGGGATATTTGGAAGCCCTTAGAGGGCTATGGTGAAAAAGGAAATATCTTCCGTTCAAAACTGGAAAGAAGCTTTGTGAGAAACTGCTCTGTGTTCTCTGAATTCATCTCACAGAGTTACATCTGTCCCTTCAGGAAGCCTTTCACTAAGGCTGTTCTTGCGGAATTGGCAAAGGGATATTTGGAAGCCCATAGAGGGCTATGGTGAAAAAGGAAATATCTTCCGTTCAAAACTGGAAAGAAGCTTTCCTAGAAACGGCTCTGTGTTCTCTGAATTCATCTCACAGAGTTACATCTTTGCCTTCAAGAAGCCTTTCGCTAATGCTGTTCTTCTGGAATTGGCAAAGGGATATTTGGAAACCCATAGAGGGCTATGGTGAAAAAGGAAATATCTTCCGTTCAAAACTGGAAAATAGCTTTCTGAGAAACTGCTCAGTGTTCTCTGAATTCTTCGCACAGAGTTACATCTTTCCCTTCAAGAAGCCTTTCGCTAAGGCTGTTCTTGTGGAATTGGCAAAGGGATATTTGGAAGCCCATAGAGGGCTATGGTTAAATAAGGAAATATCTTCCGTTCAAAACTGGAAAGAAGCTTTCTGAGAAACTGCTCTGTGTTCTGTTAGTTCATCTCACAGAGTTACATCTTTCCCTTCAAGAAGCCTTTCGCTAAGGCTGTTCTTGTGGAATTGGCAAAGTGATATTTGGAAGCCCATAGAGGGCTATGGTGAAAAAGGAAATAACTTCCGTTCAAAACCGGAAAGAAGCTTTCTGAGAAACTGCTCTGTGTTCTCTGAATTCATCTCACAGAGTTACATCTTTACCTTGAAGAAGACTTTCGCTAAGGCTGTTCTTGAGTAATTGGCAAAGGGATATTTGGAAGCCCATAGAGGGCTATGGTGAAAAAGGAAATATCTTCCGTTCAAAACTGGAAAGAAGCTTTCTGAGAAACTGTTCTGTGTTCTGTTAATTCATCTCACAGAGTTACATCTTTCCCTTCAAGAAGCCTTTCGCTAAGGCTGTTCTTGTGGAACTGGCAAAGGGATATTTGGAAGCCCATATAGGGTTATGGTGAAAAAGGAAATATCTTCCGTTCAAAACTGGAAAGAGCTTTCTGAGAAACTGCTCTGTGTTCTGTTAGTTCATCTCACAGAGTTACATCTTTCCCTTCAAGAAGCCTTTCGCTAAGGCTTTTCTTGTGGAACTGTCAAAGGGATATTTGGAAGCCCATAGAAGGCAATGGAGAAAAAGGAAATATCTTCCGTCCAAAACTGGAAAGAAGCTTTCTGAGAATCTGCTCAGTGTTCTCTGAATTCATCTCACAGAGTTACATCTTTCCCTTCAAGAAGCCTTTCGCTAAGGCTGTTCTTGTGGAATTGGCAAAGGGATATTTGGAAGCCCATAGAGGGCTATGGTGAATAATTAAATATCTCCCGTTCAAAACTGGAAAGAAGCTTTCTGAGAAACTGCTCTGTGTTCTCTGAATTCATCTCACAGAGTTACATCTTTCCCTTCAAGAAGCCTTTCGCTAAGGCTGTTCTTGTGGAATTGGCAAAGGGATATTTGGAAGCCCATAGAGGGCTATGGTGAAAAAGGAAATATCTTCCGTTCAAACTGGAAAGAAGCTTTCTGAGAAACTTCTCTGTGTTCTGTTAATTCATCTCACAGAGATACATCTTTCCCTTCAAGAAGCCTTTCGCTAAGGCTGTTCTTGTGGAATTGGCAAAGTGATATTTGGAAGCCCATAGAGGGCTATGGTGAAAAAGGAAATATCTTCCGTTCAAAACCGGAAAGAAGCTTTCTGAGAAACTGCTCTGTGTTCTCTGAATTCATCTCACAGAGTTACATCTTACCTTGAAGAAGACTTTCGCTAAGGCTGTTCTTGAGTAATTGGTAAAGGGATATTTGGAAGCCCATAGAGGGCTATGGTGAAAAAGGAAATATCTTCCGTTCAAAACTGGAAAGAAGCTTTCTGAGAAACTGTTCTGTGTTCTGTTAATTTATCTCACAGAGTTACATCTATCCCTTCAAGAAGCCTTTCGCTAAGGCTGTTCTTGTGGAACTGGCAAAGGGATATTTGGAAGCCCATATAGGGTTATGGTGAAAAAGGAAATATCTTCCGTTCAAAACTGGAAAAAGCTTTCTGAGAAACTGCTCTGTGTTCTCTGAATTCATCTCACAGAGTTACATCTTTCCCTTCAAGAAGCCTTTCGCTAAGGCTGTTCTTGTGCAACTGGCAAAGGGATATTTGGAAGCCCATAGAGGGCTATGGTGAAAAAGGAAATATCTTCCGTTCAAAACTGGAAAGAAGCTTTCTGAGAAACTGCTCTGTGTTCTCTGAATTCTTCTCACAGAGTTACATCTTTCCCTTCAAGAAGCCTTTCGCTAAGGCTGTTCTTGTGGAACTGGCAAAGGGATATTTGGAAACCCATAGAGGGCTATGGTGAAAAAGGAAATATCTTCCGTTCAAAACTGGAAAGAAGCTTTCTGAGAAACTGCTCTGTGTTCTCTGAATACATCTCACAGAGTTACATCTTTCCCTTAAAGAGCCTTTCGCTAAGGCTGTTCTTGTGGAATTGGCAAAGGGATATTTGGAAGCCCATAGAGGGCTATGGTGAAAAAGGAAATATCTTCCGTTCAAAACTGGAAAGAAGCTTTCTGAGAAACTGCTCTGTGTTCTGTTAGTTCATCTCACAGAGTTACATCTTTCCCTTCAAGAAGACTTTCGCTAAGGCTGTTCTTGCGGAATTGGCAAAGGGATATTTGGAAGCCCATAGAGGGCTATGGTGAAAAAGGAAATATCTTCCGTTCAAAACTGAAAAGAAGATTTCTGAGAAACTGCTCTGTGTTCTCTGAATTCTTCTCACAGAGTTACATCTTTTCCCTCAAGAAGCCTTTCGCTAAGGCTGTTCTTGTTTAACTGGCAAAGGGATATTTGGAACCCCATAAAGGGCTATGGTGAAAAAGGTAATATCTTCCGTTCAAAACTGGAAAGAAGCTTTCTGAGAAACTGTTCTGTGTTCTGTTAGTTCATCTCACAGAGTTACAACTTTCCCTTCAAGAAGCCTTTCGCTAAGGCTGTTCTTGTGGAACGGGCAAAGGGATATTTGGAAGCCCTTAGAGGGCTATGGTGAAAAAGGAAGTATCTTCCGTTCAAAACTGGAAAGAAGATTTCTGAGAAACTGCTCTGTGTTCTGTTAGTTCATCTCACAGAGTTACATCTTTCCCTACAAGAAGCCTTTCGCTAAGGCTGTTCTAGTGGAACTGGCAAAGGGATATTTGAAACCCATAGAGGGCTATGGTGAAAAAAGAAATATCTTCCGTTCAATACTGGAAAGAAGCTTTCTGAGAAACTGCTCTGTGTTCTCTGAATTCATCTCACAGAGTTACATCTTTCCCTTCAAGGAGACTTTCGCCTAGGCTGTTCTTCTGGAACTGGCAAAGGGATATTTGGAAGCCCATAGAGGGCTATGGTGAAAAAGGAAATATCTTCCGTTCAAAACTGGAAAGAAGCTTTCTGAGAAACTGCTCTGTGTTCTGTTAATTCATATCACAGAGCTACATCTTTCCCTTCAAGAAGCCTTTCGCTAAGGCTGTTCTTGCGGAATTGGCAAAGGGATATTTGGAAGCCCATGGAGGGCTATGGTGAAAAAGGAAATATCTTCCGTTCAAAACTGGAAAGAAGCTTTCTGAGAAACTGCTCTGTGTTCTGTTAATTCATCCCACGGAGATACATCTTTCCCTTCAAGAGGCCTTTTGCTAAGGCTGTTCTTATGGAATTGGCAAAGGGATATTTTGAAGCCATAGAGGGCTATGGTGAAAAAGGAAATATCTTCCGTTCAAAACTGGAAAGAAGCTTTCTGAGAAACTGCTCTGTGTTCTCTGAATTCATCTCACAGAGTTACATCTTTCCCTTCAAGAAGCCTTTCGCTAAGGCTGTTCTTGTGGAACTGGCAAAGGGATATTTCGAAGCTCATAGAGGGCTATGGTGAAAAAGGAAATATCTTCCGTTCAAAACTGGAAAGAAGCATTCTGAGAAACTGCTCTGTGTTCTCTGAATTCATCTCACAGAGTCACATCTATCCCTTCAAAAAGCCATTCGCTAAGGCTGTTCTTGTGGGACTGGCAAAGGGATATTTGGAAGCCCATAGAGGGCTATGGTGAAAAAGAAAATATCTTCCGTTCAAAACTGGAAAGAAGCTTTCTGAGAAACTGCTCTGTGTTCTGTTAATTCATATCACAGAGCTACATCTTTCCCTTCAAGAAGCCTTTCGCTAAGGCTGTTCTTGCGGAATTAGCAAAGGGATATTTGGAAGCCCATAGAGGGCTATGGTGAAAAAGGAAATATCTTCCGTTCAAAACTGGAAAGAAGCTTTCTGAGAAACTGCTCTGTGTTCTGTTAATTCATCTCACGGAGATACATCTTTCCCTTCAAGAGGCCTTTTGCTAAGGCTGTTCTTCTGGAATTGGCAAAGGGAGATTTGGAAGCCCATAGAGGGCTATGGTGAAAAAGGAAATATCTTCCGTTCAAAACTGGAAAGAAGGTTTCTGAGAAACTGTTCTGTGTTCTGTTAGTTTATGTCACAGAGTTACATCTTTCCCTTCAAGAAGCCTTTCGCTAAGGCTGTTCTTGTGGAATTAGCAAAGGGATATTTGGAAGCCCTTAGAGGGCTATGGTGAAAAAGGAAATATCTTCCGTTCAAAATTGGAAAGAAGCTTTGTGAGAAACTGCTCTGTGTTCTCTGAATTCATCTCACAGAGTTACATCTGTCCCTTCAGGAAGCCTTTCACTAAGGCTGTTCTTGCGGAATTGGCAAAGGGATATTTGGAAGCCCATAGAGGGCTATGGTGAAAAAGGAAATATCTTCCGTTCAAAACTGGAAAGAAGCTTTCTGAGAAACTGCTCTGTGTTCTCTGAATTCTTCTCACAGAGTTACATCTTTCCCCTCAAGAAGCCTTTCGCTAAGGCTGTTCTTGTTTAACTGGCAAAGGGATATTTGGAACCCCATAAAGGGCTATGGTGAAAAATTAAATATCTTCCGTTCAAAACTGGAAAGAAGCTTTCTGAGAAACTGTTCTGTGTTCTGTTAGTTCATCTCACAGAGTTACAACTTTCCCTTCAAGAAGCCTTTCGCTAAGGCTGTTCTTGTGGAACTGGCAAAGGGATATTTGGAAGCCCTTAGAGGGCTATGGTGAAAAAGGAAGTATCTTCCGTTCAAAACTGGAAAGAAGTTTTCTGAGAAACTGCTCTGTGTTCTGTTAGTTCATATCACAGAGTTACATCTTTCCCTTCAAGAAGCCTTTCGCTAAGGCTGTTCTAGTGGAACTGGCAAACGGATATTTGGAAACCCATAGAGGGTTATGGTGAAAAAAGAAATATCTTCCGTTCAATACTGGAAAGAAGCTTTCTGAGAAACTGCTCTGTGTTCTCTGAATTCATCTCACAGAGTTACATCTTTCCCTTCAAGAAGCCTTGCGCCTAGGCTGTTCTTCTGGAACTGGCAAAGGGATATTTGGAAGCCCATAGAGGGCTATGGTGAAAAAGGAAATATCTTCCTTTCAAAACTGGAAAGAAGCTTTCTGAGAAACTGCTCTGTGTTCTGTGCATTCATTTCACAGAGCTACATCTTTACCTTCAAGAAGCCTTTCGCTAAGGCTGTTCTTGCGGAATTGGCAAAGGGATATTTGGAAGCCCATAGAGGGCTATGGTGAAAAAGGAAATATCTTCCGTTCAAAACTGGAAAGAAGCTTTCTGAGAAACTGCTCTGTGTTCTGTTAATTCATCTCACGGAGATACATCTTTCCCGTCAAGAGGCCTTTTGCTAAGGCTGTTCTTATGGAATTGGCATAGGGATATTTTGAAGCCCATAGAGGGCTACGGTGAAAAAGGAAATATCTTCCGTTCAAAACTGGAAAGAAGCTTTCTGAGAAACTGCTCTGTGTTCTCTGAATTCATCTCACAGAGTTACATCTTTCCCTTCAAGAAGCCTTTCGCTAAGGCTGTTCTTCTGGAATTGGCAAAGGGATATTTGGAAGCCCATAGAGGGCTATGGTGAAAAAGGAAATATCTTCCGTTCAAAACTGGAAAGAAGCTTTCTGAGAAACTGCTCTGTGTTCTGTTAATCCATCTCACAGAGTTACATCTTTCCCTTCAAGAAGCCTTTCGCTAAGGCTGTTCTTGTGGAATTGGCAAAGGGATATTTGGAAGCCCATAGAGGGCTATGGTGAAAAAGGAAATATCTTCCGTTCAAAACTGGAAAGAAGCTTTTTGAGAAACTGCTCTGTGTTCTGTTAGTTCATCTCACAGAGTTAAATCTTTCCCTTCAAGAAGCCTTTCGCTAAGGCTGTTCTTGTGGAACTGGCAAAGAGATATTTGGAAGCCCATAGAGGGCTATGGTGAAAAAGGAAATATCTTCCGTTGAAAACTGGAAAGAAGCTTTCTGAGAAACTGCTCTGTGTTCTCTGAATTCATCTCACAGAGTTACATCTTTCCCTTCAAGAAGCCTTTCGCTAAGGCTGTTCTTGTGGAACTGGCAAAGGGATATTTCGAAGCTCATAGAGGGCTATGGTGAAAAAGGAAATATCTTCCGTTCAAAACTGGAAAGAAGCATTCTGAGAAACTGCTCTGTGTTCTCTGAATTCATCTCACAGAGTCACATCTATCCCTGCAAAAAGCCTTTCGCTAAGGCTGTTCTTGGGGGACTGGCAAAGGGATATTTGGAGGCCCATAGAGGGCTATGGTGAAAAAGAAAATATCTTCCGTTCAAAACTGGAAAGAAGCTTTCTGAGAAACTGCTCTGTGTTCTGTTAATTCATATCACAGAGCTACATCTTTCCCTTCAAGAAGCCTTTCGCTAAGGCTGTTCTTGTGGAACTGGCAAAGGGATATTTGGAAGCCCATAGAGGGCTATGGTGAGAAAGGAAATATCTTCCTTTCAAAACTGGAAAGAAGCTTTCTGAGAAACTGCTCTGTGTTCTGTTAATTCATCTCACAGAGATACATCTTTCCCTTCAAGAAGCCTTTCGCTAAGGCTGTTCTTGTGGAATTGGCAAAGTGATATTTGGAAGCCCATAGAGGGCTATGGTGAAAAAGGAAATATCTTCCGTTCAAAACTGGAAAGAAGGTTTCTGAGAAACTGTTCTGTGTTCTGTTAGTTTATCTCACAGAGTTACATCTTTCCCTTCAAGAAGCCTTTCGCTAAGGCTGTTCTTGTGGAATTAGCAAAGGGATATTTGGAAGCCCTTAGAGGGCTATGGTGAAAAAGGAAATATCTTCCGTTCAAAACTGGAAAGAAGATTTGTGAGAAACTGCTCTGTGTTCTCTGAATTCATCTCACAGAGTTACATCTGTCCCTTCAGGAAGCCTTTCACTAAGGCTGTTCTTGCGGAATTGGCAAAGGGATATTTGGAAGCCCATAGAGGGCTATGGTGAAAAAGGAAATATCTTCCGTTCAAAACTGAAAAGAAGCTTTCTGAGAAACTGCTCTGTGTTCTCTGAATTCTTCTCACAGAGTTACATCTTTCCCCTCAAGAAGCCTTTCGCTAAGGCTGTTCTTGTTTAACTGGCAAAGGGATATTTGGAACCCCATAAAGGGCTATGGTGAAAAAGGAAATATCTTCCGTTCAAAACTGGAAAGAAGCTTTCTGAGAAACTGTTCTGTGTTCTGTTAGTTCATCTCACAGAGTTACAACTTTCCCTTCAAGAAGCCTTTCGCTAAGGCTGTTCTTGTGGAACTGGCAAATGGATATTTGGAAGCCCTTAGAGGGCTATGGTGAAAAAGGAAGTATCTTCCGTTCAAAACTGGAAAGAAGATTTCTGAGAAACTGCTCTGTGTTCTGTTAGTTCATATCACAGAGTTACATCTTTCCCTACAAGAAGCCTTTCGCTAAGGCTGTTCTAGTGGAACTGGCAAAGGGATATTTGGAAACCCATAGAGGGCTATGGTGAAAAAGGAAATATCTTCCGTTCAAAATTGGAAGGAAGCTTTTTGAGAAACTGCTCTGTGTTCTGTTAGTTCATCTCACGGAGTTACATCTTGCCCTTCAAGAAGCCTTTCGCTAAGGCTGTTCTTGTGGAACTGGCAAAGGGATATTTGGAAGCCCATAGAGGGCTATGGTGAGAAAGGAAATATCTTCCGTTCAAAACTGGAAAGAAGCTTTCTGAGAAACTGCTCCGTGTTCTCTGAATTCATCTCACAGAGTTACATCTTTCCCTTCAAGAAGCCTTTCGCTAAGGTGTTCTTGTGGAATTGGCAAAGTGATATTTGGAAGCCCATAGAGGGCTATGGTGAAAAAGGAAATATCTTCCGTTCAAAACTGGAAAGAAGCTTTCTGAGAAACTGTTCTGTGTTCTGTTAGTTCATCTCACAGAGTTACATCTTTCCCTTCAAGAAGCCTTTCGCTAAGGCTGTTCTTGTGGAATTAGCAAAGGGATATTTGGAAGCCCTTAGAGGGCTATGGTGAAAAAGGAAATATCTTCCGTTCAAAACTGGAAAGAAGCTTTCTGAGAAACTGCTCTGTGTTCTCTGAATTCATCTCACAGAGTTAAATCTTTCCCTTCAAGAAGCCTTGCGCCTAGGCTGTTCTTCTGGAACTGGCAAAGGGATATTTGGAAGCCCATAGAGGGCTATGGTGAAAAAGGAAATATCTTCCGTTCAAAACTGGAAAGAAGCTTTCTGAGAAACTGCTCTGTGTTCTGTGCATTCATTTCACAGAGCTACATCTTTACCTTCAAGAAGCCTTTCGCTAAGGCTGTTCTTGCAGAATTGGCAAAGGGATATTTGGAAGCCCATAGAGGGCTATGGTGAAAAAGGAAATATCTTCCGTTCAAAACTGGAAAGAAGCTTTCTGAGAAACTGCTCTGTGTTCTGTTAATTCATCTCACGGAGATACATCTTTCCCTTCAAGAGGCCTTTTGCTAAGGCTGTTCTTATGGAATTGGCATAGGGATATTTTGAAGCCCATAGAGGGCTACGGTGAAAAAGGAAATATCTTCCGTTCAAAACTGGAAAGAAGCTTTCTGAGAAACTGCTCTGTGTTCTCTGAATTCATCTCACAGAGTTACATCTTTCCCTTCAAGAAGCCTTTCGCTAAGGCTGTTCTTCTGGAATTGGCAAAGGGATATTTGGAAGCCCATAGAGGGCTATGGTGAGAAAGGAAATATCTTCCGTTCAAAACTGGAAAGAAGCTTTCTGAGAAACTGCTCTGTGTTCTGTTAATCCATCTCACAGAGTTACATCTTGCCCTTCAAGAAGCCTTTCGCTAAGGCTGTTCTTGTGGAATTGGCAAAGGGATATTTGGAAGCCCATAGAGGGCTATGGTGAAAAAGGAAATATCTTCTGTTCAAAACTGGAAAGAAGCTTTTTGAGAAACTGCTCTGTGTTCTGTTAGTTCATCTCACAGAGTTACATCTTTCCCTTCAAGAAGCCTTTCGCTAAGGCTGTTCTTGTGGAACTGGCAAAGAGATATTTGGAAGCCCATAGAGGGCTATGGTGAAAAAGGAAATATCTTCCGTTGAAAACTGGAAAGAAGCTTTCTGAGAAACTGCTCTGTGTTCTCTGAATTCATCTCACAGAGTTATATCTTTCCCTTCAAGAAGCCTTTCGCTAAGGCTGTTCTTGTGGAACTGGCAAAGGGATATTTCGAAGCTCATAGAGGGCTATGGTGAAAAAGGAAATATCTTCCGTTCAAAACTGGAAAGAAGCATTCTGAGAAACTGCTCTGTGTTCTCTGAATTCATCTCACAGAGTCACACCTATCCCTTCAAAAAGCCTTTCGCTAAGGCTGTTCTTGTGGGACTGGCAAAGGGATATTTGGAAGCCCATAGAGGGCTATGGTGAAAAAGGAAATATCTTCCGTTCAAAACTGGAAAGAAGCTTTCTGAGAAACTGCTCTGTGTTCTGTTAATCCATCTCACAGAGTTACATCTTTCCCTTCAAGAAGCCTTTCGCTAAGGCTGTTCTTGTGGAATTGGCAAAGGGATATTTGGAAGCCCATAGAGGGCTATGGTGAAAAAGGAAATATCTTCCGTTCAAAACTGGAAAGAAGCTTTTTGAGAAACTGCTCTGTGTTCTGTTAGTTCATCTCACAGAGTTACATCTTTCCCTTCAAGAAGACTTTCGCTAAGGCTGTTCTTGTGGAACTGGCAAAGAGATATTTGGAAGCCCATAGAAGGCTATCGTGAAAAAGGAAATATCTTCCGTTGAAAACTGGAAAGAAGCTTTCTGAGAAACTGCTCTGTGTTCTCTGAATTCATCTCACAGAGTTACATCTTTCCCTTCAAGAAGCCTTTCGCTAAGGCTGTTCTTGTGGAACTGGCAAAGGGATATTTCGAAGCTCATAGAGGGCTATGGTGAAAAAGGAAATATCTTCCGTTCAAAACTGGAAAGAAGATTTCTGAGAAACTGCTCTGTGTTCTGTTAGTTCAACTCACAGAGTTACATCTTTCCCTACAAGAAGCCTTTCGCTAAGGCTGTTCTATTGGAACTGGCAAAGGGATATTTGGAAGCCCATAGAGGGCTATGGTGAAAAAGGAAATATCTTCCGTTCAATACTGGAAAGAAGCTTTCTGAGAAACTGCTCTGTGTTCTCTGAATACATCTCACAGAGTTACATCTTTCCCTTCAAGAAGCCTTTCGCTAAGGCTGTTCTTGCGGAATTGGCAAGGGGATATTTGGAAGCCCATAGAGGGCTATGGTGAAAAAGGAAATATCTTCCGTTCAAAACTGGAAAGAAGCTTTCTGAGAAACTGCTCTGTGTTCTGTTAATTCATCTCACGGAGATACCTTTTTCCCTTCAAGAGGCCTTTTGCTAAGGCTGTTCTTATGGAATTGGCAAAGGGATATTTTGAAGCCCATAGAGGGCTATGGTGAAAAAGGAAATATCTTCCGTTGAAAACTGGAAAGAAGCTTTCTGAGAAACTGCTCTGTGTTCTCTAAATTCATCTCACAGAGTTACATCTTTCCCTTCAAGAAGCCTTTCGCTAAGGCTATTCTTGTTGGACTGGCAAAGGGATATTTGGAAGCCCATAGAGGGCTATGGTGAAAAAGAAAATATATTCCGTTCAAAACTGGAAAGAAGCTTTCTGAGAAACTGCTCTGTGTTCTGTTAATTCATATCACAGAGCTACATCTTTCCCTTCAAGAAGCCTTTCGCTAAGGCTGTTCTTGTGGAATTGGCAAAGTGATATTTGGAAGCCCATAAAGGGCTATGGTGAAAAAGGTAATATCTTCCGTTCAAAACTGGAAAGAAGCTTTCTGAGAAACTGTTCTGTGTTCTGTTAGTTCATCTCACAGAGTTACATCTTTCCCTTCAAGAAGCCTTTCGCTAAGGCTGTTCTTGTGGAACTGGCAAAGGGATATTTGGAAGCCCTTAGAGGGCTATGGTGAAAAAGGAAATATCTTCCGTTCAAAACTGGAAAGAAGATTTCTGAGAAACTGCTCTGTGTTCTGTTAGTTCATCTCACAGAGTTACATCTTTCCCTACAAGAAGCCTTTCGCTAAGGATGTTCTAGTGGAACTGGCAAAGGGATGTTTGGAAACCCTTAGAGGGCTATGGTGAAAAAGGAAATATCTTCCGTTCAATACTGGAAAGAAGCTTTCTGAGAAACTGCTCTGTGTTCTCTGAATTCATCTCACAGAGTTACATCTTTCCCTTCAAGAATCCTTTCGCTAAGGCTGTTCTTGTGGAATTAGCAAAGGGATATTTGGAAGCCCTTAGAGGGCTATGGTGAAAAAGGAAATATCTTCCGTTCAAAACTGGAAAGAAACTTTCTGGGAAACTGCTCTGTGTTCTCTGAATTCTTCTCAAAGAGTTACATCTTTCCCTTCAAGAAGCCTTTCGCTAAGGCTGTTCTTGTGGAACTGGCCAAGGGATATTTGGAAACCCATAGAGGGCTATGGTGAAAAAGGAAATATCTTCCGTTCAAAACTGGACAGAAGCTTTCTGAGAAACTGCTCTGTGTTCTCTGAATTCATCTCACAGAGTTACATCTTTCCCTTCAAGAAGCCTTTCGCTAAGGCTGTTCTTCTGGAACTGGCAAAGCGATATTTGGAAGCCCATAGAGGGCTATGGTGAAAAAGGAAATATCTTCCGTTCAAAACTGGAAAGAAGCTTTCTGAGAAACTGCTCTGTGTTCTCTGAATTCTTCTCACAGAGTTACATCTTTCCCTTCAAGAAGCCTTTCGCTAAGGCTGTTCTTGTGGAACTGGCAAAGCGATATTTGTAAGCCCATAGAGGGCTATGGTGAGAAAGGAAATATCTTCCGTTCAAAACTGGAAAGAAGCTTTCTGAGAAACTGCTCTGTGTTCTGTTAATTCATCTCACAGAGATACATCTTTCCCTTCAAGAAGCCTTTCGCTAAGGCTGTTCTTGTGCAATTGGCAAAGTGATATTTGGAAGCCCATAGAGGGCTATGGTGAAAAAGGAAATATCTTCCGTTCAAAACTGGAAAGAAGGTTTCTGAGAAACTGTTCTGTGTTCTGTTAGTTTATCTCACAGAGTTACATCTTTCCCTTCAAGAAGCCTTTCGCTAAGGCTGTTCTTGTGGAATTAGCAAAGGGATATTTGGAAGCCCTTAGAGGGCTATGGTGAAAAAGGAAATATCTTCCGTTCAAAACTGGAAAGAAGCTTTGTGAGAAACTGCTCTGTGTTCTCTGAATTCATCTCACAGAGTTACATCTGTCCCTTCAGGAAGCCTTTCACTAAGGCTGTTCTTGCGGAATTGGCAAAGGGATATTTGGAAGCCCATAGAGGGCTATGGTGAAAAAGGAAATATCTTCCGTTCAAAACTGGAAAGAAGCTTTCTGAGAAACTGCTCTGTGTTCTCTGAATTCTTCTCACAGAGTTACATCTTTCCCCTCAAGAAGCCTTTCGCTAAGGCTGTTCTTGTTTAACTGGCAAAGGGATATTTGGAACCCCATAAAGGGCTATGGTGAAAAAGGAAATATCTTCCGTTCAAAACTGGAAAGAAGCTTTCTGAGAAACTGTTCTGTGTTCTGTTAGTTCATCTCACAGAGTTACAACTTTCCCTTCAAGAAGCCTTTCGCTAAGGCTGTTCTTGTGGAACTGGCAAATGGATATTTGGAAGCCCTTAGAGGGCTATGGTGAAAAAGGAAGTATCTTCCGTTCAAAACTGGAAAGAAGATTTCTGAGAAACTGCTCTGTGTTCTGTTAGTTCATATCACAGAGTTACATCTTTCCCTTCAAGAAGCCTTTCGCTAAGGCTGTTCTAGTGGAACTGGCAAAGGGATATTTGGAAACCCATAGAGGGTTATGGTGAAAAAAGAAATATCTTCCGTTCAATACTGGAAAGAAGCTTTCTGAGAAACTGCTCTGTGTTCTCTGAATTCATCTCACAGAGTTACATCTTTCCCTTCAAGAAGCCTTTCGCCTAGGCTGTTCTTCTGGAACTGGCAAAGGGATATTTGGAAGCCCATAGACGGCTATGGTGAAAAAGGAAATATCTTCCGTTCAAAACTGGAAAGAAGCTTTCTGAGAAACTGCTCTGTGTTCTGTTAATTCATATCACAGAGCTACATCTTTCCCTTCAAGAAGCCTTTCGCTAAGGCTGTTCTTGTGGGACTGGCAAAGGGATATTTGGAAGCCCATAGAGGGCTATGGTGAAAAAGGAAATATCTTCCGTTCAAAACTGGAAAGAAGCTTTCTGAGAAACTGCTCTGTGTTCTGTTAATCCATCTCACAGAGTTACATCTTTCCCTTCAAGAAGCCTTTCGCTAAGGCTGTTCTTGTGGAATTGGCAAAGGGATATTTGGAAGCCCATAGAGGGCTATGGTGAAAAAGGAAATATCTTCCGTTCAAAACTGGAAAGAAGCTTTTTGAGAAACTGCTCTGTGTTCTGTTAGTTCATCTCACAGAGTTACATCTTTCCCTTCAAGAAGACTTTCGCTAAGGCTGTTCTTGTGGAACTGGCAAAGAGATATTTGGAAGCCCATAGAAGGCTATCGTGAAAAAGGAAATATCTTCCGTTGAAAACTGGAAAGAAGCTTTCTGAGAAACTGCTCTGTGTTCTCTGAATTCATCTCACAGAGTTACATCTTTCCCTTCAAGAAGCCTTTCGCTAAGGCTGTTCTTGTGGAACTGGCAAAGGGATATTTCGAAGCTCATAGAGGGCTATGGTGAAAAAGGAAATATCTTCCGTTCAAAACTGGAAAGAAGATTTCTGAGAAACTGCTCTGTGTTCTGTTAGTTCAACTCACAGAGTTACATCTTTCCCTACAAGAAGCCTTTCGCTAAGGCTGTTCTATTGGAACTGGCAAAGGGATATTTGGAAGCCCATAGAGGGCTATGGTGAAAAAGGAAATATCTTCCGTTCAATACTGGAAAGAAGCTTTCTGAGAAACTGCTCTGTGTTCTCTGAATACATCTCACAGAGTTACATCTTTCCCTTCAAGAAGCCTTTCGCTAAGGCTGTTCTTGCGGAATTGGCAAGGGGATATTTGGAAGCCCATAGAGGGCTATGGTGAAAAAGGAAATATCTTCCGTTCAAAACTGGAAAGAAGCTTTCTGAGAAACTGCTCTGTGTTCTGTTAATTCATCTCACGGAGATACCTTTTTCCCTTCAAGAGGCCTTTTGCTAAGGCTGTTCTTATGGAATTGGCAAAGGGATATTTTGAAGCCCATAGAGGGCTATGGTGAAAAAGGAAATATCTTCCGTTGAAAACTGGAAAGAAGCTTTCTGAGAAACTGCTCTGTGTTCTCTAAATTCATCTCACAGAGTTACATCTTTCCCTTCAAGAAGCCTTTCGCTAAGGCTATTCTTGTTGGACTGGCAAAGGGATATTTGGAAGCCCATAGAGGGCTATGGTGAAAAAGAAAATATATTCCGTTCAAAACTGGAAAGAAGCTTTCTGAGAAACTGCTCTGTGTTCTGTTAATTCATATCACAGAGCTACATCTTTCCCTTCAAGAAGCCTTTCGCTAAGGCTGTTCTTGTGGAATTGGCAAAGTGATATTTGGAAGCCCATAAAGGGCTATGGTGAAAAAGGTAATATCTTCCGTTCAAAACTGGAAAGAAGCTTTCTGAGAAACTGTTCTGTGTTCTGTTAGTTCATCTCACAGAGTTACATCTTTCCCTTCAAGAAGCCTTTCGCTAAGGCTGTTCTTGTGGAACTGGCAAAGGGATATTTGGAAGCCCTTAGAGGGCTATGGTGAAAAAGGAAATATCTTCCGTTCAAAACTGGAAAGAAGATTTCTGAGAAACTGCTCTGTGTTCTGTTAGTTCATCTCACAGAGTTACATCTTTCCCTACAAGAAGCCTTTCGCTAAGGATGTTCTAGTGGAACTGGCAAAGGGATGTTTGGAAACCCTTAGAGGGCTATGGTGAAAAAGGAAATATCTTCCGTTCAATACTGGAAAGAAGCTTTCTGAGAAACTGCTCTGTGTTCTCTGAATTCATCTCACAGAGTTACATCTTTCCCTTCAAGAATCCTTTCGCTAAGGCTGTTCTTGTGGAATTAGCAAAGGGATATTTGGAAGCCCTTAGAGGGCTATGGTGAAAAAGGAAATATCTTCCGTTCAAAACTGGAAAGAAACTTTCTGGGAAACTGCTCTGTGTTCTCTGAATTCTTCTCAAAGAGTTACATCTTTCCCTTCAAGAAGCCTTTCGCTAAGGCTGTTCTTGTGGAACTGGCCAAGGGATATTTGGAAACCCATAGAGGGCTATGGTGAAAAAGGAAATATCTTCCGTTCAAAACTGGACAGAAGCTTTCTGAGAAACTGCTCTGTGTTCTCTGAATTCATCTCACAGAGTTACATCTTTCCCTTCAAGAAGCCTTTCGCTAAGGCTGTTCTTCTGGAACTGGCAAAGCGATATTTGGAAGGCCATAGAGGGCTATGGTGAAAAAGGAAATATCTTCCGTTCAAAACTGGAAAGAAGCTTTCTGAGAAACTGCTCTGTGTTCTCTGAATTCTTCTCACAGAGTTACATCTTTCCCTTCAAGAAGCCTTTCGCTAAGGCTGTTCTTGTGGAACTGGCAAAGCGATATTTGTAAGCCCATAGAGGGCTATGGTGAGAAAGGAAATATCTTCCGTTCAAAACTGGAAAGAAGCTTTCTGAGAAACTGCTCTGTGTTCTGTTAATTCATCTCACAGAGATACATCTTTCCCTTCAAGAAGCCTTTCGCTAAGGCTGTTCTTGTGCAATTGGCAAAGTGATATTTGGAAGCCCATAGAGGGCTATGGTGAAAAAGGAAATATCTTCCGTTCAAAACTGGAAAGAAGGTTTCTGAGAAACTGTTCTGTGTTCTGTTAGTTTATCTCACAGAGTTACATCTTTCCCTTCAAGAAGCCTTTCGCTAAGGCTGTTCTTGTGGAATTAGCAAAGGGATATTTGGAAGCCCTTAGAGGGCTATGGTGAAAAAGGAAATATCTTCCGTTCAAAACTGGAAAGAAGCTTTGTGAGAAACTGCTCTGTGTTCTCTGAATTCATCTCACAGAGTTACATCTGTCCCTTCAGGAAGCCTTTCACTAAGGCTGTTCTTGCGGAATTGGCAAAGGGATATTTGGAAGCCCATAGAGGGCTATGGTGAAAAAGGAAATATCTTCCGTTCAAAACTGGAAAGAAGCTTTCTGAGAAACTGCTCTGTGTTCTCTGAATTCTTCTCACAGAGTTACATCTTTCCCCTCAAGAAGCCTTTCGCTAAGGCTGTTCTTGTTTAACTGGCAAAGGGATATTTGGAACCCCATAAAGGGCTATGGTGAAAAAGGAAATATCTTCCGTTCAAAACTGGAAAGAAGCTTTCTGAGAAACTGTTCTGTGTTCTGTTAGTTCATCTCACAGAGTTACAACTTTCCCTTCAAGAAGCCTTTCGCTAAGGCTGTTCTTGTGGAACTGGCAAATGGATATTTGGAAGCCCTTAGAGGGCTATGGTGAAAAAGGAAGTATCTTCCGTTCAAAACTGGAAAGAAGATTTCTGAGAAACTGCTCTGTGTTCTGTTAGTTCATATCACAGAGTTACATCTTTCCCTTCAAGAAGCCTTTCGCTAAGGCTGTTCTAGTGGAACTGGCAAAGGGATATTTGGAAACCCATAGAGGGTTATGGTGAAAAAAGAAATATCTTCCGTTCAATACTGGAAAGAAGCTTTCTGAGAAACTGCTCTGTGTTCTCTGAATTCATCTCACAGAGTTACATCTTTCCCTTCAAGAAGCCTTTCGCCTAGGCTGTTCTTCTGGAACTGGCAAAGGGATATTTGGAAGCCCATAGACGGCTATGGTGAAAAAGGAAATATCTTCCGTTCAAAACTGGAAAGAAGCTTTCTGAGAAACTGCTCTGTGTTCTGTTAATTCATATCACAGAGCTACATCTTTCCCTTCAAGAAGCCTTTCGCTAAGGCTGTTCTTGCGGAATTGGCAAAGGGATATTTGTAAGCCCATAGAGGGCTATGGTGAAAAAGTAAATATCTTCCGTTCAAAACTGGAAAGAAGCTTTCTGAGAAACTGCTCTGTGTTCTGTTAATTCATCTCACGGAGATACATCTTTCCCGTCAAGAGGCCTTTTGCTAAGGCTGTTCTTATGGAATTGGCATAGGGATATTTTGAAGCCCATAGAGGGCTACGGTGAAAAAGGAAATATCTTCCGTTCAAAACTGGAAAGAAGCTTTCTGAGAAACTGCTCTGTGTTCTCTGAATTCATCTCACAGAGTTACATCTTTCCCTTTAAGAAGCCTTTCGCTAAGGCTGTTCTTCTGGAATTGGCAAAGGGATATTTGAAGCCCATAGAGGGCTATGGTGAAAAAGGAAATATCTTCCGTTCAAAACTGGAAAGAAGCTTTCTGAGAAACTGCTCTGTGTTCTGTTAATCCATCTCACAGAGTTACATCTTTCCCTTCAAGAAGCCTTTCGCTAAGGCTGTTCTTGTGGAATTGGCAAAGGGATATTTGGAAGCCCATAGAGGGCTATGGTGAAAAAGGAAATATCTTCCGTTCAAAACTGGAAAGAAGCTTTTTGAGAAACTGCTCTGTGTTCTGTTAGTTCATCTCACAGAGTTACATCTTTCCCTTCAAGAAGCCTTTCGCTAAGGCTGTTCTTGTGGAACTGGCAAAGAGATATTTGGAAGCCCATAGAGGGCTATGGTGAAAAAGGAAATATCTTCCGTTGAAAACTGGAAAGAAGCTTTCTGAGAAACTGCTCTGTGTTCTCTGAATTCATCTCACAGAGTTACATCTTTCCTTCAAGAAGCCTTTCGCTAAGGCTGTTCTTGTGGAACTGGCAAAGGGATATTTCGAAGCTCATAGAGGGCTATGGTGAAAAAGGAAATATCTTCCGTTCAAAACTGGAAAGAAGCATTCTGAGAAACTGCTCTGTGTTCTCTGAATTCATCTCACAGAGTCACATCTATCCCTTCAAAAAGCCTTTCGCTAAGGCTGTTCTTGTGGGACTGGCAAAGGGATATTTGGAAGCCCATAGAGGGCTATGGTGAAAAAGAAAATATCTTCCGTTCAAAACTGGAAAGAAGCTTTCTGAGAAACTGCTCTGTGTTCTGTTAATTCATATCACAGAGCTACATCTTTCCCTTCAAGAAGCCTTTCGCTAAGGCTGTTCTTGTGGAACTGGCAAAGAGATATTTGGAAGCCCATAGAGGGCTATGGTGAGAAAGGAAATATCTTCCTTTCAAAACTGGAAAGAAGCTTTCTGAGAAACTGCTCTGTGTTCTGTTAATTCATCTCACAGAGATACATCTTTCCCTTCAAGAAGCCTTTCGCTAAGGCTGTTCTTGTGGAATTGGCAAAGTGATATTTGGAAGCCCATAGAGGGCTATGGTGAAAAAGGAAATATCTTCCGTTCAAAACTGGAAAGAAGGTTTCTGAGAAACTGTTCTGTGTTCTGTTAGCTTATCTCACAGAGTTACATCTTTCCCTTCAAGAAGCCTTTCGCTAAGGCTGTTCTTGTGGAATTAGCAAAGGGATATTTGGAAGCCCTTAGAGGGCTATGGTGAAAAAGGAAATATCTTCCGTTCAAAACTGGAAAGAAGCTTTCCTAGAAACGGCTCTGTGTTCTCTGAATTCATCTCACAGAGTTACATCTTTGCCTTCAAGAAGCCTTTCGCTAATGCTGTTCTTCTGGAATTGGCAAAGGGATATTTGGAAACCCATAGAGGGCTATGGTGAAAAAGGAAATATCTTCCGTTCAAAACTGGAAAATAGCTTTCTGAGAAACTGCTCAGTGTTCTCTGAATTCATCGCACAGAGTTACATCTTTCCCTTCAAGAAGCCTTTCGCTAAGGCTGTTCTTGTGGAATTGGCAAAGGGATATTTGGAAGCCCATAGAGGGCTATGGTTAAATAAGGAAATATCTTCCGTTCAAAACTGGAAAGAAGCTTTCTGAGAAACTGCTCTGTGTTCTGTTAGTTCATCTCACAGAGTTACATCTTTCCCTTCAAGAAGCCTTTCGCTAAGGCTGTTCTTGTGGAATTGGCAAAGTGATATTTGGAAGCCCATAGAGGGCTATGGTGAAAAAGGAAATAACTTCCGTTCAAAACCGGAAAGAAGCTTTCTGAGAAACTGCTCTGTGTTCTCTGAATTCATCTCACAGAGTTACATCTTTACCTTGAAGAAGACTTTCGCTAAGGCTGTTCTTGAGTAATTGGCAAAGGGATATTTGGAAGCCCATAGAGGGCTATGGTGAAAAAGGAAATATCTTCCGTTCAAAACTGGAAAGAAGCTTTCTGAGAAACTGTTCTGTGTTCTGTTAATTCATCTCACAGAGTTACATCTTTCCCTTCAAGAAGCCTTTCGCTAAGGCTGTTCTTGTGGAACTGGCAAAGGGATATTTGGAAGCCCATATAGGGTTATGGTGAAAAAGGAAATATCTTCCGTTCAAAACTGGAAAGAGCTTTCTGAGAAACTGCTCTGTGTTCTGTTAGTTCATCTCACAGAGTTACATCTTTCCCTTCAAGAAGCCTTTCGCTAAGGCTTTTCTTGTGGAACTGTCAAAGGGATATTTGGAAGCCCATAGAAGGCAATGGAGAAAAAGGAAATATCTTCCGTCCAAAACTGGAAAGAAGCTTTCTGAGAATCTGCTCAGTGTTCTCTGAATTCATCTCACAGAGTTACATCTTTCCCTTCAAGAAGCCTTTCGCTAAGGCTGTTCTTGTGGAATTGGCAAAGGGATATTTGGAAGCCCATAGAGGGCTATGGTGAATAATTAAATATCTCCCGTTCAAAACTGGAAAGAAGCTTTCTGAGAAACTGCTCTGTGTTCTCTGAATTCATCTCACAGAGTTACATCTTTCCCTTCAAGAAGCCTTTCGCTAAGGCTGTTCTTGTGGAATTGGCAAAGGGATATTTGGAAGCCCATAGAGGGCTATGGTGAAAAAGGAAATATCTTCCGTTCAAACTGGAAAGAAGCTTTCTGAGAAACTTCTCTGTGTTCTGTTAATTCATCTCACAGAGATACATCTTTCCCTTCAAGAAGCCTTTCGCTAAGGCTGTTCTTGTGGAATTGGCAAAGTGATATTTGGAAGCCCATAGAGGGCTATGGTGAAAAAGGAAATATCTTCCGTTCAAAACCGGAAAGAAGCTTTCTGAGAAACTGCTCTGTGTTCTCTGAATTCATCTCACAGAGTTACATCTTTACCTTGAAGAAGACTTTCGCTAAGGCTGTTCTTGAGTAATTGGTAAAGGGATATTTGGAAGCCCATAGAGGGCTATGGTGAAAAAGGAAATATCTTCCGTTCAAAACTGGAAAGAAGCTTTCTGAGAAACTGTTCTGTGTTCTGTTAATTTATCTCACAGAGTTACATCTATCCCTTCAAGAAGCCTTTCGCTAAGGCTGTTCTTGTGGAACTGGCAAAGGGATATTTGGAAGCCCATATAGGGTTATGGTGAAAAAGGAAATATCTTCCGTTCAAAACTGGAAAAAGCTTTCTGAGAAACTGCTCTGTGTTCTCTGAATTCATCTCACAGAGTTACATCTTTCCCTTCAAGAAGCCTTTCGCTAAGGCTGTTCTTGTGCAACTGGCAAAGGGATATTTGGAAGCCCATAGAGGGCTATGGTGAAAAAGGAAATATCTTCCGTTCAAAACTGGAAAGAAGCTTTCTGAGAAACTGCTCTGTGTTCTGTTAGTTCATCTCACACAGTAACATCTTTCCCTTCAAGAAGCCTTTCGCTAAGGCTGTTCTTATGGAACTGGCAAAGGGATATTTGGAAGCCCATAGAGGGCTATGGTGAAAAAGGAATTATCTTCCGTTCAAAACTGGAAAGAAGCTTTCTGAGAAACTGCTCTGTGTTCTGTTAATTCATCTCACAGAGTTACATCTTTCCCTTCAAGAAGCCTTTCGCTAAGGCTGTTCTTGTGAAACTGGCAAAGGGATATTTGGAAGCCCATAGAGGGCTAGGGTGAAAAAGGAAATATCTTCCGTTCAAAACTGGAAAGAAGCTTTCTGAGAAACTGCCCTGTGTTCTGTTAATTCATCTCACGGAGCTGCCTCTTTCCCTTCAAGAAGCCTTTCGCTAAGGCTGTTCATGTGGAATTGGCAAAGTGATATTTGGAAGCCCATTGAGGGCTATGGTGAAAAAGGAAATATCTTCCGTTCAAAACTGGAAAGAAGCTTTCTGAGAAACTGTTCTGGGTTCTGTTAGTTCATATCACAGAGTTACATCTTTCCCTTCAAGAAGCCTTTCGCTAAGGCTGTTCTTGTGGAACTGGCAAAGGGATATTTGGAAGCCCATAGAGAGCTATGGTGAAAAAGGAAATATCTTCCGTTCAAAACTGGAAAGAAGCTTTCTGAGAAACTGCTCTGTGTTCTCTGAATTCTTCTCACAGAGTTACATCTTTCCCTTCAAGAAGCCTTTCGCTAAGGCTGTTCTTGTGGAACTGGCAAAGGGATATTTGGAAACCCATAGAGGGCTATGGTGAAAAAGGAAATATCTTCCGTTCAAAACTGGAAAGAAGCTTTCTGAGAAACCGCTCTGTGTTCTCTGAATACATCTCACAGAGTTACATCTTTCCCTTAAAGAGCCTTTCGCTAAGGCTGTTCTTGTGGAATTGGCAAAGGGATATTTGGAAGCCCATAGAGGGCTATGGTGAAAAAGGAAATATCTTCCGTTCAAAACTGGAAAGAAGCTTTCTGAGAAACTGCTCTGTGTTCTGTTAGTTCATCTCACAGAGTTACATCTTTCCCTTCAAGAAGACTTTCGCTAAGGCTGTTCTTGCGGAATTGGCAAAGGGATATTTGGAAGCCCATAGAGGGCTATGGTGAAAAAGGAAATATCTTCCGTTCAAAACTGAAAAGAAGATTTCTGAGAAACTGCTCTGTGTTCTCTGAATTCTTCTCACAGAGTTACATCTTTCCCCTCAAGAAGCCTTTCGCTAAGGCTGTTCTTGTTTAACTGGCAAAGGGATATTTGGAACCCCATAAAGGGCTATGGTGAAAAAGGTAATATCTTCCGTTCAAAACTGGAAAGAAGCTTTCTGAGAAACTGTTCTGTGTTCTGTTAGTTCATCTCACAGAGTTACAACTTTCCCTTCAAGAAGCCTTTCGCTAAGGCTGTTCTTGTGGAACGGGCAAAGGGATATTTGGAAGCCCTTAGAGGGCTATGGTGAAAAAGGAAGTATCTTCCGTTCAAAACTGGAAAGAAGATTTCTGAGAAACTGCTCTGTGTTCTGTTAGTTCATCTCACAGAGTTACATCTTTCCCTACAAGAAGCCTTTCGCTAAGGCTGTTCTAGTGGAACTGGCAAAGGGATATTTGAAACCCATAGAGGGCTATGGTGAAAAAAGAAATATCTTCCGTTCAATACTGGAAAGAAGCTTTCTGAGAAACTGCTCTGTGTTCTCTGAATTCATCTCACAGAGTTACATCTTTCCCTTCAAGGAGACTTTCGCCTAGGCTGTTCTTCTGGAACTGGCAAAGGGATATTTGGAAGCCCATAGAGGGCTATGGTGAAAAAGGAAATATCTTCCGTTCAAAACTGGAAAGAAGCTTTCTGAGAAACTGCTCTGTGTTCTGTTAATTCATATCACAGAGCTACATCTTTCCCTTCAAGAAGCCTTTCGCTAAGGCTGTTCTTGCGGAATTGGCAAAGGGATATTTGGAAGCCCATGGAGGGCTATGGTGAAAAAGGAAATATCTTCCGTTCAAAACTGGAAAGAAGCTTTCTGTGAAACTGCTCTGTGTTCTGTTAATTCATCCCACGGAGATACATCTTTCCCTTCAAGAGGCCTTTTGCTAAGGCTGTTCTTATGGAATTGGCAAAGGGATATTTTGAAGCCATAGAGGGCTATGGTGAAAAAGGAAATATCTTCCGTTCAAAACTGGAAAGAAGCTTTCTGAGAAACTGCTCTGTGTTCTCTGAATTCATCTCACAGAGTTACATCTTTCCCTTCAAGAAGCCTTTCGCTAAGGCTGTTCTTGTGGAACTGGCAAAGGGATATTTCGAAGCTCATAGAGGGCTATGGTGAAAAAGGAAATATCTTCCGTTCAAAACTGGAAAGAAGCATTCTGAGAAACTGCTCTGTGTTCTCTGAATTCATCTCACAGAGTCACATCTATCCCTTCAAAAAGCCTTTCGCTAAGGCTGTTCTTGTGGGACTGGCAAAGGGATATTTGGAAGCCCATAGAGGGCTATGGTGAAAAAGAAAATATCTTCCGTTCAAAACTGGAAAGAAGCTTTCTGAGAAACTGCTCTGTGTTCTGTTAATTCATATCACAGAGCTACATCTTTCCCTTCAAGAAGCCTTTCGCTAAGGCTGTTCTTGCGGAATTGGCAAAGGGATATTTGGAAGCCCATAGAGGGCTATGGTGAAAAAGGAAATATCTTCCGTTCAAAACTGGAAAGAAGCTTTCTGAGAAACTGCTCTGTGTTCTGTTAATTCATCTCACGGAGATACATCTTTCCCTTCAAGAGGCCTTTTGCTAAGGCTGTTCTTCTGGAATTGGCAAAGGGAGATTTGGAAGCCCATAGAGGGCTATGGTGAAAAAGGAAATATCTTCCGTTCAAAACTGGAAAGAAGGTTTCTGAGAAACTGTTCTGTGTTCTGTTAGTTTATGTCACAGAGTTACATCTTTCCCTTCAAGAAGCCTTTCGCTAAGGCTGTTCTTGTGGAATTAGCAAAGGGATATTTGGAAGCCCTTAGAGGGCTATGGTGAAAAAGGAAATATCTTCCGTTCAAAATTGGAAAGAAGCTTTGTGAGAAACTGCTCTGTGTTCTCTGAATTCATCTCACAGTGTTACATCTGTCCCTTCAGGAAGCCTTTCACTAAGGCTGTTCTTGCGGAATTGGCAAAGGGATATTTGGAAGCCCATAGAGGGCTATGGTGAAAAAGGAAATATCTTCCGTTCAAAACTGGAAAGAAGCTTTCTGAGAAACTGCTCTGTGTTCTGTTAATTCATCTCACGGAGATACATCTTTCCCGTCAAGAGGCCTTTTGCTAAGGCTGTTCTTATGGAATTGGCATAGGGATATTTTGAAACCCATAGAGGGCTACGGTGAAAAAGGAAATATCTTAAGTTCAAAACTGGAAAGAAGCTTTCTGAGAAACTGCTCTGTGTTCTCTGAATTCATCTCACAGAGTTACATCTTTCCCTTCAAGAAGCCTTTCGCTAAGGCTGTTCTTCTGGAATTGGCAAAGGGATATTTGGAAGCCCATAGAGGGCTATGGTGAAAAAGGAAATATCTTCCGTTCAAAACTGGAAAGAAGCTTTCTGAGAAACTGCTCTGTGTTCTGTTAATCCATCTCACAGAGTTACATCTTTCCCTTCAAGAAGCCTTTCGCTAAGGCTGTTCTTGTGGAATTGGCAAAGGGATATTTGGAAGCCCATAGAGGGCTATGGTGAAAAAGGAAATATCTTCCGTTCAAAACTGGAAAGAAGCTTTTTGAGAAACTGCTCTGTGTTCTGTTAGTTCATCTCACAGAGTTAAATCTTTCCCTTCAAGAAGCCTTTCGCTAAGGCTGTTCTTGTGGAACTGGCAAAGAGATATTTGGAAGCCCATAGAGGGCTATGGTGAAAAAGGAAATATCTTCCGTTGAAAACTGGAAAGAAGCTTTCTGAGAAACTGCTCTGTGTTCTCTGAATTCATCTCACAGAGTTACATCTTTCCCTTCAAGAAGCCTTTCGCTAAGGCTGTTCTTGTGGAACTGGCAAAGGGATATTTCGAAGCTCATAGAGGGCTATGGTGAAAAAGGAAATATCTTCCGTTCAAAACTGGAAAGAAGCATTCTGAGAAACTGCTCTGTGTTCTCTGAATTCATCTCACAGAGTCACATCTATCCCTTCAAAAAGCCTTTCGCTAAGGCTGTTCTTGGGGGACTGGCAAAGGGATATTTGGAAGCCCATAGAGGGCTATGGTGAAAAAGAAAATATCTTCCGTTCAAAACTGGAAAGAAGCTTTCTGAGAAACTGCTCTGTGTTCTGTTAATTCATATCACAGAGCTACATCTTTCCCTTCAAGAAGCCTTTCGCTAAGGCTGTTCTTGTGGAACTGGCAAAGGGATATTTGGAAGCCCATAGAGGGCTATGGTGAGAAAGGAAATATCTTCCTTTCAAAACTGGAAAGAAGCTTTCTGAGAAACTGCTCTGTGTTCTGTTAATTCATCTCACAGAGATACATCTTTCCCTTCAAGAAGCCTTTCGCTAAGGCTGTTCTTGTGGAATTGGCAAAGTGATATTTGGAAGCCCATAGAGGGCTATGGTGAAAAAGGAAATATCTTCCGTTCAAAACTGGAAAGAAGGTTTCTGAGAAACTGTTCTGTGTTCTGTTAGTTTATCTCACAGAGTTACATCTTTCCCTTCAAGAAGCCTTTCGCTAAGGCTGTTCTTGTGGAATTAGCAAAGGGATATTTGGAAGCCCTTAGAGGGCTATGGTGAAAAAGGAAATATCTTCCGTTCAAAACTGGAAAGAAGATTTGTGAGAAACTGCTCTGTGTTCTCTGAATTCATCTCACAGAGTTACATCTGTCCCTTCAGGAAGCCTTTCACTAAGGCTGTTCTTGCGGAATTGGCAAAGGGATATTTGGAAGCCCATAGAGGGCTATGGTGAAAAAGGAAATATCTTCCGTTCAAAACTGAAAAGAAGCTTTCTGAGAAACTGCTCTGTGTTCTCTGAATTCTTCTCACAGAGTTACATCTTTCCCCTCAAGAAGCCTTTCGCTAAGGCTGTTCTTGTTTAACTGGCAAAGGGATATTTGGAACCCCATAAAGGGCTATGGTGAAAAAGGAAATATCTTCCGTTCAAAACTGGAAAGAAGCTTTCTGAGAAACTGTTCTGTGTTCTGTTAGTTCATCTCACAGAGTTACAACTTTCCCTTCAAGAAGCCTTTCGCTAAGGCTGTTCTTGTGGAACTGGCAAATGGATATTTGGAAGCCCTTAGAGGGCTATGGTGAAAAAGGAAGTATCTTCCGTTCAAAACTGGAAAGAAGATTTCTGAGAAACTGCTCTGTGTTCTGTTAGTTCATATCACAGAGTTACATCTTTCCCTACAAGAAGCCTTTCGCTAAGGCTGTTCTAGTGGAACTGGCAAAGGGATATTTGGAAACCCATAGAGGGCTATGGTGAAAAAGGAAATATCTTCCGTTCAAAATTGGAAAGAAGCTTTTTGAGAAACTGCTCTGTGTTCTGTTAGTTCATCTCACAGAGTTACATCTTGCCCTTCAAGAAGCCTTTCGCTAAGGCTGTTCTTGTGGAACTGGCAAAGGGATATTTGGAAGCCCATAGAGGGCTATGGTGAGAAAGGAAATATCTTCCGTTCAAAACTGGAAAGAAGCTTTCTGAGAAACTGCTCCGTGTTCTGTGAATTCATCTCACAGAGTTACATCTTTCCCTTCAAGAAGCCTTTCGCTAAGGTGTTCTTGTGGAATTGGCAAAGTGATATTTGGAAGCCCATAGAGGGCTATGGTGAAAAAGGAAATATCTTCCGTTCAAAACTGGAAAGAAGCTTTCTGAGAAACTGTTCTGTGTTCTGTTAGTTCATCTCACAGAGTTACATCTTTCCCTTCAAGAAGCCTTTCGCTAAGGCTGTTCTTGTGGAATTAGCAAAGGGATATTTGGAAGCCCTTAGAGGGCTATGGTGAAAAAGGAAATATCTTCCGTTCAAAACTGGAAAGAAGCTTTCTGAGAAACTGCTCTGTGTTCTCTGAATTCATCTCACAGAGTTACATCTTTCCCTTCAAGAAGCCTTGCGCCTAGGCTGTTCTTCTGGAACTGGCAAAGGGATATTTGGAAGCCCATAGAGGGCTATGGTGAAAAAGGAAATATCTTCCGTTCAAAACTGGAAAGAAGCTTTCTGAGAAACTGCTCTGTGTTCTGTGCATTCATTTCACAGAGCTACATCTTTACCTTCAAGAAGCCTTTCGCTAAGGCTGTTCTTGCGGAATTGGCAAAGGGATATTTGGAAGCGCATAGAGGGCTATGGTGAAAAAGGAAATATCTTCCGTTCAAAACTGGAAAGAAGCTTTCTGAGAAACTGCTCTGTGTTCTGTTAATTCATCTCACGGAGATACATCTTTCCCGTCAAGAGGCCTTTTGCTAAGGCTGTTCTTATGGAATTGGCATAGGGATATTTTGAAGCCCATAGAGGGCTACGGTGAAAAAGGAAATATCTTCCGTTCAAAACTGGAAAGAAGCTTTCTGAGAAACTGCTCTGTGTTCTCTGAATTCATCTCACAGAGTTACATCTTTCCCTTCAAGAAGCCTTTCGCTAAGGCTGTTCTTCTGGAATTGGCAAAGGGATATTTGGAAGCCCATAGAGGGCTATGGTGAAAAAGGAAATATCTTCCGTTCAAAACTGGAAAGAAGCTTTCTGAGAAACTGCTCTGTGTTCTGTTAATCCATCTCACAGAGTTACATCTTGCCCTTCAAGAAGCCTTTCGCTAAGGCTGTTCTTGTGGAATTGGCAAAGGGATATTTGGAAGCCCATAGAGGGCTATGGTGAAAAAGGAAATATCTTCCGTTCAAAACTGGAAAGAAGCTTTTTGAGAAACTGCTCTGTGTTCTGTTAGTTCATCTCACAGAGTTACATCTTTCCCTTCAAGAAGACTTTCGCTAAGGCTGTTCTTGTGGAACTGGCAAAGAGATATTTGGAAGCCCATAGAAGGCTATGGTGAAAAAGGAAATATCTTCCGTTGAAAACTGGAAAGAAGCTTTCTGAGAAACTGCTCTGTGTTCTCTGAATTCATCTCACAGAGTTACATCTTTCCCTTCAAGAAGCCTTTCGCTAAGGCTGTTCTTGTGGAACTGGCAAAGGGATATTTCGAAGCTCATAGAGGGCTATGGTGAAAAAGGAAATATCTTCCGTTCAAAACTGGAAAGAAGATTTCTGAGAAACTGCTCTGTGTTCTGTTAGTTCAACTCACAGAGTTACATCTTTCCCTACAAGAAGCCTTTCGCTAAGGCTGTTCTAGTGGAACTGGCAAAGGGATATTTGGAAACCCATAGAGGGCTATGGTGAAAAAGGAAATATCTTCCGTTCAATACTGGAAAGAAGCTTTCTGAGAAACTGCTCTGTGTTCTCTGAATACATCTCACAGAGTTACATCTTTCCCTTCAAGAAGCCTTTCGCTAAGGCTGTTCTTGCGGAATTGGCAAGGGGATATTTGGAAGCCCATAGAGGGCTATGGTGAAAAAGGAAATATCTTCCGTTCAAAACTGGAAAGAAGCTTTCTGAGAAACTGCTCTGTGTTCTGTTAATTCATCTCACGGAGATACCTTTTTCCCTTCAAGAGGCCTTTTGCTAAGGCTGTTCTTATGGAATTGGCAAAGGGATATTTTGAAGCCCATAGAGGGCTATGGTGAAAAAGGAAATATCTTCCGTTGAAAACTGGAAAGAAGCTTTCTGAGAAACTGCTCTGTGTTCTCTAAATTCATCTCACAGAGTTACATCTTTCCCTTCAAGAAGCCTTTCGCTAAGGCTATTCTTGTTGGACTGGCAAAGGGATATTTGGAAGCCCATAGAGGGCTATGGTGAAAAAGAAAATATATTCCGTTCAAAACTGGAAAGAAGCTTTCTGAGAAACTGTTCTGTGTTCTGTTAATTCATATCACAGAGCTACATCTTTCCCTTCAAGAAGCCTTTCGCTAAGGCTGTTCTTGTGGAATTGGCAAAGTGATATTTGGAAGCCCATAAAGGGCTATGGTGAAAAAGGTAATATCTTCCGTTCAAAACTGGAAAGAAGCTTTCTGAGAAACTGTTCTGTGTTCTGTTAGTTCATCTCACAGAGTTACATCTTTCCCTTCAAGAAGCCTTTCGCTAAGGCTGTTCTTGTGGAACTGGCAAAGGGATATTTGGAAGCCCTTAGAGGGCTATGGTGAAAAAGGAAATATCTTCCGTTCAAAACTGGAAAGAAGATTTCTGAGAAACTGCTCTGTGTTCTGTTAGTTCATCTCACAGAGTTACATCTTTCCCTACAAGAAGCCTTTCGCTAAGGATGTTCTAGTGGAACTGGCAAAGGGATGTTTGGAAACCCTTAGAGGGCTATGGTGAAAAAGGAAATATCTTCCGTTCAATACTGGAAAGAAGCTTTCTGAGAAACTGCTCTGTGTTCTCTGAATTCATCTCACAGAGTTACATCTTTCCCTTCAAGAAGCCTTTCGCTAAGGCTGTTCTTGTGGAATTGGCAAAGGGATATTTTGAAGCCCATACAGGTCTATGGTGAAAAAGGAAATATCTTCCGTTCAAACTGGAAAGAAGCTTTCTGAGAAACTGCTCTGTGTTCTGTTAATTCATCTCACAGAGATACATCTTTCCCTTCAAGAAGCCTTTCGCTAAGGCTGTTCTTGTGGAATTGGCAAAGTGATATTTGGAAGCCCATAGAGGGCTACGGTGAAAAAGGAAATATCTTCCGTTCAAAACTGGAACGAAGCTTTCTGAGAAACTGTTCTGTGTTCTGTTAGTTCATCTCACAGAGTTACATCTTTCCCTTCAAGAATCCTTTCGCTAAGGCTGTTCTTGTGGAATTAGCAAAGGGATATTTGGAAGCCCTTAGAGGGCTATGGTGAAAAAGGAAATATCTTCCGTTCAAAACTGGAAAGAAACTTTCTGGGAAACTGCTCTGTGTTCTCTGAATTCTTCTCAAAGAGTTACATCTTTCCCTTCAAGAAGCCTTTCGCTAAGGCTGTTCTTTTGGAACTGGCCAAGGGATATTTGGAAACCCATAGAGGGCTATGGTGAAAAAGGAAATATCTTCCGTTCAAAACTGGACAGAAGCTTTCTGAGAAACTGCTCTGTGTTCTCTGAATTCATCTCACAGAGTTACATCTTTCCCTTCAAGAAGCCTTTCGCTAAGGCTGTTCTTCTGGAACTGGCAAAGCGATATTTGGAAGCCCATAGAGGGCTATGGTGAAAAAGGAAATATCTTCCGTTCAAAACTGGAAAGAAGCTTTCTGAGAAACTGCTCTGTGTTCTCTGAATTCTTCTCACAGAGTTACATCTTTCCCTTCAAGAAGCCTTTCGCTAAGGCTTTTCTTGTGGAACTGGCAAAGGGATATTTGTAAGCCCATAGAGGGCTATGGTGAGAAAGGAAATATCTTCCGTTCAAAACTGGAAAGAAGCTTTCTGAGAAACTGCTCTGTGTTCTGTTAATTCATCTCACAGAGATACATCTTTCCCTTCAAGAAGCCTTTCGCTAAGGCTGTTCTTGTGCAATTGGCAAAGTGATATTTGGAAGCCCATAGAGGGCTATGGTGAAAAAGGAAATATCTTCCGTTCAAAACTGGAAAGAAGGTTTCTGAGAAACTGTTCTGTGTTCTGTTAGTTTATCTCACAGAGTTACATCTTTCCCTTCAAGAAGCCTTTCGCTAAGGCTGTTCTTGTGGAATTAGCAAAGGGATATTTGGAAGCCCTTAGAGGGCTATGGTGAAAAAGGAAATATCTTCCGTTCAAAACTGGAAAGAAGCTTTGTGAGAAACTGCTCTGTGTTCTCTGAATTCATCTCACAGAGTTACATCTGTCCCTTCAGGAAGCCTTTCACTAAGGCTGTTCTTGCGGAATTGGCAAAGGGATATTTGGAAGCCCATAGAGGGCTATGGTGAAAAAGGAAATATCTTCCGTTCAAAACTGGAAAGAAGCTTTCTGAGAAACTGCTCTGTGTTCTCTGAATTCTTCTCACAGAGTTACATCTTTCCCCTCAAGAAGCCTTTCGCTAAGGCTGTTCTTGTTTAACTGGCAAAGGGATATTTGGAACCCCATAAAGGGCTATGGTGAAAAAGGAAATATCTTCCGTTCAAAACTGGAAAGAAGCTTTCTGAGAAACTGTTCTGTGTTCTGTTAGTTCATCTCACAGAGTTACAACTTTCCCTTCAAGAAGCCTTTCGCTAAGGCTGTTCTTGTGGAACTGGCAAATGGATATTTGGAAGCCCTTAGAGGGCTATGGTGAAAAAGGAAGTATCTTCCGTTCAAAACTGGAAAGAAGATTTCTGAGAAACTGCTCTGTGTTCTGTTAGTTCATATCACAGAGTTACATCTTTCCCTTCAAGAAGCCTTTCGCTAAGGCTGTTCTAGTGGAACTGGCAAAGGGATATTTGGAAACCCATAGAGGGTTATGGTGAAAAACGAAATATCTTCCGTTCAATACTGGAAAGAAGCTTTCTGAGAAACTGCTCTGTGTTCTCTGAATTCATCTCACAGAGTTACATCTTTCCCTTCAAGAAGCCTTTCGCCTAGGCTGTTCTTCTGGAACTGGCAAAGGGATATTTGGAAGCCCATAGAGGGCTATGGTGAAAAAGGAAATATCTTCCGTTCAAAACTGGAAAGAAGCTTTCTGAGAAACTGCTCTGTGTTCTGTTAATTCATATCACAGAGCTACATCTTTCCCTTCAAGAAGCCTTTCGCTAAGGCTGTTCTTGCGGAATTGGCAAAGGGATATTTGGAAGCCCATAGAGGGCTATGGTGAAAAAGGAAATATCTTCCGTTCAAAACTGGAAAGAAGCTTTCTGAGAAACTGCTCTGTGTTCTGTTAATTCATCTCACGGAGATACATCTTTCCCGTCAAGAGGCCTTTTGCTAAGGCTGTTCTTATGGAATTGGCATAGGGATATTTTGAAGCCCATAGAGGGCTACGGTGAAAAAGGAAATATCTTCCGTTCAAAACTGGAAAGAAGCTTTCTGAGAAACTGCTCTGTGTTCTCTGAATTCATCTCACAGAGTTACATCTTTCCCTTTAAGAAGCCTTTCGCTAAGGCTGTTCTTCTGGAATTGGCAAAGGGATATTTGGAAGCCCATAGAGGGCTATGGTGAAAAAGGAAATATCTTCCGTTCAAAACTGGAAAGAAGCTTTCTGAGAAACTGCTCTGTGTTCTGTTAATCCATCTCACAGAGTTACATCTTTCCCTTCAAGAAGCCTTTCGCTAAGGCTGTTCTTGTGGAATTGGCAAAGGGATATTTGGAAGCCCATAGAGGGCTATGGTGAAAAAGGAAATATCTTCCGTTCAAAACTGGAAAGAAGCTTTTTGAGAAACTGCTCTGTGTTCTGTTAGTTCATCTCACAGAGTTACATCTTTCCCTTCAAGAAGCCTTTCGCTAAGGCTGTTCTTGTGGAACTGGCAAAGAGATATTTGGAAGCCCATAGAGGGCTATGGTGAAAAAGGAAATATCTTCCGTTGAAAACTGGAAAGAAGCTTTCTGAGAAACTGCTCTGTGTTCTCTGAATTCATCTCACAGAGTTACATCTTTCCTTCAAGAAGCCTTTCGCTAAGGCTGTTCTTGTGGAACTGGCAAAGGGATATTTCGAAGCTCATAGAGGGCTATGGTGAAAAAGGAAATATCTTCCGTTCAAAACTGGAAAGAAGCATTCTGAGAAACTGCTCTGTGTTCTCTGAATTCATCTCACAGAGTCACATCTATCCCTTCAAAAAGCCTTTCGCTAAGGCTGTTCTTGTGGGACTGGCAAAGGGATATTTGGAAGCCCATAGAGGGCTATGGTGAAAAAGAAAATATCTTCCGTTCAAAACTGGAAAGAAGCTTTCTGAGAAACTGCTCTGTGTTCTGTTAATTCATATCACAGAGCTACATCTTTCACTTCAAGAAGCCTTTCGCTAAGGCTGTTCTTGTGGAACTGGCAAAGAGATATTTGGAAGCCCATAGAGGGCTATGGTGAGAAAGGAAATATCTTCCTTTCAAAACTGGAAAGAAGCTTTCTGAGAAACTGCTCTGTGTTCTGTTAATTCATCTCACAGAGATACATCTTTCCCTTCAAGAAGCCTTTCGCTAAGGCTGTTCTTGTGGAATTGGCAAAGTGATATTTGGAAGCCCATAGAGGGGTATGGTGAAAAAGGAAATATCTTCCGTTCAAAACTGGAAAGAAGGTTTCTGAGAAACTGTTCTGTGTTCTGTTAGCTTATCTCACAGAGTTACATCTTTCCCTTCAAGAAGCCTTTCGCTAAGGCTGTTCTTGTGGAATTAGCAAAGGGATATTTGGAAGCCCTTAGAGGGCTATGGTGAAAAAGGAAATATCTTCCGTTCAAAACTGGAAAGAAGATTTGTGAGAAACTGCTCTGTGTTCTCTGAATTCATCTCACAGAGTTACATCTGTCCCTTCAGGAAGCCTTTCACTAGGGCTGTTCTTGCGGAATTGGCAAAGGGATATTTGGAAGCCCGTAGAGGGCTATGGTGAAAAAGGAAATATCTTCCGTTCAAAACTGGAAAGAAGCTTTCTGAGAAACTGCTCTGTGTTCTCTGAATTCTTCTCACAGAGTTACATCTTTCCCCTCAAGAAGCCTTTCGCTAAGGCTGTTCTTGTTTAACTGGCAAAGGGATATTTGGAACCCCATAAAGGGCTATGGTGAAAAAGGAAATATCTTCCGTTCAAAACTGGAAAGAAGCTTTCTGAGAAACTGTTCTGTGTTCTGTTAGTTCATCTCACAGAGTTACAACTTTCCCTTCAAGAAGCCTTTCGCTAAGGCTGTTCTTGTGGAACTGGCAAATGGATATTTGGAAGCCCTTAGAGGGCTATGGTGAAAAAGGAAGTATCTTCCGTTCAAAACTGGAAAGAAGATTTCTGAGAAACTGCTCTGTGTTCTGTTAGTTCATATCACAGAGTTACATCTTTCCCTACAAGAAGCCTTTCGCTAAGGCTGTTCTAGTGGAACTGGCAAAGGGATATTTGGAAACCCATAGAGGGCTATGGTGAAAAAGGAAATATCTTCCGTTCAAAACTGGAAAGAAGCTTTCTGAGAAACTGCTCTGTGTTCTGTTAATTCATCTCACGGAGATACATCTTTCCCGTCAAGAGGCCTTTTGCTAAAGCTGTTCTTATGGAATTGGCATAGGGATATTTTGAAGCCCATAGAGGGCTACGGTGAAAAAGGAAATATCTTCCGTTCAAAACTGGAAAGAAGCTTTCTGAGAAACTGCTCTGTGTTCTCTGAATTCATCTCACAGAGTTACATCTTTCCCTTCAAGAAGCCTTTCGCTAAGGCTGTTCTTCTGGAATTGGCAAAGGGATATTTGGAAGCCCATAGAGGGCTATGGTGAAAAAGGAAATATCTTCCGTTCAAAACTGGAAAGAAGCTTTCTGAGAAACTGCTCTGTGTTCTGTTAATCCATCTCACAGAGTTACATCTTTCCCTTCAAGAAGCCTTTCGCTAAGGCTGTTCTTGTGGAATTGGCAAAGGGATATTTGGAAGCCCATAGAGGGCTATGGTGAAAAAGGAAATATCTTCCGTTCAAAACTGGAAAGAAGCTTTTTGAGAAACTGCTCTGTGTTCTGTTAGTTCATCTCACAGAGTTACATCTTTCCCTTCAAGAAGACTTTCGCTAAGGCTGTTCTTGTGGAACTGGCAAAGAGATATTTGGAAGCCCATAGAGGGCTATGGTGAAAAAGGAAATATCTTCCGTTGAAAACTGGAAAGAAGCTTTCTGAGAAACTGCTCTGTGTTCTCTGAATTCATCTCACAGAGTTACATCTTTCCCTTCAAGAAGCCTTTCGCTAAGGCTGTTCTTGTGGAACTGGCAAAGGGATATTTCGAAGCTCATAGAGGGCTATGGTGAAAAAGGAAATATCTTCCGTTCAAAACTGGAAAGAAGATTTCTGAGAAACTGCTCTGTGTTCTGTTAGTTCAACTCACAGAGTTACATCTTTCCCTACAAGAAGCCTTTCGCTAAGGCTGTTCTAGTGGAACTGGCAAAGGGATATTTGGAAACCCATAGAGGGCTATGGTGAAAAAGGAAATATCTTCCGTTCAATACTGGAAAGAAGCTTTCTGAGAAACTGCTCTGTGTTCTCTGAATACATCTCACAGAGTTACATCTTTCCCTTCAAGAAGCCTTTCGACTAGGCTGTTCTTCTGGAACTGTCAAAGGGATATTTGGAAGCCCATAGAGGGCTATGGTGAAAAAGGAAATATCTTCCGTTCAAAACTGGAAAGAAGCTTTCTGAGAAACTGCTCTGTGTTCTGTTAATTCATATCACGGAGCTACATCTTTCCCTTCAAGAAGCCTTTCGCTAAGGCTGTTCTTGCGGAATTGGCAAGGGGATATTTGGAAGCCCATAGAGGGCTATGGTGAAAAAGGAAATATCTTCCGTTCAAAACTGGAAAGAAGCTTTCTGAGAAACTGCTCTGTGTTCTGTTAATTCATCTCACGGAGATACCTGTTTCCCTTCAAGAGGCCTTTTACTAAGGCTGTTCTTATGGAATTGGCAAAGGGATATTTTGAAGCCCATAGAGGGCTATGGTGAAAAAGGAAATATCTTCCGTTGAAAACTGGAAAGAAGCTTTCTGAGAAAGTGCTCTGTGTTCTCTGAATTCATCTCACAGAGTTACATCTTTCCCTTCAAGAAGCCTTTCGCTAAGGCTATTCTTGTTGGACTGGCAAAGGGATATTTGGAAGCCCATAGAGGGCTATGGTGAAAAAGAAAATATATTCCGTTCAAAACTGGAAAGAAGCTTTCTGAGAAACTGCTCTGTGTTCTGTTAATTCATATCACAGAGCTACATCTTTCCCTTCAAGAAGCCTTTCGCTAAGGCTGTTCTTGTGGAATTGGCAAAGTGATATTTGGAAGCCCATAAAGGGCTATGGTGAAAAAGGTAATATCTTCCGTTCAAAACTGGAAAGAAGCTTTCTGAGAAACTGTTCTGTGTTCTGTTAGTTCATCTCACAGAGTTACATCTTTCCCTTCAAGAAGCCTTTCGCTAAGGCTGTTCTTGTGGAACTGGCAAAGGGATATTTGGAAGCCCTTAGAGGGCTATGGTGAAAAAGGAAATATCTTCCGTTCAAAACTGGAAAGAAGATTTCTGAGAAACTGCTCTGTGTTCTGTTAGTTCATCTCACAGAGTTACATCTTTCCCTACAAGAAGCCTTTCGCTAAGGATGTTCTAGTGGAACTGGCAAAGGGATGTTTGGAAACCCATAGAGGGCTATGGTGAAAAAGGAAATATCTTCCGTTCAATACTGGAAAGAAGCTTTCTGAGAAACTGCTCTGTGTTCTCTGAATTCATCTCACAGAGTTACATCTTTCCCTTCAAGAAGCCTTTCGCTAAGGCTGTTCTTGTGGAATTGGCAAAGGGATATTTGGAAGCCCATACAGGTCTATGGTGAAAAAGGAAATATCTTCCGTTCAAACTGGAAAGAAGCTTTCTGAGAAACTGCTCTGTGTTCTGTTAATTCATCTCACAGAGATACATCTTTCCCTTCAAGAAGCCTTTCGCTAAGGCTGTTCTTGTGGAATTGGCAAAGTGATATTTGGAAGCCCATAGAGGGCTACGGTGAAAAAGGAAATATCTTCCGTTCAAAACTGGAACGAAGCTTTCTGAGAAACTGTTCTGTGTTCTGTTAGTTCATCTCACAGAGTTACATCTTTCCCTTCAAGAATCCTTTCGCTAAGGCTGTTCTTGTGGAATTAGCAAAGGGATATTTGGAAGCCCTTAGAGGGCTATGGTGAAAAAGGAAATATCTTCCGTTCAAAACTGGAAAGAAACTTTCTGGGAAACTGCTCTGTGTTCTCTGAATTCTTCTCAAAGAGTTACATCTTTCCCTTCAAGAAGCCTTTCGTGAAGGCTGTTCTTGTGGAACTGGCCAAGGGATATTTGGAAACCCATAGAGGGCTATGGTGAAAAAGGAAATATCTTCCGTTCAAAACTGGACAGAAGCTTTCTGAGAAACTGCTCTGTGTTCTCTGAATTCATCTCACAGAGTTACATCTTTCCCTTCAAGAAGCCTTTCGCTAAGGCTGTTCTTCTGGAACTGGCAAAGCGATATTTGGAAGCCCATAGAGGGCTATGGTGAAAAAGGAAATATCTTCCGTTCAAAACTGGAAAGAAGCTTTCTGAGAAACTGCTCTGTGTTCTCTGAATTCTTCTCACAGAGTTACATCTTTCCCTTCAAGAAGCCTTTCGCTAAGGCTGTTCTTGTGGAACTGGCAAAGGGATATTTGTAAGCCCATAGAGGGCTATGGTGAGAAAGGAAATATCTTCCGTTCAAAACTGGAAAGAAGCTTTCTGAGAAACTGCTCTGTGTTCTGTTAATTCATCTCACAGAGATACATCTTTCCCTTCAAGAAGCCTTTCGCTAAGGCTGTTCTTGTGCAATTGGCAAAGTGATATTTGGAAGCCCATAGAGGGCTATGGTGAAAAAGGAAATATCTTCCGTTCAAAACTGGAAAGAAGGTTTCTGAGAAACTGTTCTGTGTTCTGTTAGTTTATCTCACAGAGTTACATCTTTCCCTTCAAGAAGCCTTTCGCTAAGGCTGTTCTTGTGGAATTAGCAAAGGGATACTTGGAAGCCCTTAGAGGGCTATGGTGAAAAAGGAAATATCTTCCGTTCAAAACTGGAAAGAAGCTTTGTGAGAAACTGCTCTGTGTCCTCTGAATTCATCTCACAGAGTTACATCTGTCCCTTCAGGAAGCCTTTCACTAAGGCTGTTCTTGCGGAATTGGCAAAGGGATATTTGGAAGCCCATAGAGGGCTATGGTGAAAAAGGAAATATCTTCCGTTCAAAACTGGAAAGAAGCTTTCTGAGAAACTGCTCTGTGTTCTCTGAATTCTTCTCACAGAGTTACATCTTTCCCCTCAAGAAGCCTTTCGCTAAGGCTGTTCTTGTTTAACTGGCAAAGGGATATTTGGAACCCCATAGAGGGCTATGGTGAAAAAGGAAATATCTTCCGTTCAAAACTGGAAAGAAGATTTCTGAGAAACTGTTCTGTGTTCTGTTAGTTCATCTCACAGAGTTACAACTTTCCCTTCAAGAAGCCTTTCGCTAAGGCTGTTCTTGTGGAACTGGCAAATGGATATTTGGAAGCCCTTAGAGGGCTATGTTGAAAAAGGAAGTATCTTCCGTTCAAAACTGGAAAGAAGATTTCTGAGAAACTGCTCTGTGTTCTGTTAGTTCATATCACAGAGTTACATCTTTCCCTTCAAGAAGCCTTTCGCTAAGGCTGTTCTAGTGGAACTGGCAAAGGGATATTTGGAAACCCATAGAGGGTTATGGTGAAAAAAGAAATATCTTCCGTTCAATACTGGAAAGAAGCTTTCTGAGAAACTGCTCTGTGTTCTCTGAATTCATCTCACAGAGTTACATCTTTCCCTTCAAGAAGCCTTTCGCTAAGGCTGTTCTTCTGGAACTGGCAAAGGGATATTTGGAAGCCCATAGAGGGCTATGGTGAAAAAGGAAATATCTTCCGTTCAAAACTGGAAAGAAGCTTTCTGAGAAACTGCTCTGTGTTCTGTTAATCCATCTCACAGAGTTACATCTTTCCCTTCAAGAAGCCTTTCGCTAAGGCTGTTCTTGTGGAATTGGCAAAGGGATATTTGGAAGCCCATAGAGGGCTATGGTGAAAAAGGAAATATCTTCCGTTCAAAACTGGAAAGAAGCTTTTTGAGAAACTGCTCTGTGTTCTGTTAGTTCATCTCACAGAGTTACATCTTTCCCTTCAAGAAGCCTTTCGCTAAGGCTGTTCTTGTGGAACTGGCAAAGAGATATTTGGAAGCCCATAGAGGGCTATGGTGAAAAAGGAAATATCTTCCGTTGAAAACTGGAAAGAAGCTTTCTGAGAAACTGCTGTGTGTTCTCTGAATTCATCTCACAGAGTTACATCTTTCCCTTCAAGAAGCCTTTCGCTAAGGCTGTTCTTGTGGAACTGGCAAAGGGATATTTCGAAGCTCATAGAGGGCTATGGTGAAAAAGGAAATATCTTCCGTTCAAAACTGGAAAGAAGCTTTCTGAGAAACTGCTCTGTGTTCTCTGAATTCATCTCACAGAGTCACATCTATCCCTTCAAAAAGCCTTTCGCTAAGGCTGTTCTTGTGGGACTGGCAAAGGGATATTTGGAAGCCCATAGAGGGCTATGGTGAAAAAGGAAATATCTTCCGTTCAAAACTGGAAAGAAGCTTTCTGAGAAACTGCTCTGTGTTCTGTTAATTCATATCACAGAGCTACATCTTTCCCTTCAAGAAGCCTTTCGCTAAGGCTGTTCTTGTGGAATTGGCAAAGTGATATTTGGAAGCCCATAGAGGGCTATGGTGAAAAAGGAAATATCTTCCGTTCAAAACTGGAAAGAAGGTTTCTGAGAAACTGTTCTGTGTTCTGTTAGTTCATATCACAGAGTTACATCTTTCCCTACAAGAAGCCTTTCGCTAAGGCTGTTCTAGTGGAACTGGCAAAGGGATATTTGGAAACCCATAGAGGGCTATGGTGAAAAAGGAAATATCTTCCGTTGAAAATTGGAAAGAAGCTTTTTGAGAAACTGCTCTGTGTTCTGTTAGTTCATCTCACAGAGTTACATCTTGCCCTTCAAGAAGCCTTTCGCTAAGGCTGTTCTTGTGGAACTGGCAAAGGGATATTTGGAAGCCCATAGAGGGCTATGGTGAGAAAGGAAATATCTTCCGTTCAAAACTGGAAAGAAGCTTTCTGAGAAACTGCTCCGTGTTCTCTGAATTCATCTCACAGAGTTACATCTTTCCCTTCAAGAAGCCTTTCGCTAAGGTGTTCTTGTGGAATTGGCAAAGTGATATTTGGAAGCCCATAGAGGGCTATGGTGAAAAAGGAAATATCTTCCGTTCAAAACTGGAAAGAAGCTTTCTGAGAAACTGTTCTGTGTTCTGTTAGTTCATCTCACAGAGTTACATCTTTCCCTTCAAGAAGCCTTTCGCTAAGGCTGTTCTTGTGGAATTAGCAAAGGGATATTTGGAAGCCCTTAGAGGGCTATGGTGAAAAAGGAAATATCTTCCGTTCAAAACTGGAAAGAAGCTTTCTGAGAAACTGCTCTGTGTTCTGTTAATTCATCTCACGGAGATACATCTTTCCCGTCAAGAGGCCTTTTGCTAAGGCTGTTCTTATGGAATTGGCATAGGGATATTTTGAAGCCCATAGAGGGCTACGGTGAAAAAGGAAATATCTTCCGTTCAAAACTGGAAAGAAGCTTTCTGAGAAACTGCTCTGTGTTCTCTGAATTCATCTCACAGAGTTACATCTTTCCCTTCAAGAAGCCTTTCGCTAAGGCTGTTCTTCTGGAATTGGCAAAGGGATATTTGGAAGCCCATAGAGGGCTATGGTGAAAAAGGAAATATCTTCCGTTCAAAACTGGAAAGAAGCTTTCTGAGAAACTGCTCTGTGTTCTCTGAATTCTTCTCACAGAGTTACATCTTTCCCCTCAAGAAGCCTTTCGCTAAGGCTGTTCTTGTTTAACTGGCAAAGGGATATTTGGAACCCCATAAAGGGCTATGGTGAAAAAGGAAATATCTTCCGTTCAAAACTGGAAAGAAGCTTTCTGAGAAACTGTTCTGTGTTCTGTTAGTTCATCTCACAGAGTTACAACTTTCCCTTCAAGAAGCCTTTCGCTAAGGCTGTTCTTGTGGAACTGGCAAATGGATATTTGGAAGCCCTTAGAGGGCTATGGTGAAAAAGGAAGTATCTTCCGTTCAAAACTGGAAAGAAGATTTCTGAGAAACTGCTCTGTGTTCTGTTAGTTCATATCACAGAGTTACATCTTTCCCTACAAGAAGCCTTTCGCTAAGGCTGTTCTAGTGGAACTGGCAAAGGGATATTTGGAAACCCATAGAGGGCTATGGTGAAAAAGGAAATATCTTCCGTTCAAAACTGGAAAGAAGCTTTCTGAGAAACTGCTCTGTGTTCTGTTAATTCATCTCACGGAGATACATCTTTCCCGTCAAGAGGCCTTTTGCTAAAGCTGTTCTTATGGAATTGGCATAGGGATATTTTGAAGCCCATAGAGGGCTACGGTGAAAAAGGAAATATCTTCCGTTCAAAACTGGAAAGAAGCTTTCTGAGAAACTGCTCTGTGTTCTCTGAATTCATCTCACAGAGTTACATCTTTCCCTTCAAGAAGCCTTTCGCTAAGGCTGTTCTTCTGGAATTGGCAAAGGGATATTTGGAAGCCCATAGAGGGCTATGGTGAAAAAGGAAATATCTTCCGTTCAAAACTGGAAAGAAGCTTTCTGAGAAACTGCTCTGTGTTCTGTTAATCCATCTCACAGAGTTACATCTTTCCCTTCAAGAAGCCTTTCGCTAAGGCTGTTCTTGTGGAATTGGCAAAGGGATATTTGGAAGCCCATAGAGGGCTATGGTGAAAAAGGAAATATCTTCCGTTCAAAACTGGAAAGAAGCTTTTTGAGAAACTGCTCTGTGTTCTGTTAGTTCATCTCACAGAGTTACATCTTTCCCTTCAAGAAGACTTTCGCTAAGGCTGTTCTTGTGGAACTGGCAAAGAGATATTTGGAAGCCCATAGAGGGCTATGGTGAAAAAGGAAATATCTTCCGTTGAAAACTGGAAAGAAGCTTTCTGAGAAACTGCTCTGTGTTCTCTGAATTCATCTCACAGAGTTACATCTTTCCCTTCAAGAAGCCTTTCGCTAAGGCTGTTCTTGTGGAACTGGCAAAGGGATATTTCGAAGCTCATAGAGGGCTATGGTGAAAAAGGAAATATCTTCCGTTCAAAACTGGAAAGAAGATTTCTGAGAAACTGCTCTGTGTTCTGTTAGTTCAACTCACAGAGTTACATCTTTCCCTACAAGAAGCCTTTCGCTAAGGCTGTTCTAGTGGAACTGGCAAAGGGATATTTGGAAACCCATAGAGGGCTATGGTGAAAAAGGAAATATCTTCCGTTCAATACTGGAAAGAAGCTTTCTGAGAAACTGCTCTGTGTTCTCTGAATACATCTCACAGAGTTACATCTTTCCCTTCAAGAAGCCTTTCGACTAGGCTGTTCTTCTGGAACTGTCAAAGGGATATTTGGAAGCCCATAGAGGGCTATGGTGAAAAAGGAAATATCTTCCGTTCAAAACTGGAAAGAAGCTTTCTGAGAAACTGCTCTGTGTTCTGTTAATTCATATCACGGAGCTACATCTTTCCCTTCAAGAAGCCTTTCGCTAAGGCTGTTCTTGCGGAATTGGCAAGGGGATATTTGGAAGCCCATAGAGGGCTATGGTGAAAAAGGAAATATCTTCCGTTCAAAACTGGAAAGAAGCTTTCTGAGAAACTGCTCTGTGTTCTGTTAATTCATCTCACGGAGATACCTGTTTCCCTTCAAGAGGCCTTTTACTAAGGCTGTTCTTATGGAATTGGCAAAGGGATATTTTGAAGCCCATAGAGGGCTATGGTGAAAAAGGAAATATCTTCCGTTGAAAACTGGAAAGAAGCTTTCTGAGAAAGTGCTCTGTGTTCTCTGAATTCATCTCACAGAGTTACATCTTTCCCTTCAAGAAGCCTTTCGCTAAGGCTATTCTTGTTGGACTGGCAAAGGGATATTTGGAAGCCCATAGAGGGCTATGGTGAAAAAGAAAATATATTCCGTTCAAAACTGGAAAGAAGCTTTCTGAGAAACTGCTCTGTGTTCTGTTAATTCATATCACAGAGCTACATCTTTCCCTTCAAGAAGCCTTTCGCTAAGGCTGTTCTTGTGGAATTGGCAAAGTGATATTTGGAAGCCCATAAAGGGCTATGGTGAAAAAGGTAATATCTTCCGTTCAAAACTGGAAAGAAGCTTTCTGAGAAACTGTTCTGTGTTCTGTTAGTTCATCTCACAGAGTTACATCTTTCCCTTCAAGAAGCCTTTCGCTAAGGCTGTTCTTGTGGAACTGGCAAAGGGATATTTGGAAGCCCTTAGAGGGCTATGGTGAAAAAGGAAATATCTTCCGTTCAAAACTGGAAAGAAGATTTCTGAGAAACTGCTCTGTGTTCTGTTAGTTCATCTCACACAGTTACATCTTTCCCTACAAGAAGCCTTTCGCTAAGGATGTTCTAGTGGAACTGGCAAAGGGATGTTTGGAAACCCATAGAGGGCTATGGTGAAAAAGGAAATATCTTCCGTTCAATACTGGAAAGAAGCTTTCTGAGAAACTGCTCTGTGTTCTCTGAATTCATCTCACAGAGTTACATCTTTCCCTTCAAGAAGCCTTTCGCTAAGGCTGTTCTTGTGGAATTGGCAAAGGGATATTTGGAAGCCCATACAGGTCTATGGTGAAAAAGGAAATATCTTCCGTTCAAACTGGAAAGAAGCTTTCTGAGAAACTGCTCTGTGTTCTGTTAATTCATCTCACAGAGATACATCTTTCCCTTCAAGAAGCCTTTCGCTAAGGCTGTTCTTGTGGAATTGGCAAAGTGATATTTGGAAGCCCATAGAGGGCTACGGTGAAAAAGGAAATATCTTCCGTTCAAAACTGGAACGAAGCTTTCTGAGAAACTGTTCTGTGTTCTGTTAGTTCATCTCACAGAGTTACATCTTTCCCTTCAAGAATCCTTTCGCTAAGGCTGTTCTTGTGGAATTAGCAAAGGGATATTTGGAAGCCCTTAGAGGGCTATGGTGAAAAAGGAAATATCTTCCGTTCAAAACTGGAAAGAAACTTTCTGGGAAACTGCTCTGTGTTCTCTGAATTCTTCTCAAAGAGTTACATCTTTCCCTTCAAGAAGCCTTTCGTGAAGGCTGTTCTTGTGGAACTGGCCAAGGGATATTTGGAAACCCATAGAGGGCTATGGTGAAAAAGGAAATATCTTCCGTTCAAAACTGGACAGAAGCTTTCTGAGAAACTGCTCTGTGTTCTCTGAATTCATCTCACAGAGTTACATCTTTCCCTTCAAGAAGCCTTTCGCTAAGGCTGTTCTTCTGGAACTGGCAAAGCGATATTTGGAAGCCCATAGAGGGCTATGGTGAAAAAGGAAATATCTTCCGTTCAAAACTGGAAAGAAGCTTTCTGAGAAACTGCTCTGTGTTCTCTGAATTCTTCTCACAGAGTTACATCTTTCCCTTCAAGAAGCCTTTCGCTAAGGCTGTTCTTGTGGAACTGGCAAAGGGATATTTGTAAGCCCATAGAGGGCTATGGTGAGAAAGGAAATATCTTCCGTTCAAAACTGGAAAGAAGCTTTCTGAGAAACTGCTCTGTGTTCTGTTAATTCATCTCACAGAGATACATCTTTCCCTTCAAGAAGCCTTTCGCTAAGGCTGTTCTTGTGCAATTGGCAAAGTGATATTTGGAAGCCCATAGAGGGCTATGGTGAAAAAGGAAATATCTTCCGTTCAAAACTGGAAAGAAGGTTTCTGAGAAACTGTTCTGTGTTCTGTTAGTTTATCTCACAGAGTTACATCTTTCCCTTCAAGAAGCCTTTCGCTAAGGCTGTTCTTGTGGAATTAGCAAAGGGATACTTGGAAGCCCTTAGAGGGCTATGGTGAAAAAGGAAATATCTTCCGTTCAAAACTGGAAAGAAGCTTTGTGAGAAACTGCTCTGTGTCCTCTGAATTCATCTCACAGAGTTACATCTGTCCCTTCAGGAAGCCTTTCACTAAGGCTGTTCTTGCGGAATTGGCAAAGGGATATTTGGAAGCCCATAGAGGGCTATGGTGAAAAAGGAAATATCTTCCGTTCAAAACTGGAAAGAAGCTTTCTGAGAAACTGCTCTGTGTTCTCTGAATTCTTCTCACAGAGTTACATCTTTCCCCTCAAGAAGCCTTTCGCTAAGGCTGTTCTTGTTTAACTGGCAAAGGGATATTTGGAACCCCATAGAGGGCTATGGTGAAAAAGGAAATATCTTCCGTTCAAAACTGGAAAGAAGATTTCTGAGAAACTGTTCTGTGTTCTGTTAGTTCATCTCACAGAGTTACAACTTTCCCTTCAAGAAGCCTTTCGCTAAGGCTGTTCTTGTGGAACTGGCAAATGGATATTTGGAAGCCCTTAGAGGGCTATGTTGAAAAAGGAAGTATCTTCCGTTCAAAACTGGAAAGAAGATTTCTGAGAAACTGCTCTGTGTTCTGTTAGTTCATATCACAGAGTTACATCTTTCCCTTCAAGAAGCCTTTCGCTAAGGCTGTTCTAGTGGAACTGGCAAAGGGATATTTGGAAACCCATAGAGGGTTATGGTGAAAAAAGAAATATCTTCGGTTCAATACTGGAAAGAAGCTTTCTGAGAAACTGCTCTGTGTTCTCTGAATTCATCTCACAGAGTTACATCTTTCCCTTCAAGAAGCCTTTCGCTAAGGCTGTTCTTCTGGAACTGGCAAAGGGATATTTGGAAGCCCATAGAGGGCTATGGTGAAAAAGGAAATATCTTCCGTTCAAAACTGGAAAGAAGCTTTCTGAGAAACTGCTCTGTGTTCTGTTAATCCATCTCACAGAGTTACATCTTTCCCTTCAAGAAGCCTTTCGCTAAGGCTGTTCTTGTGGAATTGGCAAAGGGATATTTGGAAGCCCATAGAGGGCTATGGTGAAAAAGGAAATATCTTCCGTTCAAAACTGGAAAGAAGCTTTTTGAGAAACTGCTCTGTGTTCTGTTAGTTCATCTCACAGAGTTACATCTTTCCCTTCAAGAAGCCTTTCGCTAAGGCTGTTCTTGTGGAACTGGCAAAGAGATATTTGGAAGCCCATAGAGGGCTATGGTGAAAAAGGAAATATCTTCCGTTGAAAACTGGAAAGAAGCTTTCTGAGAAACTGCTGTGTGTTCTCTGAATTCATCTCACAGAGTTACATCTTTCCCTTCAAGAAGCCTTTCGCTAAGGCTGTTCTTGTGGAACTGGCAAAGGGATATTTCGAAGCTCATAGAGGGCTATGGTGAAAAAGGAAATATCTTCCGTTCAAAACTGGAAAGAAGCATTCTGAGAAACTGCTCTGTGTTCTCTGAATTCATCTCACAGAGTCACATCTATCCCTTCAAAAAGCCTTTCGCTAAGGCTGTTCTTGTGGGACTGGCAAAGGGATATTTGGAAGCCCATAGAGGGCTATGGTGAAAAAGGAAATATCTTCCGTTCAAAACTGGAAAGAAGCTTTCTGAGAAACTGCTCTGTGTTCTGTTAATTCATATCACAGAGCTACATCTTTCCCTTCAAGAAGCCTTTCGCTAAGGCTGTTCTTGTGGAATTGGCAAAGTGATATTTGGAAGCCCATAGAGGGCTATGGTGAAAAAGGAAATATCTTCCGTTCAAAACTGGAAAGAAGGTTTCTGAGAAACTGTTCTGTGTTCTGTTAGTTCATATCACAGAGTTACATCTTTCCCTACAAGAAGCCTTTCGCTAAGGCTGTTCTAGTGGAACTGGCAAAGGGATATTTGGAAACCCATAGAGGGCTATGGTGAAAAAGGAAATATCTTCCGTTGAAAATTGGAAAGAAGCTTTTTGAGAAACTGCTCTGTGTTCTGTTAGTTCATCTCACAGAGTTACATCTTGCCCTTCAAGAAGCCTTTCGCTAAGGCTGTTCTTGTGGAACTGGCAAAGGGATATTTGGAAGCCCATAGAGGGCTATGGTGAGAAAGGAAATATCTTCCGTTCAAAACTGGAAAGAAGCTTTCTGAGAAACTGCTCCGTGTTCTCTGAATTCATCTCACAGAGTTACATCTTTCCCTTCAAGAAGCCTTTCGCTAAGGTGTTCTTGTGGAATTGGCAAAGTGATATTTGGAAGCCCATAGAGGGCTATGGTGAAAAAGGAAATATCTTCCGTTCAAAACTGGAAAGAAGCTTTCTGAGAAACTGTTCTGTGTTCTGTTAGTTCATCTCACAGAGTTACATCTTTCCCTTCAAGAAGCCTTTCGCTAAGGCTGTTCTTGTGGAATTAGCAAAGGGATATTTGGAAGCCCTTAGAGGGCTATGGTGAAAAAGGAAATATCTTCCGTTCAAAACTGGAAAGAAGCTTTCTGAGAAACTGCTCTGTGTTCTGTTAATTCATCTCACGGAGATACATCTTTCCCGTCAAGAGGCCTTTTGCTAAGGCTGTTCTTATGGAATTGGCATAGGGATATTTTGAAGCCCATAGAGGGCTACGGTGAAAAAGGAAATATCTTCCGTTCAAAACTGGAAAGAAGCTTTCTGAGAAACTGCTCTGTGTTCTCTGAATTCATCTCACAGAGTTACATCTTTCCCTTCAAGAAGCCTTTCGCTAAGGCTGTTCTTCTGGAATTGGCAAAGGGATATTTGGAAGCCCATAGAGGGCTATGGTGAAAAAGGAAATATCTTCCGTTCAAAACTGGAAAGAAGCTTTCTGAGAAACTGCTCTGTGTTCTGTTAATCCATCTCACAGAGTTACATCTTTCCCTTCAAGAAGCCTTTCGCTAAGGCTGTTCTTGTGGAATTGGCAAAGGGATATTTGGAAGCCCATAGAGGGCTATGGTGAAAAAGGAAATATCTTCCGTTCAAAACTGGAAAGAAGCTTTTTGAGAAACTGCTCTGTGTTCTGTTAGTTCATCTCACAGAGTTACATCTTTCCGTTCAAGAAGACTTTCGCTAAGGCTGTTCTTGTGGAACTGGCAAAGAGATATTTGGAAGCCCATAGAGGGCTATGGTGAAAAAGGAAATATCTTCCGTTGAAAACTGGAAAGAAGCTTTCTGAGAAACTGCTCTGTGTTCTCTGAATTCATCTCACAGAGTTACATCTTTCCCTTCAAGAAGCCTTTCGCTAAGGCTGTTCTTGTGGAACTGGCAAAGGGATATTTCGAAGCTCATAGAGGGCTATGGTGAAAAAGGAAATATCTTCCGTTCAAAACTGGAAAGAAGCATTCTGAGAAACTGCTCTGTGTTCTCTGAATTCATCTCACAGAGTCACATCTATCCCTTCAAAAAGCCTTTCGCTAAGGCTGTTCTTGTGGAATTGGCAAAGGGATATTTGGAAGCCCATAGAGGGCTATGGTGAAAAAGGAAATATCTTCCGTTCAAAACTTGAAAGAAGCTTTCTGAAAAACTGCTCTGTGTTCTCTGAATTCATCTCACAGAGTTACATCTTTCCCTTCAAGAAGCCTTTCGCTAAGGCTGTGCTTTTGGGATTGGCAAAGGGATATTTGGAATCCCATAGAGGGCTATGTTGAAAAAGGAAATATGTTCCGTTCAAAACTGGAAAGAAGCTTTGTGAGAAACTGGTCTGTGTTCTCTGAATTCATCTCACAGAGTTACATCTTTCCCTTCAAGAAGCCTTTCGCTAAGGCTGTTCTTGTGGAACTGGCAAAGGGATATTTCGAAGCTCATAGAGGGCTAGGGTGAAAAAGGAAATATCTTCGGTTCAAAACTGGAAAGAAGCTTTCTGAGGAACTGCTCTGTGTTCTCTGAATTCATCTCACAAAGTTACATCTTTCCCTTCAAGAAGCTTTTCGCTAAGGCTGTTCTTGTGGAACTGGCAAAGGGATATTTGGAAGCCCTTAGAGGGCTATGGTGAAAAAGGAAATATCTTCCGTTCAAAACTGGAAAGAAGATTTCTGAGAAACTGCTCTGTGTTCTGTTAGTTCAACTCACAGAGTTACATCTTTCCCTACAAGAAGCCTTTCGCTAAGGCTGTTCTAGTGGAACTGGCAAAGGGATATTTGGAAACCCATAGAGGGCTATGGTGAAAAAGGAAATATCTTCCGTTCAATACTGGAAAGAAGCTTTCTGAGAAACTGCTCTGTGTTCTCTGAATACATCTCACAGAGTTACATCTTTCCCTTCAAGAAGCCTTTCGAGTAGGCTGTTCTTCTGGAACTGTCAAAGGGATATTTGGAAGCCCATAGAGGGCTATGGTGAAAAAGGAAATATCTTCCGTTCAAAACTGGAAAGAAGCTTTCTGAGAAACTGCTCTGTGTTCTGTTAATTCATATCACGGAGCTACATCTTTCCCTTCAAGAAGCCTTTCGCTAAGGCTGTTCTTGCGGAATTGGCAAGGGGATATTTGGAAGCCCATAGAGGGCTATGGTGAAAAAGGAAATATCTTCCGTTCAAAACTGGAAAGAAGCTTTCTGAGAAACTGCTCTGTGTTCTGTTAATTCATCTCACGGAGATACCTTTTTCCCTTCAAGAGGCCTTTTGCTAAGGCTGTTCTTATGGAATTGGCAAAGGGATATTTTGAAGCCAATAGAGGGCTATGGTGAAAAAGGAAATATCTTCCGTTGAAAACTGGAAAGAAGCTTTCTGAGAAACTGCTCTGTGTTCTCTGAATTCATCTCACAGAGTTACATCTTTCCCTTCAAGAAGCCTTTCGCTAAGGCTATTCTTGTTGGACTGGCAAAGGGATATTTGGAAGCCCATAGAGGGCTATGGTGAAAAAGAAAATATATTCCGTTCAAAACTGGAAAGAAGCTTTCTGAGAAACTGCTCTGTGTTCTGTTAATTCATATCACAGAGCTACATCTTTCCCTTCAAGAAGCCTTTCGCTAAGGCTGTTCTTGTGGAATTGGCAAAGTGATATTTGGAAGCCCATAAAGGGCTATGGTGAAAAAGGTAATATCTTCCGTTCAAAACTGGAAAGAAGCTTTCTGAGAAACTGTTCTGTGTTCTGTTAGTTCATCTCACAGAGTTACATCTTTCCCTTCAAGAAGCCTTTCGCTAAGGCTGTTCTTGTGGAACTGGCAAAGGGATATTTGGAAGCCCTTAGAGGGCTATGGTGAAAAAGGAAATATCTTCCGTTCAAAACTGGAAAGAAGATTTCTGAGAAACTGCTCTGTGTTCTGTTAGTTCATCTCACAGAGTTACATCTTTCCCTACAAGAAGCCTTTCGCTAAGGATGTTCTAGTGGAACTGGCAAAGGGATGTTTGGAAACCCATAGAGGGCTATGGTGAAAAAGGAAATATCTTCCGTTCAATACTGGAAAGAAGCTTTCTGAGAAACTGCTCTGTGTTCTCTGAATTCATCTCACAGAGTTACATCTTTCCCTTCAAGAAGCCTTTCGCTAAGGCTGTTCTTGTGGAATTGGCAAAGGGATATTTTGAAGCCCATACAGGTCTATGGTGAAAAAGGAAATATCTTCCGTTCAAACTGGAAAGAAGCTTTCTGAGAAACTGCTCTGTGTTCTGTTAATTCATCTCACAGAGATACATCTTTCCCTTCAAGAAGCCTTTCGCTAAGGCTGTTCTTGTGGAATTGGCAAAGTGATATTTGGAAGCCCATAGAGGGCTACGGTGAAAAAGGAAATATCTTCCGTTCAAAACTGGAACGAAGCTTTCTGAGAAACTGTTCTGTGTTCTGTTAGTTCATCTCACAGAGTTACATCTTTCCCTTCAAGAATCCTTTCGCTAAGGCTGTTCTTGTGGAATTAGCAAAGGGATATTTGGAAGCCCTTAGAGGGCTATGGTGAAAAAGGAAATATCTTCCGTTCAAAACTGGAAAGAAACTTTCTGGGAAACTGCTCTGTGTTCTCTGAATTCTTCTCAAAGAGTTACATCTTTCCCTTCAAGAAGCCTTTCGCTAAGGCTGTTCTTGTGGAACTGGCCAAGGGATATTTGGAAACCCATAGAGGGCTATGGTGAAAAAGGAAATATCTTCCGTTCAAAACTGGACAGAAGCTTTCTGAGAAACTGCTCTGTGTTCTCTGAATTCATCTCACAGAGTTACATCTTTCCCTTCAAGAAGCCTTTCGCTAAGGCTGTTCTTCTGGAACTGGCAAAGCGATATTTGGAAGCCCATAGAGGGCTACGGTGAAAAAGGAAATATCTTCCGTTCAAAACTGGAAAGAAGCTTTCTGAGAAACTGCTCTGTGTTCTCTGAATTCTTCTCACAGAGTTACATCTTTCCCTTCAAGAAGCCTTTCGCTAAGGCTGTTCTTGTGGAACTGGCAAAGGGATATTTGTAAGCCCATAGAGGGCTATGGTGAGAAAGGAAATATCTTCCGTTCAAAACTGGAAAGAAGCTTTCTGAGAAACTGCTCTGTGTTCTGTTAATTCATCTCACAGAGATACATCTTTCCCTTCAAGAAGCCTTTCGCTAAGGCTGTTCTTGTGCAATTGGCAAAGTGATATTTGGAAGCCCATAGAGGGCTATGGTGAAAAAGGAAATATCTTCCGTTCAAAACTGGAAAGAAGGTTTCTGAGAAACTGTTCTGTGTTCTGTTAGTTTATCTCACAGAGTTACATCTTTCCCTTCAAGAAGCCTTTCGCTAAGGCTGTTCTTGTGGAATTAGCAAAGGGATATTTGGAAGCCCTTAGAGGGCTATGGTGAAAAAGGAAATATCTTCCGTTCAAAACTGGAAAGAAGCTTTGTGAGAAACTGCTCTGTGTTCTCTGAATTCATCTCACAGAGTTACATCTGTCCCTTCAGGAAGCCTTTCACTAAGGCTGTTCTTGCGGAATTGGCAAAGGGATATTTGGAAGCCCATAGAGGGCTATGGTGAAAAAGGAAATATCTTCCGTTCAAAACTGGAAAGAAGCTTTCTGAGAAACTGCTCTGTGTTCTCTGAATTCTTCTCACAGAGTTACATCTTTCCCCTCAAGAAGCCTTTCGCTAAGGCTGTTCTTGTTTAACTGGCAAAGGGATATTTGGAACCCCATAAAGGGCTATGGTGAAAAAGGAAATATCTTCCGTTCAAAACTGGAAAGAAGCTTTCTGAGAAACTGTTCTGTGTTCTGTTAGTTCATCTCACAGAGTTACAACTTTCCCTTCAAGAAGCCTTTCGCTAAGGCTGTTCTTGTGGAACTGGCAAATGGATATTTGGAAGCCCTTAGAGGGCTATGGTGAAAAAGGAAGTATCTTCCGTTCAAAACTGGAAAGAAGATTTCTGAGAAACTGCTCTGTGTTCTGTTAGTTCATATCACAGAGTTACATCTTTCCCTTCAAGAAGCCTTTCGCTGAGGCTGTTCTAGTGGAACTGGCAAAGGGATATTTGGAAACCCATAGAGGGTTATGGTGAAAAAAGAAATATCTTCCGTTCAATACTGGAAAGAAGCTTTCTGAGAAACTGCTCTGTGTTCTCTGAATTCATCTCACAGAGTTACATCTTTCCCTTCAAGAAGCCTTTCGCTAAGGCTATTCTTGTTGGACTGGCAAAGGGATATTTGGAAGCCCATAGAGGGCTATGGTGAAAAAGAAAATATATTCCGTTCAAAACTGGAAAGAAGCTTTCTGAGAAACTGCTCTGTGTTCTGTTAATTCATATCACAGAGCTACATCTTTCCCTTCAAGAAGCCTTTCGCTAAGGCTGTTCTTGTGGAATTGGCAAAGTGATATTTGGAAGCCCATAAAGGGCTATGGTGAAAAAGGTAATATCTTCCGTTCAAAACTGGAAAGAAGCTTTCTGAGAAACTGTTCTGTGTTCTGTTAGTTCATCTCACAGAGTTACATCTTTCCCTTCAAGAAGCCTTTCTCTAAGGCTGTTCTTGTGGAACTGGCAAAGGGATATTTGGAAGCCCTTAGAGGGCTATGGTGAAAAAGGAAATATCTTCCGTTCAAAACTGGAAAGAAGATTTCTGAGAAACTGCTCTGTGTTCTGTTAGTTCATCTCACAGAGTTACATCTTTCCCTACAAGAAGCCTTTCGCTAAGGATGTTCTAGTGGAACTGGCAAAGGGATGTTTGGAAACCCATAGAGGGCTATGGTGAAAAAGGAAATATCTTCCGTTCAATACTGGAAAGAAGCTTTCTGAGAAACTGCTCTGTGTTCTCTGAATTCATCTCACAGAGTTACATCTTTCCCTTCAAGAAGCCTTTCGCTAAGGCTGTTCTTGTGGAATTGGCAAAGGGATATTTTGAAGCCCATACAGGTCTATGGTGAAAAAGGAAATATCTTCCGTTCAAACTGGAAAGAAGCTTTCTGAGAAACTGCTCTGTGTTCTGTTAATTCATCTCACAGAGATACATCTTTCCCTTCAAGAAGCCTTTCGCTAAGGCTGTTCTTGTGGAATTGGCAAAGTGATATTTGGAAGCCCATAGAGGGCTACGGTGAAAAAGGAAATATCTTCCGTTCAAAACTGGAACGAAGCTTTCTGAGAAACTGTTCTGTGTTCTGTTAGTTCATCTCACAGAGTTACATCTTTCCCTTCAAGAATCCTTTCGCTAAGGCTGTTCTTGTGGAATTAGCAAAGGGATATTTGGAAGCCCTTAGAGGGCTATGGTGAAAAAGGAAATATCTTCCGTTCAAAACTGGAAAGAAACTTTCTGGGAAACTGCTCTGTGTTCTCTGAATTCTTCTCAAAGAGTTACATCTTTCCCTTCAAGAAGCCTTTCGCTAAGGCTGTTCTTGTGGAACTGGCCAAGGGATATTTGGAAACCCATAGAGGGCTATGGTGAAAAAGGAAATATCTTCCGTTCAAAACTGGACAGAAGCTTTCTGAGAAACTGCTCTGTGTTCTCTGAATTCATCTCACAGAGTTACATCTTTCCCTTCAAGAAGCCTTTTGCTAAGGCTGTTCTTCTGGAACTGGCAAAGCGATATTTGGAAGCCCATAGAGGGCTACGGTGAAAAAGGAAATATCTTCCGTTCAAAACTGGAAAGAAGCTTTCTGAGAAACTGCTCTGTGTTCTCTGAATTCTTCTCACAGAGTTACATCTTTCCCTTCAAGAAGCCTTTCGCTAAGGCTGTTCTTGTGGAACTGGCAAAGGGATATTTGTAAGCCCATAGAGGGCTATGGTGAGAAAGGAAATATCTTCCGTTCAAAACTGGAAAGAAGCTTTCTGAGAAACTGCTCTGTGTTCTGTTAATTCATCTCACAGAGATACATCTTTCCCTTCAAGAAGCCTTTCGCTAAGGCTGTTCTTGTGCAATTGGCAAAGTGATATTTGGAAGCCCATAGAGGGCTATGGTGAAAAAGGAAATATCTTCCGTTCAAAACTGGAAAGAAGGTTTCTGAGAAACTGTTCTGTGTTCTGTTAGATTATCTCACAGAGTTACATCTTTCCCTTCAAGAAGCCTTTCGCTAAGGCTGTTCTTGTGGAATTAGCAAAGGGATATTTGGAAGCCCTTAGAGGGCTATGGTGAAAAAGGAAATATCTTCCGTTCAAAACTGGAAAGAAGCTTTGTGAGAAACTGCTCTGTGTTCTCTGAATTCATCTCACAGAGTTACATCTGTCCCTTCAGGAAGCCTTTCACTAAGGCTGTTCTTGCGGAATTGGCAAAGGGATATTTGGAAGCCCATAGAGGGCTATGGTGAAAAAGGAAATATCTTCCGTTCAAAACTGGAAAGAAGCTTTCTGAGAAACTGCTCTGTGTTCTCTGAATTCTTCTCACAGAGTTACATCTTTCCCCTCAAGAAGCCTTTCGCTAAGGCTGTTCTTGTTTAACTGGCAAAGGGATATTTGGAACCCCATAAAGGGCTATGGTGAAAAAGGAAATATCTTCCGTTCAAAACTGGAAAGAAGCTTTCTGAGAAACTGTTCTGTGTTCTGTTAGTTCATCTCACAGAGTTACAACTTTCCCTTCAAGAAGCCTTTCGCTAAGGCTGTTCTTGTGGAACTGGCAAATGGATATTTGGAAGCCCTTAGAGGGCTATGGTGAAAAAGGAAGTATCTTCCGTTCAAAACTGGAAAGAAGATTTCTGAGAAACTGCTCTGTGTTCTGTTAGTTCATATCACAGAGTTACATCTTTCCCTTCAAGAAGCCTTTCGCTGAGGCTGTTCTAGTGGAACTGGCAAAGGGATATTTGGAAACCCATAGAGGGTTATGGTGAAAAAAGAAATATCTTCCGTTCAATACTGGAAAGAAGCTTTCTGAGAAACTGCTCTGTGTTCTCTGAATTCATCTCACAGAGTTACATCTTTCCCTTCAAGAAGCCTTTCGCCTAGGCTGTTCTTCTGGAACTGGCAAAGGGATATTTGGAAGCCCATAGAGGGCTATGGTGAAAAAGGAAATATCTTCCGTTCAAAACTGGAAAGAAGCTTTCTGAGAAACTGCTCTGTGTTCTGTTAATTCATATCACAGAGCTACATCTTTCCCTTCAAGAAGCCTTTCGCTAAGTCTGTTCTTGCGGAATTGGCAAAGGGATATTTGGAAGCCCATAGAGGGCTATGGTGAAAAAGGAAATATCTTCCGTTCAAAACTGGAAAGAAGCTTTCTGAGAAACTGCTCTGTGTTCTGTTAATTCATCTCACGGAGATACATCTTTCCCGTCAAGAGGCCTTTTGCTAAGGCTGTTCTTATGGAATTGGCATAGGGATATTTTGAAGCCCATAGAGGGCTACGGTGAAAAAGGAAATATCTTCCGTTCAAAACTGGAAAGAAGCTTTCTGAGAAACTGCTCTGTGTTCTCTGAATTCATCTCACAGAGTTACATCTTTCCCTTTAAGAAGCCTTTCGCTAAGGCTGTTCTTCTGGAATTGGCAAAGGGATATTTGGAAGCCCATAGAGGGCTATGGTGAAAAAGGAAATATCTTCCGTTCAAAACTGGAAAGAAGCTTTCTGAGAAACTGCTCTGTGTTCTCTGAATTCTTCTCACAGAGTTACATCTTTCCCCTCAAGAAGCCTTTCGCTAAGGCTGTTCTTGTTTAACTGGCAAAGGGATATTTGGAACCCCATAAAGGGCTATGGTGAAAAAGGAAATATCTTCCGTTCAAAACTGGAAAGAAGCTTTCTGAGAAACTGTTCTGTGTTCTGTTAGTTCATCTCACAGAGTTACAACTTTCCCTTCAAGAAGCCTTTCGCTAAGGCTGTTCTTGTGGAACTGGCAAATGGATATTTGGAAGCCCTTAGAGGGCTATGGTGAAAAAGGAAGTATCTTCCGTTCAAAACTGGAAAGAAGATTTCTGAGAAACTGCTCTGTGTTCTGTTAGTTCATATCACAGAGTTACATCTTTCCCTTCAAGAAGCCTTTCGCTAAGGCTGTTCTAGTGGAACTGGCAAAGGGATATTTGGAAACCCATAGAGGGTTATGGTGAAAAAAGAAATATCTTCCGTTCAATACTGGAAAGAAGCTTTCTGAGAAACTGCTCTGTGTTCTCTGAATTCATCTCACAGAGTTACATCTTTCCCTTTAAGAAGCCTTTCGCTAAGGCTGTTCTTCTGGAACTGGCAAAGGGATATTTGGAAGCCCATAGAGGGCTATGGTGAAAAAGGAAATATCTTCCGTTCAAAACTGGAAAGAAGCTTTCTGAGAAACTGCTCTGTGTTCTGTTAATCCATCTCACAGAGTTACATCTTTCCCTTCAAGAAGCCTTTCGCTAAGGCTGTTCTTGTGGAATTGGCAAAGGGATATTTGGAAGCCCATAGAGGGCTATGGTGAAAAAGGAAATATCTTCCGTTCAAAACTGGAAAGAAGCTTTTTGAGAAACTGCTCTGTGTTCTGTTAGTTCATCTCACAGAGTTACATCTTTCCCTTCAAGAAGCCTTTCGCTAAGGCTGTTCTTGTGGAACTGGCAAAGAGATATTTGGAAGCCCATAGAGGGCTATGGTGAAAAAGGAAATATCTTCCGTTGAAAACTGGAAAGAAGCTTTCTGAGAAACTGCTCTGTGTTCTCTGAATTCATCTCACAGAGTTACATCTTTCCCTTCAAGAAGCCTTTCACTAAGGCTGTTCTTGTGGAACTGGCAAAGGGATATTTCGAAGCTCATAGAGGGCTATGGTGAAAAAGGAAATATCTTCCGTTCAAAACTGGAAAGAAGCATTCTGAGAAACTGCTCTGTGTTCTCTGAATTCATCTCACAGAGTCACATCTATCCCTTCAAAAAGCCTTTCGCTAAGGCTGTTCTTGTGGGACTGGCAAAGGGATATTTGGAAGCCCATAGAGGGCTATGGTGAAAAAGGAAATATCTTCCGTTCAAAACTGGAAAGAAGCTTTCTGAGAAACTGCTCTGTGTTCTGTTAATTCATATCACAGAGCTACATCTTTCCCTTCAAGAAGCCTTTCGCTAAGGCTGTTCTTGTGGAATTGGCAAAGTGATATTTGGAAGCCCATAGAGGGCTATGGTGAAAAAGGAAATATCTTCCGTTCAAAACTGGAAAGAAGGTTTCTGAGAAACTGTTCTGTGTTCTGTTAGCTTATCTCACAGAGTTACATCTTTCCCTTCAAGAAGCCTTTCGCTAAGGCTGTTCTTGTGGAATTAGCAAAGGGATATTTGGAAGCCCTTAGAGGGCTATGGTGAAAAAGGAAATATCTTCCGTTCAAAACTGGAAAGAAGATTTGTGAGAAACTGCTCTGTGTTCTCTGAATTCATCTCACAGAGTTACATCTGTCCCTTCAGGAAGCCTTTCACTAGGGTTGTTCTTGCGGAATTGGCAAAGGGATATTTGGAAGCCCATAGAGGGCTATGGTGAAAAAGGAAATATCTTCCGTTCAAAACTGGAAAGAAGCTTTCTGAGAAACTGCTCTGTGTTCTCTGAATTCTTCTCACAGAGTTACATCTTTCCCCTCAAGAAGCCTTTCGCTAAGGCTGTTCTTGTTTAACTGGCAAAGGGATATTTGGAACCCCATAAAGGGCTATGGTGAAAAAGGAAATATCTTCCGTTCAAAACTGGAAAGAAGCTTTCTGAGAAACTGTTCTGTGTTCTGTTAGTTCATCTCACAGAGTTACAACTTTCCCTTCAAGAAGCCTTTCGCTAAGGCTGTTCTTGTGGAACTGGCAAATGGATATTTGGAAGCCCTTAGAGGGCTATGGTGAAAAAGGAAGTATCTTCCGTTCAAAACTGGAAAGAAGATTTCTGAGAAACTGCTCTGTGTTCTGTTAGTTCATATCACAGAGTTACATCTTTCCCTACAAGAAGCCTTTCGCTAAGGCTGTTCTAGTGGAACTGGCAAAGGGATATTTGGAAACCCATAGAGGGCTATGGTGAAAAAGGAAATATCTTCCGTTGAAAATTGGAAAGAAGCTTTTTGAGAAACTGCTCTGTGTTCTGTTAGTTCATCTCACAGAGTTACATCTTGCCCTTCAAGAAGCCTTTCGCTAAGGCTGTTCTTGTGGAACTGGCAAAGGGATATTTGGAAGCCCATAGAGGGCTATGGTGAGAAAGGAAATATCTTCCGTTCAAAACTGGAAAGAAGCTTTCTGAGAAACTGCTCCGTGTTCTCTGAATTCATCTCACAGAGTTACATCTTTCCCTTCAAGAAGCCTTTCGCTAAGGTGTTCTTGTGGAATTGGCAAAGTGATATTTGGAAGCCCATAGAGGGCTATGGTGAAAAAGGAAATATCTTCCGTTCAAAACTGGAAAGAAGCTTTCTGAGAAACTGTTCTGTGTTCTGTTAGTTCATCTCACAGAGTTATATCTTTCCCTTCAAGAAGCTTTTCGCTAAGGCTGTTCTTGTGGAATTAGCAAAGGGATATTTGGAAGCCCTTAGAGGGCTATGGTGAAAAAGGAAATATCTTCCGTTCAAAACTGGAAAGAAGCTTTCTGAGAAACTGCTCTGTGTTCTGTTAATTCATCTCACGGAGATACATCTTTCCCGTCAAGAGGCCTTTTGCTAAGGCTGTTCTTATGGAATTGGCATAGGGATATTTTGAAGCCCATAGAGGGCTACGGTGAAAAAGGAAATATCTTCCGTTCAAAACTGGAAAGAAGCTTTCTGAGAAACTGCTCTGTGTTCTCTGAATTCATCTCACAGAGTTACATCTTTCCCTTCAAGAAGCCTTTCGCTAAGGCTGTTCTTCTGGAATTGGCAAAGGGATATTTGGAAGCCCATAGAGGGCTATGGTGAAAAAGGAAATATCTTCCGTTCAAAACTGGAAAGAAGCTTTCTGAGAAACTGCTCTGTGTTCTGTTAATCCATCTCACAGAGTTACATCTTTCCCTTCAAGAAGCCTTTCGCTAAGGCTGTTCTTGTGGAATTGGCAAAGGGATATTTGGAAGCCCATAGAGGGCTATGGTGAAAAAGGAAATATCTTCCGTTCAAAACTGGAAAGAAGCTTTTTGAGAAACTGCTCTGTGTTCTGTTAGTTCATCTCACAGAGTTACATCTTTCCCTTCAAGAAGACTTTCGCTAAGGCTGTTCTTGTGGAACTGGCAAAGAGATATTTGGAAGCCCATAGAGGGCTATGGTGAAAAAGGAAATATCTTCCGTTGAAAACTGGAAAGAAGCTTTCTGAGAAACTGCTCTGTGTTCTCTGAATTCATCTCACAGAGTTACATCTTTCCCTTCAAGAAGCCTTTCGCTAAGGCTGTTCTTGTGGAACTGGCAAAGGGATATTTCGAAGCTCATAGAGGGCTATGGTGAAAGAGGAAATATCTTCCGTTCAAAACTGGAAAGAAGCATTCTGAGAAACTGCTCTGTGTTCTCTGAATTCATCTCACAGAGTCACATCTATCCCTTCAAAAAGCCTTTCGCTAAGGCTGTTCTTGTGGGACTGGCAAAGGGATATTTGGAAGCCCATAGAGGGCTATGGTGAAAAAGGAAATATCTTCCGTTCAAAACTTGAAAGAAGCTTTCTGAAAAACTGCTCTGTGTTCTCTGAATTCATCTCACAGAGTTACATCTTTCCCTTCAAGAAGCCTTTCACTAAGGCTGTGCTTTTGGGATTGGCAAAGGGATATTTGGAATCCCATAGAGGGCTATGTTGAAAAAGGAAATATGTTCCGTTCAAAACTGGAAAGAAGCTTTGTGAGAAACTGGTCTGTGTTCTATGAATTCATCTCACAGAGTTACATCTTTCCCTTCAAGAAGCCTTTCGCTAAGGCTGTTCTTGTGGAACTGGCAAAGGGATATTTCGAAGCTCATAGAGGGCTAGGGTGAAAAAGGAAATATCTTCGGTTCAAAACTGGAAAGAAGCTTTCTGAGGAACTGCTCTGTGTTCTCTGAATTCATCTCACAGAGTTACATCTTTCCCTTCAAGAAGCTTTTCGCTAAGGCTGTTCTTGTGGAACTGGCAAAGGGATATTTGGAAGCCCTTAGAGGGCTATGGTGAAAAAGGAAATATCTTCCGTTCAAAACTGGAAAGAAGATTTCTGAGAAACTGCTCTGTGTTCTGTTAGTTCAACTCACAGAGTTACATCTTTCCCTACAAGAAGCCTTTCGCTAAGGCTGTTCTAGTGGAACTGGCAAAGGGATATTTGGAAACCCATAGAGGGCTATGGTGAAAAAGGAAATATCTTCCGTTCAATACTGGAAAGAAGCTTTCTGAGAAACTGCTCTGTGTTCTCTGAATACATCTCACAGAGTTACATCTTTCCCTTCAAGAAGCCTTTCGACTAGGCTGTTCTTCTGGAACTGTCAAAGGGATATTTGGAAGCCCATAGAGGGCTATGGTGAAAAAGGAAATATCTTCCGTTCAAAACTGGAAAGAAGCTTTCTGAGAAACTGCTCTGTGTTCTGTTAATTCATATCACGGAGCTACATCTTTCCCTTCAAGAAGCCTTTCGCTAAGGCTGTTCTTGCGGAATTGGCAAGGGGATATTTGGAAGCCCATAGAGGGCTATGGTGAAAAAGGAAATATCTTCCGTTCAAAACTGGAAAGAAGCTTTCTGAGAAACTGCTCTGTGTTCTGTTAATTCATCTCACGGAGATACCTTTTTCCCTTCAAGAGGCCTTTTGCTAAGGCTGTTCTTATGGAATTGGCAAAGGGATATTTTGAAGCCAATAGAGGGCTATGGTGAAAAAGGAAATATCTTCCGTTGAAAACTGGAAAGAAGCTTTCTGAGAAACTGCTCTGTGTTCTCTGAATTCATCTCACAGAGTTACATCTTTCCCTTCAAGAAGCCTTTCGCTAAGGCTATTCTTGTTGGACTGGCAAAGGGATATTTGGAAGCCCATAGAGGGCTATGGTGAAAAAGGAAATATATTCCGTTCAAAACTGGAAAGAAGCTTTCTGAGAAACTGCTCTGTGTTCTGTTAATTCATATCACAGAGCTACATCTTTCCCTTCAAGAAGCCTTTCGCTAAGGCTGTTCTTGTGGAATTGGCAAAGTGATATTTGGAAGCCCATAAAGGGCTATGGTGAAAAAGGTAATATCTTCCGTTCAAAACTGGAAAGAAGCTTTCTGAGAAACTGTTCTGTGTTCTGTTAGTTCATCTCACAGAGTTACATCTTTCCCTTCAAGAAGCCTTTCGCTAAGGCTGTTCTTGTGGAACTGGCAAAGGGATATTTGGAAGCCCTTAGAGGGCTATGGTGAAAAAGGAAATATCTTCCGTTCAAAACTGGAAAGAAGATTTCTGAGAAACTGCTCTGTGTTCTGTTAGTTCATCTCACAGAGTTACATCTTTCCCTACAAGAAGCCTTTCGCTAAGGATGCTCTAGTGGAACTGGCAAAGGGATGTTTGGAAACCCATAGAGGGCTATGGTGAAAAAGGAAATATCTTCCGTTCAATACTGGAAAGAAGCTTTCTGAGAAACTGCTCTGTGTTCTCTGAATTCATCTCACAGAGTTACATCTTTCCCTTCAAGAAGCCTTTCGCTAAGGCTGTTCTTGTGGAATTGGCAAAGGGATATTTTGAAGCCCATACAGGTCTATGGTGAAAAAGGAAATATCTTCCGTTCAAACTGGAAAGAAGCTTTCTGAGAAACTGCTCTGTGTTCTGTTAATTCATCTCACAGAGATACATCTTTCCCTTCAAGAAGCCTTTCGCTAAGGCTGTTCTTGTGGAATTGGCAAAGTGATATTTGGAAGCCCATAGAGGGCTACGGTGAAAAAGGAAATATCTTCCGTTCAAAACTGGAACGAAGCTTTCTGAGAAACTGTTCTGTGTTCTGTTAGTTCATCTCACAGAGTTACATCTTTCCCTTCAAGAATCCTTTCGCTAAGGCTGTTCTTGTGGAATTAGCAAAGGGATATTTGGAAGCCCTTAGAGGGCTATGGTGAAAAAGGAAATATCTTCCGTTCAAAACTGGAAAGAAACATTCTGGGAAACTGCTCTGTGTTCTCTGAATTCTTCTCAAAGAGTTACATCTTTCCCTTCAAGAAGCCTTTCGCTAAGGCTGTTCTTGTGGAACTGGCCAAGGGATATTTGGAAACCCATAGAGGGCTATGGTGAAAAAGGAAATATCTTCCGTTCAAAACTGGACAGAAGCTTTCTGAGAAACTGCTCTGTGTTCTCTGAATTCATCTCACAGAGTTACATCTTTCCCTTCAAGAAGCCTTTCGCTAAGGCTGTTCTTCTGGAACTGGCAAAGCGATATTTGGAAGCCCATAGAGGGCTATGGTGAAAAAGGAAATATCTTCCGTTCAAAACTGGAAAGAAGCTTTCTGAGAAACTGCTCTGTGTTCTCTGAATTCTTCTCACAGAGTTACATCTTTCCCTTCAAGAAGCCTTTCGCTAAGGCTGTTCTTGTGGAACTGGCAAAGGGATATTTGTAAGCCCATAGAGGGCTATGGTGAGAAAGGAAATATCTTCCGTTCAAAACTGGAAAGAAGCTTTCTGAGAAACTGCTCTGTGTTCTGTTAATTCATCTCACAGAGATACATCTTTCCCTTCAAGAAGCCTTTCGCTAAGGCTGTTCTTGTGCAATTGGCAAAGTGATATTTGGAAGCCCATAGAGGGCTATGGTGAAAAAGGAAATATCTTCCGTTCAAAACTGGAAAGAAGGTTTCTGAGAAACTGTTCTGTGTTCTGTTAGTTTATCTCACAGAGTTACATCTTTCCCTTCAAGAAGCCTTTCGCTAAGGCTGTTCTTGTGGAATTAGCAAAGGGATATTTGGAAGCCCTTAGAGGGCTATGGTGAAAAAGGAAATATCTTCCGTTCAAAACTGGAAAGAAGCTTTGAGAGAAACTGCTCTGTGTTCTCTGAATTCATCTCACAGAGTTACATCTGTCCCTTCAGGAAGCCTTTCACTAAGGCTGTTCTTGCGGAATTGGCAAAGGGATATTTGGAAGCCCATAGAGGGCTATGGTGAAAAAGGAAATATCTTCCGTTCAAAACTGGAAAGAAGCTTTCTGAGAAACTGCTCTGTGTTCTCTGAATTCTTCCCACAGAGTTACATCTTTCCCCTCAAGAAGCCTTTCGCTAAGGCTGTTCTTGTTTAACTGGCAAAGGGATATTTGGAACCCCATAAAGGGCTATGGTGAAAAAGGAAATATCTTCCGTTCAAAACTGGAAAGAAGCTTTCTGAGAAACTGTTCTGTGTTCTGTTAGTTCATCTCACAGAGTTACAACTTTCCCTTCAAGAAGCCTTTCGCTAAGGCTGTTCTTGTGGAACTGGCAAATGGATATTTGGAAGCCCTTAGAGGGCTATGGTGAAAAAGGAAGTATCTTCCGTTCAAAACTGGAAAGAAGATTTCTGAGAAACTGCTCTGTGTTCTGTTAGTTCATATCACAGAGTTACATCTTTCCCTTCAAGAAGCCTTTCGCTAAGGCTGTTCTAGTGGAACTGGCAAAGGGATATTAGGAAACCCATAGAGGGTTATGGTGAAAAAAGAAATATCTTCCGTTCAATACTGGAAAGAAGCTTTCTGAGAAACTGCTCTGTGTTCTCTGAATTCATCTCACAGAGTTACATCTTTCCCTTCAAGGAGCCTTTCGCCTAGGCTGTTCTTCTGGAACTGGCAAAGGGATATTTGGAAGCCCATAGAGGGCTATGGTGAAAAAGGAAATATCTTCCGTTCAAAACTGGAAAGAAGCTTTCTGAGAAACTGCTCTGTGTTCTGTTAATTCATATCACAGAGCTACATCTTTCCCTTCAAGAAGCCTTTCGCTAAGGCTGTTCTTGCGGAATTGGCAAAGGGATATTTGGAAGCCCATAGAGGGCTATGGTGAAAAAGGAAATATCTTCCGTTCAAAACTGGAAAGAAGCTTTCTGAGAAACTGCTCTGTGTTCTGTTAATTCATCTCACGGAGATACATCTTTCCCGTCCAGAGGCCTTTTGCTAAGGCTGTTCTTATGGAATTGGCATAGGGATATTTTGAAGCCCATAGAGGGCTACGGTGAAAAAGGAAATATCTTCCGTTCAAAACTGGAAAGAAGCTTTCTGAGAAACTGCTCTGTGTTCTCTGAATTCATCTCACAGAGTTACATCTTTCCCTTTAAGAAGCCTTTCGCTAAGGCTGTTCTTCTGGAATTGGCAAAGGGATATTTGGAAGCCCATAGAGGGCTATAGTGAAAAAGGAAATATCTTCCGTTCAAAACTGGAAAGAAGCTTTCTGAGAAACTGCTCTGTGTTCTGTTAATCCATCTCACAGAGTTACATCTTGCCCTTCAAGAAGCCTTTCGCTAAGGCTCTTCTTGTGGAATTGGCAAAGGGATATTTGGAAGCCCATAGAGGGCTATGGTGAAAAAGGAAATATCTTCCGTTCAAAACTGGAAAGAAGCTTTTTGAGAAACTGCTCTGTGTTCTGTTAGTTCATCTCACAGAGTTACATCTTTCCCTTCAAGAAGCCTTTCGCTAAGGCTGTTCTTGTGGAACTGGCAAAGAGATATTTGGAAGCCCATAGAGGGCTATGGTGAAAAAGGAAATATCTTCCGTTGAAAACTGGAAAGAAGCTTTCTGAGAAACTGCTCTGTGTTCTCTGAATTCATCTCACAGAGTTACATCTTTCCCTTCAAGAAGCCTTTCGCTAAGGCTGTTCTTGTGGAACTGGCAAAGGGATATTTCGAAGCTCATAGAGGGCTATGGTGAAAAAGGAAATATCTTCCGTTCAAAACTGGAAAGAAGCATTCTGAGAAACTGCTCTGTGTTCTCTGAATTCATCTCACAGAGTCACATCTATCCCTTCAAAAAGGCTTTCGCTAAGGCTGTTCTTGTGGGACTGGCAAAGGGATATTTGGAAGCCCATAGAGGGCTATGGTGGAAAAGAAAATATCTTCCGTTCAAAACTGGAAAGAAGCTTTCTGAGAAACTGCTCTGTGTTCTGTTAGTTCATCTCACAGAGTTACATCTTGCCCTTCAAGAAGCCTTTCGCTAAGGCTGTTCTTGTGGAACTGGCAAAGGGATATTTGGAAGCCCATAGAGGGCTATGGTGAGAAAGGAAATATCTTCCGTTCAAAACTGGAAAGAAGCTTTCTGAGAAACTGCTCTGTGTTCTGTTAATCCATCTCACAGAGTTACATCTTTCCCTTCAAGAAGCCTTTCGCTAAGGCTGTTCTTGTGGAATTGGCAAAGGGATATTTGGAAGCCCATAGAGGGCTATGGTGAAAAAGGAAATATCTTCCGTTCAAAACTGGAAAGAAGCTTTTTGAGAAACTGCTCTGTCTTCTGTTAGTTCATCTCACAGAGTTACATCTTTCCCTTCAAGAAGCCTTTCGCTAAGGCTGTGCTTTTGGGATTGGCAAAGGGATATTTGGAATCCCATAGAGGGCTATGTTGAAAAAGGAAATATCTTCCGTTCAAAACTGGAAAGAAGCTTTCTGAGAAACTGCTCTGTGTTCTGTTAATTCATCTCACAGAGTTACATCTTTCCCTTCAAGAAGCCTTTCGCTAAGGCTGTTCTTGTGGAATTAGCAAAGGGATATTTGGAAGCCCGTAGAGGGCTATGGTGAAAAAGGAAATATGTTCCGTTCAAAACTGGAAAGAAGCTTTGTGAGAAACTGGTCTGTGTTCTCTGAATTCATCTCACGGAGTTACATCTTTCCCTTCAAGAAGCCTTTCGCTAAGGCTGTTCTTGTGGAACTGGCAAAGGGATATTTCGAAGCTCATAGAGGGCTATGGTGAAAAAGGAAATATCTTCGGTTCAAAACTGGAAAGAAGCTTTCTGAGGAACTGCTCTGTGTTCTCTGAATTCATCTCACAGAGTTACATCTTTCCCTTCAAGAAGCCTTTCGCTAAGGCTGTTCTTCTGGAACTGTCAAAGGGATATTTGGAAGCCCATAGAGGGCTATGGTGAAAAAGGAAATATCTTCCGTTCAAAACTGGAAAGAAGCTTTCTGAGAAACTGCCCTGTGTTCTGTTAATTCATATCACGGAGCTACATCTTTCCCTTCAAGAAGCCTTTCGCTAAGGCTGTTCTTGCGGAATTGGCAAGGGGATATTTGGAAGCCCATAGAGGGCTATGGTGAAAAAGGAAATATCTTCCGTTCAAAACTGGAAAGAAGCTTTCTGAGAAACTGCTCTGTGTTCTGTTAATTCATCTCACGGAGATACCTCTTTCCCTTCAAGAGGCCTTTTGCTAAGGCTGTTCTTATGGAATTGGCAAAGGGATATTTTGAAGCCCATAGAGGGCTATGGTGAAAAAGGAAATATCTTCCGTTGAAAACTGGAAAGAAGCTTTCTGAGAAACTGCTCTGTGTTCTCTGAATTCATCTCACAGAGTTACATCTTTCCCTTCAAGAAGCCTTTCGCTAAGGCTGTTCTTGTGGAACTGGCAAAGGGATATTTGGAAGCCCTTAGAGGGCTATGGTGAAAAAGGAAATATCTTCCGTTCAAAACTGGAAAGAAGATTTCTGAGAAACTGCTCTGTGTTCTGTTAGTTCATCTCACAGAGTTACATCTTTCCCTACAAGAAGCCTTTCGCTAAGGATGTTCTAGTGGAACTGGCAAAGGGATGTTTGGAAACCCATAGAGGGCTATGGTGAAAAAGGAAATATCTTCCGTTCAATACTGGAAAGAAGCTTTCTGAGAAACTGCTCTGTGTTCTCTGAATTCATCTCACAGAGTTACATCTTTCCCTTCAAGAAGCCTTTCGCTAAGGCTGTTCTTATGGAATTGGCAAAGGGATATTTTGAAGCCCATAGAGGGCTATGGTGAAAAAGGAAATATCTTCCGTTGAAAACTGGAAAGAAGCTTTCTGAGAAACTGCTCTGTGTTCTCTGAATTCATCTCACAGAGTTACATCTTTCCCTTCAAGAAGCCTTTCGCTAAGGCTGTTCTTGTGGAACTGGCAAATGGATATTTGGAAGCCCACAGAGGGCTATGGTGAAAAAGGAAATATCTTCCGTTCAAAACTGGAAAGAAGCTTTCTGAGAAACTGTTCTGTGTTCTGTTAGTTCATCTCACAGAGTTACATCTTTCCGTTCAAGAAGCCTTTCGCTAAGGCTGTTCTTGTGGAATTAGCAAAGGGATATTTGGAAGCCCTTAGAAGGCTATGGTGAAAAAGGAAATATCTTCCGTTCAAAACTGGAAAGAAGCTTTCTGAGAAACTGCTCTGTGTTCTGTTAATTCATATCACAGAGCTACATCTTTCCCTTCAAGAAGCCTTTCGCTAAGGCTGTTCTTGTGGAATTGGCAAAGGGATATTTGGAAGCCCTTAGAGGGCTATGGTGAAAAAGGAAATGTCTTCCGTTCAAAACTGGAAAGAAGCTTTGTGAGAAACTGCTCTGTGTTCTCTGAATTCATCTCACAGAGTTACATCTTTCCCTTCAAGAAGCCTTTCGCTAAGGCTGTTCTTGTGGAACTGGCAAAGGGATATTTCGAAGCTCATAGAGGGCTATGGTGAAAAAGGAAATATCTTCCGTTCAAAACTGGAAAGAAGCTTTCTGAGAAACTGCTCTGTGTTCTCTGAATTCATCTCACAGAGTTACATCTATCCCTTCAAGAAGCCTTTCGCTAAGGCTATTCTTGTTGGACTGGCAAAGGGATATTTGGAAGCCCATAGATGGCTATGGTGAAAAAGAAAATATATTCCGTTCAAAACTGGAAAGAAGCTTTCTGAGAAACTGCTCTGTGTTCTGTTAATTCATATCACAGAGCTACATCGTTCCCTTCAAGAAGCCTTTCGCTAAGGCTGTTCTTGTGGAATTGGCAAAGTGATATTTGGAAGCCCATAAAGGGCTATGGTGAAAAAGGTAATATCTTCCGTTCAAAACTGGAAAGAAGCTTTCTGAGAAACTGTTCTGTGTTCTGTTAGTTCATCTCACAGAGTTACATCTTTCCCTTCAAGAAGCCTTTCGCTAAGGCTGTTCTTGTGGAACTGGCAAAGGGATATTTGGAAGCCCTTAGAGGGCTATGGTGAAAAAGGAAATATCTTCCGTTTAAAACTGGAAAAAGCTTTCTGAGAAACTGCTCTGTGTTCTCTGAATTCATCTCACAGAGTTACATCTTTCCCTTCAAGAAGCCTTTCGCTAAGGCTGTTTTTGTGGAATTGGCAAAGGGATATTTGGAAGCCCATAGAGGGCTATGGTGAAAAAGGAAATATCTTCCGTTCAAAACTGGAAAGAAGCTTTCTGAGAAACTGCTCTGTGTTCTGTTAGTTCATCTCACAGAGTTACATCTTGCACTTCAAGAAGCCTTTCGCCAACGCTGTTCTTGTGGAATTGTCAAAGGGATATTTTGAAGCCCATAGAGGGCTATGGTTAAAAAAGGAAATATCTTCCGTTCAAAACTGGAAAGAAGCTTTCTGAGAAACTGTTCTGTGTTCTGTTAGTTCATCTCACAGAGTTACATCTTTCCCGTCAAGAAGCCTTTCGCTAACCTGTTCTTATGGAACTGGCAAAGGGATATATGGAAGCCCATAGAGGGCTATGGTGAAAAAGGTAATATCTTCCGTTCAAAACTGCAAAGAAGCTTTCTGAGAAACTGCTCTGTGTTCTGTTAATCCATCTCACAGAGTTACATCTTTCCCTTCGAGAAGCCTTTCGCTAAGGCTGTTCTTGTGGAACTGGCAAATGGATATTTGGAAGCCCTTAGAGGGCTATGGTGAAAAAGGAAGTATCTTCCGTTCAAAACTGGAAAGAAGATTTCTGAGAAACTGCTCTGTGTTCTGTTAGTTCATATCACAGAGTTACATCTTTCCCTTCAAGAAGCCTTTCGCTAAGGCTGTTCTAGTGGAACTGGCAAAGGGATATTTGGAAACCCATAGAGGGCTATGGTGAAAAAGGAAATATCTTCCGTTCAATACTGGAAAGAAGCTTTCTGAGAAACTGCTCTGTGTTCTCTGAATTCATCTCACAGAGTTACATCTTTCCCTTCAAGAAGCATTTCGCCTAGGCTGTTCTTCTAGAACTGGCAAAGGGATATTTGGAACCCCATAGAGGGCTATGGTGAAAAAGGAAATATCTTCTGTTCAAAACTGGAAAGAAGCTTTCTGAGAAACTGCTCTGTGTTCTGTTAATTCATATCACAGAGCTACATCTTTCCCTTCAAGAAGCCTTTCGCTAAGGCTGTTCTTGCGGAATTGGCAAAGGGATATTTGGAAGCCCATAGAGGGCTATGGTGAAAAAGGAAATATCTTCCGTTCAAAACTGGAAAGAAGCTTTCTGAGAAACTGCTCTGTGTTCTTTTAATTCATCTCACGGAGATACATCTTTCCCGTCAAGAGGCCTTTTGCTAAGGCTGTTCTTATGGAATTGGCATAGGGATATTTTGAAGCCCATAGAGGGCTACGGTGAAAAAGGAAATATCTTCCGTTCAAAACTGGAAAGAAGCTTTCTGAGAAACTGCTCTGTGTTCTCTGAATTCATCTCACAGAGTTACATCTTTCCCTTCAAGAAGCCTTTCGCTAAGGCTGTTCTTCTGGAATTGGCAAAGGGATAGTTGGAAGCCCATAGAGGGCTATGGTGAAAAAGGAAATATCTTCCGTTCAAACTGGAAAGAAGCTTTCTGAGAAACTGCTCTGTGTTCTGTTAATCCATCTCACAGAGTTACATCTTTCCCTTCAAGAAGCCTTTCGCTAAGGCTGTTCTTGTGGAATTGGCAAAGGGATATTTGGAAGCCCATAGAGGGCTATGGTGAAAAAGGAAATATCTTCCGTTCAAAACTGGAAAGAAGCTTTTTGAGAAACTGCTCTGTGTTCTGTTAGTTCATCTCACAGAGTTACATCTTTCCCTTCAAGAAGCCTTTCGCTAAGGCTGTTCTTGTGGAACTGGCAAAGAGATATTTGGGAGCCCATAGAGGGCTATGGTGAAAAAGGAAATATCTTCCGTTGAAAACTGGAAAGAAGCTTTCTGAGAAACTGCTCTGTGTTCTCTGAATTCATCTCACAAAGATACATCTTTCCCTTCAAGAAGCCTTTCGCTAAGGCTGTTCTTGTGGAACTGGCAAAGGGATATTTCGAAGCTCATAGAGGGCTATGGTGAAAAAGGAAATATCTTCCGTTCAAAACTGGAAAGAAGCATTCTGAGAAACTGCTCTGTGTTCTCTGAATTCATCTCACAGAGTCACATCTATCCCTTCAAAAAGCCTTTCGCTAAGGCTGTTCTTGTGGGACTGGCAAAGGGATATTTGGAAGCCCATAGAGGGCTATGGTGAAAAAGAAAATATCTTCCGTTCAAAACTGGAAAGAAGCTTTCTGAGAAACTGCTCTGTGTTCTGTTAATTCATATCACAGAGCTACATCTTTCCCTTCAAGAAGCCTTTCGCTAAGGCTGTTCTTGTGGAACTGGCAAAGGGATATTTGGAAGCCCATAGAGGGCTATGGTGAGAAAGGAAATATCTTCCGTTCAAAACTGGAAAGAAGCTTTCTGAGAAACTGCTCTGTGTTCTGTTAATTCATCTCACAGAGATACATCTTTCCCTTCAAGAAGCCTTTCGCTAAGGCTGTTCTTGTGGAATTGGCAAAGTGATATTTGGAAGCCCATAGAGGGCTATGGTGAAAAAGGAAATATCTTCCGTTCAAAACTGGAAAGAAGGTTTCTGAGAAACTGTTCTGTGTTCTGTTAGTTTATCTCACAGAGTTACATCTTTCCCTTCAAGAAGCCTTTCGCTAAGGCTGTTCTTGTGGAATTAGCAAAGGGATATTTGGAAGCCCTTAGAGGGCTATGGTGAAAAAGGAAATATCTTCCGTTCAAAACTGGAAAGAAGCTTTGTGAGAAACTGCTCTGTGTTCTCTGAATTCATCTCACAGAGTTACATCTGTCCCTTCAGGAAGCCTTTCACTAAGGCTGTTCTTGCGGAATTGGCAAAGGGATATTTGGAAGCCCATAGAGGGCTATGGTGAAAAAGGAAATATCTTCCGTTCAAAACTGGAAAGAAGCTTTCTGAGAAACTGCTCTGTGTTCTCTGAATTCTTCTCACAGAGTTACATCTTTCCCCTCAAGAAGCCTTTCGCTAAGGCTGTTCTTGTTTAACTGGCAAAGGGATATTTGGAACCCCATAAAGGGCTATGGTGAAAAAGGAAATATCTTCCGTTCAAAACTGGAAAGAAGCTTTCTGAGAAACTGTTCTGTGTTCTGTTAGTTCATCTCACAGAGTTACAACTTTCCTTTCAAGAAGCCTTTCGCTAAGGCTGTTCTTGTGGAACTGGCAAATGGATATTTGGAAGCCCTTAGAGGGCTATGGTGAAAAAGGAAGTATCTTCCGTTCAAAACTGGAAAGAAGATTTCTGAGAAACTGCTCTGTGTTCTGTTAGTTCATATCACAGAGTTACATCTTTCCCTACAAGAAGCCTTTCGCTAAGGCTGTTCTAGTGGAACTGGCAAAGGGATATTTGGAAACCCATAGAGGGCTATGGTGAAAAAGGAAATATCTTCCGTTCAATACTGGAAAGAAGCTTTCTGAGAAACTGCTCTGTGTTCTCTGAATTCATCTCACAGAGTTACATCTTTCCCTTCAAGAAGCCTTTCGACTAGGCTGTTCTTCTGGAACTGTCAAAGGGATATTTGGAAGCCCATAGAGGGCTATGGTGAAAAAGGAAATATCTTCCGTTCAAAACTGGAAAGAAGCTTTCTGAGAAACTGCTCTGTGTTCTGTTAATTCATATCACAGAGCTACATCTTTCCCTTCAAGAAGCCTTTCGCTAAGGCTGTTCTTGCGGAATTGGCAAGGGGATATTTGGAAGCCCATAGAGGGCTACGGTGAAAAGGGAAATATCTTCCGTTCAAAACTGGAAAGAAGCTTTCTGAGAAACTGCTCTGTGTAATGTTAATTCATCTCACGGAGATACCTCTTTCCCTTCAAGAGGCCTTTTGCTAAGGCTGTTCTTGTGGAACTGGCAAAGGGATATTTCGAAGCTCATAGAGGGCTATGGTGAAAAAGGAAATATCTTCCGTTCAAAACTGGAAAGAAGCTTTCTGAGAAACTGCTCTGTGTTCTCTGAATTCATCTCACAGAGTTACATCTATCCCTTCAAGAAGCCTTTCGCTAAGGCTATTCTTGTTGGACTGGCAAAGGGATATTTGGAAGCCCATAGAGGGCTATTTTGAAAAAGAAAATATATTCCGTTCAAAACTGGAAAGAAGCTTTCTGAGAAACTGCTCTGTGTTCTGTTAATTCATATCACAGAGCTACATCTTTCCCTTCAAGAAGCCTTTCGCTAAGGCTGTTCTTGTGGAATTGGCAAAGTGATATTTGGAAGCCCATAAAGGGCTATGGTGAAAAAGGTAATATCTTCCGTTCAAAACTGGAAAGAAGCTTTCTGAGAAACTGTTCTGTGTTCTGTTAGTTCATCTCACAGAGTTATATCTTTCCCTTCAAGAAGCCTTTCGCTAAGGCTGTTCTTGTGGAACTGGCAAAGGGATATTTGGAAGCCCTTAGAGGGCTATGGTGAAAAAGGAAATATCTTCCGTTCAAAACTGGAAAGAAGATTTCTGAGAAACTGCTCTGTGTTCTGTTAGTTCATCTCACAGAGTTACATCTCTCCCTACAAGAAGCCTTTCGCTAAGGATGTTCTAGTGGAACTGGCAAAGGGATGTTTGGAAACCCATAGAGGGCTATGGTGAAAAAGGAAATATCTTCCGTTCAATACTGGAAAGAAGCTTTCTGAGAAACTGCTCTGTGTTCTCTGAATTCATCTCACAGAGTTACATCTTTCCCTTCAAGAAGCCTTTCGCTAAGGCTGTTCTTGTGGAATTGGCAAAGGGATATTTTGAAGCCCATACAGGTCTGTGGTGAAAAAGGAAATATCTTCCGTTCAAACTGGAAAGAAGCTTTCTGAGAAACTGCTCTGTGTTCTGTTAATTCATCTCACAGAGATACATCTTTCCCTTCAAGAAGCCTTTCGCTAAGGCTGTTCTTGTGGAATTGGCAAAGTGATATTTGGAAGCCCATAGAGGGCTACGGTGAAAAAGGAAATATCTTCCGTTCAAAACTGGAACGAAGCTTTCTGAGAAACTGTTCTGTTTTCTGTTAGTTCATCTCACAGAGTTACATCTTTCCCTTCAAGAATCCTTTCGCTAAGGCTGTTCTTGTGGAATTAGCAAAGGGATATTTGGAAGCCCTTAGAGGGCTATGGTGAAAAAGGAAATATCTTCCGTTCAAAACTGGAAAGAAACTTTCTGGGAAACTGCTCTGTGTTCTCTGAATTCTTCTCAAAGAGTTACATCTTTCCCTTCAAGAAGCCTTTCGCTAAGGCTGTTCTTGTGGAACTGGCCAAGGGATATTAGGAAACCCATAGAGGGCTATGGTGAAAAAGGAAATATCTTCCGTTCAAAACTGGACAGAAGCTTTCTGAGAAACTGCTCTGTGTTCTCTGAATTCATCTCACAGAGTTACATCTTTCCCTTCAAGAAGCCTTTCGCTAAGGCTGTTCTTCTGGAACAGGCAAAGCGATATTTGGAAGCCCATAGAGGGCTATGGTGAAAAAGGAAATATCTTCCGTTCAAAACTGGAAAGAAGCTTTCTGAGAAACTGCTCTGTGTTCTCTGAATTCCTCTCACAGAGTTACATCTTTCCCTTCAAGAAGCCTTTCGCTAAGGCTGTTCTTGTGGAATTGGCAAAGGGATATTTGGAAGCCCATAGAGAGCTATGGTGAGAAAGGAAATATCTTCCGTTCAAAACTGGAAAGAAGCTTTCTGAGAAACTGCTCTGTGTTCTGTTAATTCATCTCACAGAGATACATCTTTCCCTTCAAGAAGCCTTTCGCTAAGGCTGTTCTTGTGGAATTGGCAAAGTGATATTTGGAAGCCCATAGAGGGCTATGGTGAAAAAGGAAATATCTTCCGTTCAAAACTGGAAAGAAGGTTTCTGAGAAACTGTTCTGTGTTCTGTTAGTTTATCTCACAGAGTTACATCTTTCCCTTCAAGAAGCCTTTCGCTAAGGCTGTTCTTGTGGAATTAGCAAAGGGATATTTGGAAGCCCTTAGAGGGCTATGGTGAAAAAGGAAATATCTTCCGTTCAAAACTGGAAAGAAGCTTTGTGAGAAACTGCTCTGTGTTCTCTGAATTCATCTCACAGAGTTACATCTGTCCCTTCAGGAAGCCTTTCACTAAGGCTGTTCTTGCGGAATTGGCAAAGGGATATTTGGAAGCCCATAGAGGGCTATGGTGAAAAAAGAAATATCTTCCGTTCAAAACTGGAAAGAAGCTTTCTGAGAAACTGCTCTGTGTTCTCTGAATTCTTCTCACAGATTTACATCTTTCCCCTCAAGAAGCCTTTCGCTAAGGCTGTTCTTGTTTAACTGGCAAAGGGATATTTGGAACCCCATAAAGGGCTATGGTGAAAAAGGAAATATCTTCCGTTCAAAACTGGAAAGAAGCTTTCTGAGAAACTGTTCTGTGTTCTGTTAGTTCATCTCACAGAGTTACAACTTTCCCTTCAAGAAGCCTTTCGCTAAGGCTGTTCTTGTGGAACTGGCAAATGGATATTTGGAAGCCCTTAGAGGGCTATGGTGAAAAAGGAAGTATCTTCCGTTCAAAACTGGAAAGAAGCTTTCTGAGAAACTGCTCTGTGTTCTGTTAGTTCATATCACAGAGTTACATCTTTCCCTACAAGAAGCCTTTCGCTAAGGCTGTTCTCGTGGAACTGGCAAAGGGATATTTCGAAACCCATAGAGGGCTATGGTGAAAAAGGAAATATCTTCCGTTCAAAACTGGAAAGAAGCTTTTTGAGAAACTGCTCTGTGTTCTGTTAGTTCATCTCACAGAGATACATCTTGCCCTTCAAGAAGCCTTTCGCTAAGGCTGTTCTTGTGGAACTGGCAAAGGGATATTTGGAAGCCCATAGAGGGCTATGGTGAGAAAGGAAATATCTTCCGTTCAAAACTGGAAAGAAGCTTTCTGAGAAACTGCTCTGTGTTCTCTGAATTCATCTCACAGAGTTACATCTTTCCCTTCAAGAAGACTTTCGCTAAGGCTGTTCTTGTGGAATTGGCAAAGTGATATTTGGAAGCCCATAGAGGGCTATGGTGAAAAAGGAAATATCTTCCGTTGAAAACTGGAAAGAAGCTTTATGAGAAACTGCTCTGTGTTCTCTGAATTCATCTCACAGAGTTACATCTTTCCCTTCAAGAAGCCTTGCGCCTAGGCTGTTCTTCTGGAACTGTCAAAGGGATATTTGGAAGCCCATAGAGGGCTATGGTGAAAAAGGAAATATCTTAAGTTCAAAACTGGAAAGAAGCTTTCTGAGAAACTGCTCTGTGTTCTGTTAATTCATATCACAGAGCTACATCTTTACCTTCAAGAAGCCTTTCGCTAAGGCTGTTCTTGCGGAATTGGCAAGGGGATATTTGGAAGCCCATAGAGGGCTATGGTGAAAAAGGAAATATCTTCCGTTCAAAACTGGAAAGAAGCTTTCTGAGAAACTGCTCTGTGTTCTGTTAATTCATCTCACGGAGATACATCTTTCCCTTCAAGAGGCCTTTTGCTAAGGCTGTTCTTATGGAATTGGCAAAGGGATATTTTGAAGCCCATAGAGGGCTATGGTGAAAAAGGAAATATCTTCCGTTGAAAACTGGAAAGAAGCTTTCTGAGAAACTGCTCTGTGTTCTCTGAATTCATCTCACAGAGTTACATCTTTCCCTTCAAGAAGCCTTTCGCTAAGGCTGTTCTTGTGGAACTGGCAAAGGGATATTTGGAAGCCCACAGAGGGCTATGGTGAAAAAGGAAATATCTTCCGTTCAAAACTGGAAAGAAGCTTTCCGAGAAACTGTTCTGTGTTCTGTTAGTTCATCTCACAGAGTTACATCTTTCCGTTCAAGAAGCCTTTCGCTAAGGCTGTTCTTGTGGAATTAGCAAAGGGATATTTGGAAGCCCTTAGAAGGCTATGGTGAAAAAGGAAATATCTTCCGTTCAAAACTGGAAAGAAGCTTTCTGAGAAACTGCTCTGTGTTCTGTTAATTCATATCACAGAGCTACATCTTTCCCTTCAAGAAGCCTTTCGCTAAGGCTGTTCTTGCGGAATTGGCAAAGGGATATTTGGAAGCCCTTAGAGGGCTATGGTGAAAAAGGAAATGTCTTCCGTTCAAAACTGGAAAGAAGCTTTGTGAGAAACTGCTCTGTGTTCTCTGAATTCATCTCACAGAGTTACATCTTTCCCTTCAAGAAGCCTTTCGCTAAGGCTGTTCTTGTGGAACTGGCAAAGGGATATTTCGAAGCTCATAGAGGGCTATGGTGAAAAAGGAAATATCTTCCGTTCAAAACTGGAAAGAAGCTTTCTGAGAAACTGCTCTGTGTTCTGTTAATTCATATCACAGAGCTACATCGTTCCCTTCAAGAAGCCTTTCGCTAAGGCTGTTCTTGTGGAATTGGCAAAGTGATATTTGGAAGCCCATAAAGGGCTATGGTGAAAAAGGTAATATCTTCCGTTCAAAACTGGAAAGAAGCTTTCTGAGAAACTGTTCTGTGTTCTGTTAGTTCATCTCACAGAGTTACATCTTTCCCTTCAAGAAGCCTTTTGCTAAGGCTGTTCTTGTGGAATTGGCAAAGGGATATTTGGAAGCCCTTAGAGGGCTATGGTGAAAAAGGAAATATCTTCCGTTTAAAACTGGAAAAAGCTTTCTGAGAAACTGCTCTGTGTTCTCTGAATTCATCGCACAGAGTTACATCTTTCCCTTCAAGAAGCCTTTCGCTAAGGCTGTTCTTGTGGAATTGGCAAAGGGATATTTGTAAGCCCATAGAGGGCTATGGTTAAAAAAGGAAATATCTTCCGTTCAAAACTGGAAAGAAGCTTTCTGAGAAACTGCTCTCTGTTCTGTTAGTTCATCTCACAGAGTTACATCTTTCCCTTCAAGAAGCCTTTCGCTAAGGCTGTTCTTGTGGAATTGGCAAAGTGATATTTGGAAGCCCATAGAGGGCTATGGTGAAAAAGGAAATATCTTCCGTTCAAAACCGGAAAGAAGCTTTCTGAGAAACTGCTCTGTGTTCTCTGAATTCATCTCACAGAGTTACATCTTTACCTTGAAGAAGACTTTCGCTAAGGCTGTTCTTGAGTAATTGGCAAAGGGATATTTGGAAGCCCATAGAGGGCTATGGTGAAAAAGGAAATATCTTCCGTTCAAAACTGGAAAGAAGCTTTCTGAGAAACTGTTCTGTGTTCTGTTAATTCATCTCACAGAGTTACATCTTTCCCTTCAAGAAGCCTTTCGCTAAGGCTGTTCTTGTGGAACTGGCAAAGAGATATTTGGAAGCCCATATAGGGTTATGGTGAAAAAGGAAATATCTTCCGTTCAAAACTGGAAAGAGCTTTCTGAGAAACTGCTCTGTGTTCTGTTAGTTCATCTCACAGAGTTACATCTTTCCCTTCAAGAAGCCTTTCGCTAAGGCTTTTCTTGTGGAACTGTCAAAGGGATATTTGGAAGCCCATAGAAGGCAATGTAGAAAAAGGAAATATCTTCCGTCCAAAACTGGAAAGAAGCTTTCTGAGAATCTGCTCAGTGTTCTCTGAATTCATCTCACAGAGTTACATCTTTCCCTTCAAGAAGCCTTTCGCTAAGGCTGTTCTTGCGGAATTGGCAAAGGGATATTTGGAAGCCCATAGAGGGCTATGGTGAAAAAGGAAATATCTTCCGTTCAAAACTGGAAAGAAGCTTTCTGAGAAACTGCTCTGTGTTCTGTTAATTCATCTCACGGAGATACATCTTTCCCTTCAAGAGGCCTTTTGCTAAGGCTGTTCTTCTGGAATTGGCAAAGGGAGATTTGGAAGCCCATAGAGGGCTACGGTGAAAAAGGAAATATCTTCCGTTCAAAACTGGAAAGAAGGTTTCTGAGAAACTGTTCTGTGTTCTGTTAGTTTATCTCACAGAGTTACATCTTTCCCATCAAGAAGCCTTTCGCTAAGGCTGTTCTTGTGGAATTAGCAAAGGGATATTTGGAAGCCCTTAGAGGGCTATGGTGAAAAAGGAAATATCTTCCGTTCAAAACTGGAAAGAAGCTTTGTGAGAAACTGCTCTGTGTTCTCTGAATTCATCTCACAGAGTTACATCTGTCCCTTCAGGAAGCCTTTCACTAAGGCTGTTCTTGCGGAATTGGCAAAGGGATATTTGGAAGCCCATAGAGGGCTATGGTGAAAAAGGAAATATCTTCCGTTCAAAACTGGAAAGAAGCTTTCTGAGAAACTGCTCTGTGTTCTCTGAATTCTTCTCACAGAGTTACATCTTTCCCCTCAAGAAGCCTTTCGCTAAGGCTATTCTTGTTTAACTGGCAAAGGGATATTTGGAACCCCATAAAGGGCTATGGTGAAAAAGGAAATATCTTCCGTTCAAAACTGGAAAGAAGCTTTCTGTGAAACTGTTCTGTGTTCTGTTAGTTCATCTCACAGAGTTACAACTTTCCCTTCAAGAAGCCTTTCGCTAAGGCTGTTCTTGTGGAACTGGCAAATGGATATTTGGAAGCCCTTAGAGGGCTATGGTGAAAAAGGAAGTATCTTCCGTTCAAAACTGGAAAGAAGATTTCTGAGAAACTGCTCTGTGTTCTGTTAATTCATATCACAGAGTTACATCTTTCCCTTCAAGAAGCCTTTCGCTAAGGCTGTTCTTGCGGAATTGGCAAGGGGATATTTGGAAGCCCATAGAGGGCTACGGTGAAAAGGGAAATATCTTCCGTTCAAAACTGGAAAGAAGCTTTCTGAGAAACTGCTCTGTGTTCTGTTAATTCATCTCACGGAGATACCTCTTTCCCTTCAAGAGGCCTTTTGCTAAGGCTGTTCTTGTGGAACTGGCAAAGGGATATTTCGAAGCTCATAGAGGGCTATGGTGAAAAAGGAAATATCTTCCGTTCAAAACTGGAAAGAAGCTTTCTGAGAAACTGCTCTGTGTTCTCTGAATTCATCTCACAGAGTTACATCTATCCCTTCAAGAAGCCTTTCGCTAAGGCTATTCTTGTTGGACTGGCAAAGGGATATTTGGAAGCCCATAGAGGGCTATTTTGAAAAAGAAAATATATTCCGTTCAAAACTGGAAAGAAGCTTTCTGAGAAACTGCTCTGTGTTCTGTTAATTCATATCACAGAGCTACATCTTTCCCTTCAAGAAGCCTTTCGCTAAGGCTGTTCTTGTGGAATTGGCAAAGTGATATTTGGAAGCCCATAAAGGGCTATGGTGAAAAAGGTAATATCTTCCGTTCAAAACTGGAAAGAAGCTTTCTGAGAAACTGTTCTGTGTTCTGTTAGTTCATCTCACAGAGTTATATCTTTCCCTTCAAGAAGCCTTTCGCTAAGGCTGTTCTTGTGGAACTGGCAAAGGGATATTTGGAAGCCCTTAGAGGGCTATGGTGAAAAAGGAAATATCTTCCGTTCAAAACTGGAAAGAAGATTTCTGAGAAACTGCTCTGTGTTCTGTTAGTTCATCTCACAGAGTTACATCTCTCCCTACAAGAAGCCTTTCGCTAAGGATGTTCTAGTGGAACTGGCAAAGGGATGTTTGGAAACCCATAGAGGGCTATGGTGAAAAAGGAAATATCTTCCGTTCAATACTGGAAAGAAGCTTTCTGAGAAACTGCTCTGTGTTCTCTGAATTCATCTCACAGAGTTACATCTTTCCCTTCAAGAAGCCTTTCGCTAAGGCTGTTCTTGTGGAATTGGCAAAGGGATATTTTGAAGCCCATACAGGTCTATGGTGAAAAAGGAAATATCTTCCGTTCAAACTGGAAAGAAGCTTTCTGAGAAACTGCTCTGTGTTCTGTTAATTCATCTCACAGAGATACATCTTTCCCTTCAAGAAGCCTTTCGCTAAGGCTGTTCTTGTGGAATTGGCAAAGTGATATTTGGAAGCCCATAGAGGGCTACGGTGAAAAAGGAAATATCTTCCGTTCAAAACTGGAACGAAGCTTTCTGAGAAACTGTTCTGTTTTCTGTTAGTTCATCTCACAGAGTTACATCTTTCCCTTCAAGAATCCTTTCGCTAAGGCTGTTCTTGTGGAATTAGCAAAGGGATATTTGGAAGCCCTTAGAGGGCTATGGTGAAAAAGGAAATATCTTCCGTTCAAAACTGGAAAGAAACTTTCTGGGAAACTGCTCTGTGTTCTCTGAATTCTTCTCAAAGAGTTACATCTTTCCCTTCAAGAAGCCTTTCGCTAAGGCTGTTCTTGTGGAACTGGCCAAGGGATATTAGGAAACCCATAGAGGGCTATGGTGAAAAAGGAAATATCTTCCGTTCAAAACTGGACAGAAGCTTTCTGAGAAACTGCTCTGTGTTCTCTGAATTCATCTCACAGAGTTACATCTTTCCCTTCAAGAAGCCTTTCGCTAAGGCTGTTCTTCTGGAACAGGCAAAGCGATATTTGGAAGCCCATAGAGGGCTATGGTGAAAAAGGAAATATCTTCCGTTCAAAACTGGAAAGAAGCTTTCTGAGAAACTGCTCTGTGTTCTCTGAATTCCTCTCACAGAGTTACATCTTTCCCTTCAAGAAGCCTTTCGCTAAGGCTGTTCTTGTGGAATTGGCAAAGGGATATTTGGAAGCCCATAGAGAGCTATGGTGAGAAAGGAAATATCTTCCGTTCAAAACTGGAAAGAAGCTTTCTGAGAAACTGCTCTGTGTTCTGTTAATTCATCTCACAGAGATACATCTTTCCCTTCAAGAAGCCTTTCGCTAAGGCTGTTCTTGTGGAATTGGCAAAGTGATATTTGGAAGCCCATAGAGGGCTATGGTGAAAAAGGAAATATCTTCCGTTCAAAACTGGAAAGAAGGTTTCTGAGAAACTGTTCTGTGTTCTGTTAGTTTATCTCACAGAGTTACATCTTTCCCTTCAAGAAGCCTTTCGCTAAGGCTGTTCTTGTGGAATTAGCAAAGGGATATTTGGAAGCCCTTAGAGGGCTATGGTGAAAAAGGAAATATCTTCCGTTCAAAACTGGAAAGAAGCTTTGTGAGAAACTGCTCTGTGTTCTCTGAATTCATCTCACAGAGTTACATCTGTCCCTTCAGGAAGCCTTTCACTAAGGCTGTTCTTGCGGAATTGGCAAAGGGATATTTGGAAGCCCATAGAGGGCTATGGTGAAAAAAGAAATATCTTCCGTTCAAAACTGGAAAGAAGCTTTCTGAGAAACTGCTCTGTGTTCTCTGAATTCTTCTCACAGATTTACATCTTTCCCCTCAAGAAGCCTTTCGCTAAGGCTGTTCTTGTTTAACTGGCAAAGGGATATTTGGAACCCCATAAAGGGCTATGGTGAAAAAGGAAATATCTTCCGTTCAAAACTGGAAAGAAGCTTTCTGAGAAACTGTTCTGTGTTCTGTTAGTTCATCTCACAGAGTTACAACTTTCCCTTCAAGAAGCCTTTCGCTAAGGCTGTTCTTGTGGAACTGGCAAATGGATATTTGGAAGCCCTTAGAGGGCTATGGTGAAAAAGGAAGTATCTTCCGTTCAAAACTGGAAAGAAGCTTTCTGAGAAACTGCTCTGTGTTCTGTTAGTTCATATCACAGAGTTACATCTTTCCCTACAAGAAGCCTTTCGCTAAGGCTGTTCTCGTGGAACTGGCAAAGGGATATTTCGAAACCCATAGAGGGCTATGGTGAAAAAGGAAATATCTTCCGTTCAAAACTGGAAAGAAGCTTTTTGAGAAACTGCTCTGTGTTCTGTTAGTTCATCTCACAGAGATACATCTTGCCCTTCAAGAAGCCTTTCGCTAAGGCTGTTCTTGTGGAACTGGCAAAGGGATATTTGGAAGCCCATAGAGGGCTATGGTGAGAAAGGAAATATCTTCCGTTCAAAACTGGAAAGAAGCTTTCTGAGAAACTGCTCTGTGTTCTCTGAATTCATCTCACAGAGTTACATCTTTCCCTTCAAGAAGACTTTCGCTAAGGCTGTTCTTGTGGAATTGGCAAAGTGATATTTGGAAGCCCATAGAGGGCTATGGTGAAAAAGGAAATATCTTCCGTTGAAAACTGGAAAGAAGCTTTATGAGAAACTGCTCTGTGTTCTCTGAATTCATCTCACAGAGTTACATCTTTCCCTTCAAGAAGCCTTGCGCCTAGGCTGTTCTTCTGGAACTGTCAAAGGGATATTTGGAAGCCCATAGAGGGCTATGGTGAAAAAGGAAATATCTTAAGTTCAAAACTGGAAAGAAGCTTTCTGAGAAACTGCTCTGTGTTCTGTTAATTCATATCACAGAGCTACATCTTTCCCTTCAAGAAGCCTTTCGCTAAGGCTGTTCTTGCGGAATTGGCAAGGGGATATTTGGAAGCCCATAGAGGGCTATGGTGAAAAAGGAAATATCTTCCGTTCAAAACTGGAAAGAAGCTTTCTGAGAAACTGCTCTGTGTTCTGTTAATTCATCTCACGGAGATACATCTTTCCCTTCAAGAGGCCTTTTGCTAAGGCTGTTCTTATGGAATTGGCAAAGGGATATTTTGAAGCCCATAGAGGGCTATGGTGAAAAAGGAAATATCTTCCGTTGAAAACTGGAAAGAAGCTTTCTGAGAAACTGCTCTGTGTTCTCTGAATTCATCTCACAGAGTTACATCTTTCCCTTCAAGAAGCCTTTCGCTAAGGCTGTTCTTGTGGAACTGGCAAAGGGATATTTGGAAGCCCACAGAGGGCTATGGTGAAAAAGGAAATATCTTCCGTTCAAAACTGGAAAGAAGCTTTCCGAGAAACTGTTCTGTGTTCTGTTAGTTCATCTCACAGAGTTACATCTTTCCGTTCAAGAAGCCTTTCGCTAAGGCTGTTCTTGTGGAATTAGCAAAGGGATATTTGGAAGCCCTTAGAAGGCTATGGTGAAAAAGGAAATATCTTCCGTTCAAAACTGGAAAGAAGCTTTCTGAGAAACTGCTCTGTGTTCTGTTAATTCATATCACAGAGCTACATCTTTCCCTTCAAGAAGCCTTTCGCTAAGGCTGTTCTTGCGGAATTGGCAAAGGGATATTTGGAAGCCCTTAGAGGGCTATGGTGAAAAAGGAAATGTCTTCCGTTCAAAACTGGAAAGAAGCTTTGTGAGAAACTGCTCTGTGTTCTCTGAATTCATCTCACAGAGTTACATCTTTCCCTTCAAGAAGCCTTTCGCTAAGGCTGTTCTTGTGGAACTGGCAAAGGGATATTTCGAAGCTCATAGAGGGCTATGGTGAAAAAGGAAATATCTTCCGTTCAAAACTGGAAAGAAGCTTTCTGAGAAACTGCTCTGTGTTCTGTTAATTCATATCACAGAGCTACATCGTTCCCTTCAAGAAGCCTTTCGCTAAGGCTGTTCTTGTGGAATTGGCAAAGTGATATTTGGAAGCCCATAAAGGGCTATGGTGAAAAAGGTAATATCTTCCGTTCAAAACTGGAAAGAAGCTTTCTGAGAAACTGTTCTGTGTTCTGTTAGTTCATCTCACAGAGTTACATCTTTCCCTTCAAGAAGCCTTTTGCTAAGGCTGTTCTTGTGGAATTGGCAAAGGGATATTTGGAAGCCCTTAGAGGGCTATGGTGAAAAAGGAAATATCTTCCGTTTAAAACTGGAAAAAGCTTTCTGAGAAACTGCTCTGTGTTCTCTGAATTCATCGCACAGAGTTACATCTTTCCCTTCAAGAAGCCTTTCGCTAAGGCTGTTCTTGTGGAATTGGCAAAGGGATATTTGTAAGCCCATAGAGGGCTATGGTTAAAAAAGGAAATATCTTCCGTTCAAAACTGGAAAGAAGCTTTCTGAGAAACTGCTCTCTGTTCTGTTAGTTCATCTCACAGAGTTACATCTTTCCCTTCAAGAAGCCTTTCGCTAAGGCTGTTCTTGTGGAATTGGCAAAGTGATATTTGGAAGCCCATAGAGGGCTATGGTGAAAAAGGAAATATCTTCCGTTCAAAACCGGAAAGAAGCTTTCTGAGAAACTGCTCTGTGTTCTCTGAATTCATCTCACAGAGTTACATCTTTACCTTGAAGAAGACTTTCGCTAAGGCTGTTCTTGAGTAATTGGCAAAGGGATATTTGGAAGCCCATAGAGGGCTATGGTGAAAAAGGAAATATCTTCCGTTCAAAACTGGAAAGAAGCTTTCTGAGAAACTGTTCTGTGTTCTGTTAATTCATCTCACAGAGTTACATCTTTCCCTTCAAGAAGCCTTTCGCTAAGGCTGTTCTTGTGGAACTGGCAAAGAGATATTTGGAAGCCCATATAGGGTTATGGTGAAAAAGGAAATATCTTCCGTTCAAAACTGGAAAGAGCTTTCTGAGAAACTGCTCTGTGTTCTGTTAGTTCATCTCACAGAGTTACATCTTTCCCTTCAAGAAGCCTTTCGCTAAGGCTTTTCTTGTGGAACTGTCAAAGGGATATTTGGAAGCCCATAGAAGGCAATGTAGAAAAAGGAAATATCTTCCGTCCAAAACTGGAAAGAAGCTTTCTGAGAATCTGCTCAGTGTTCTCTGAATTCATCTCACAGAGTTACATCTTTCCCTTCAAGAAGCCTTTCGCTAAGGCTGTTCTTGCGGAATTGGCAAAGGGATATTTGGAAGCCCATAGAGGGCTATGGTGAAAAAGGAAATATCTTCCGTTCAAAACTGGAAAGAAGCTTTCTGAGAAACTGCTCTGTGTTCTGTTAATTCATCTCACGGAGATACATCTTTCCCTTCAAGAGGCCTTTTGCTAAGGCTGTTCTTCTGGAATTGGCAAAGGGAGATTTGGAAGCCCATAGAGGGCTACGGTGAAAAAGGAAATATCTTCCGTTCAAAACTGGAAAGAAGGTTTCTGAGAAACTGTTCTGTGTTCTGTTAGTTTATCTCACAGAGTTACATCTTTCCCATCAAGAAGCCTTTCGCTAAGGCTGTTCTTGTGGAATTAGCAAAGGGATATTTGGAAGCCCTTAGAGGGCTATGGTGAAAAAGGAAATATCTTCCGTTCAAAACTGGAAAGAAGCTTTGTGAGAAACTGCTCTGTGTTCTCTGAATTCATCTCACAGAGTTACATCTGTCCCTTCAGGAAGCCTTTCACTAAGGCTGTTCTTGCGGAATTGGCAAAGGGATATTTGGAAGCCCATAGAGGGCTATGGTGAAAAAGGAAATATCTTCCGTTCAAAACTGGAAAGAAGCTTTCTGAGAAACTGCTCTGTGTTCTCTGAATTCTTCTCACAGAGTTACATCTTTCCCCTCAAGAAGCCTTTCGCTAAGGCTATTCTTGTTTAACTGGCAAAGGGATATTTGGAACCCCATAAAGGGCTATGGTGAAAAAGGAAATATCTTCCGTTCAAAACTGGAAAGAAGCTTTCTGTGAAACTGTTCTGTGTTCTGTTAGTTCATCTCACAGAGTTACAACTTTCCCTTCAAGAAGCCTTTCGCTAAGGCTGTTCTTGTGGAACTGGCAAATGGATATTTGGAAGCCCTTAGAGGGCTATGGTGAAAAAGGAAGTATCTTCCGTTCAAAACTGGAAAGAAGATTTCTGAGAAACTGCTCTGTGTTCTGTTAATTCATATCACAGAGTTACATCTTTCCCTTCAAGAAGCCTTTCGCTAAGGCTGTTCTAGTGGAACTGGCAAAGGGATATTTGGAAACCCATAGAGGGCTATGGTGAAAAAGGAAATATCTTCCGTTCAATACTGGAAAGAAGCTTTCTGAGAAACTGCTCTGTGTTCTCTGAATTCATCTCACAGAGTTACATCTTTCCCTTCAAGAAGCATTTCGCCTAGGCTGTTCTTGTGGAACTGGCAAAGGGATATTTGGAAGCCCATAGAGGGCTATGGTGAAAAAGGAAATATCTTCCGTTCAAAACTGGAAAGAAGCTTTCTGAGAAACTGCTCTGTGTTCTGTTAATTCATATCACAGAGCTACATCTTTCCCTTCAAGAAGCCTTTCGCTAAGGCTGTTCTTGCGGAATTGGCAAAGGGATATTTGGAAGCCCATAGAGGGCTATGGTGAAAAAGGAAATATCTTCCGTTCAAAACTGGAAAGAAGCTTTCTGAGAAACTGCTCTGTGTTCTGTTAATTCATCTCACGGAGATACATCTTTCCCGTCAAGAGGCCTTTTGCTAAGGCTGTTCTTATGGAATTGGCATAGGGATATTTTGAAGCCCATAGAGGGCTACGGTGAAAAAGGAAATATCTTCCGTTCAAAACTGGAAAGAAGCTTTCTGAGAAACTGCTCTGTGTTCTCTGAATTCATCTCACAGAGTTACATCTTTCCCTTCAAGAAGCCTTTCGCTAAGGCTGTTCTTCTGGAATTGGCAAAGGGATAGTTGGAAGCCCATAGAGGGCTATGGTGAAAAAGGAAATATCTTCCGTTCAAAACTGGAAAGAAGCTTTCTGAGAAACTGCACTGTGTTCTGTTAATCCATCTCACAGAGTTACATCTTTCCCTTCAGAAGCCTTTCGCTAAGGCTGTTCTTGTGGAATTGGCAAAGGGATATTTGGAAGCCCATAGAGGGCTATGGTGAAAAAGGAAATATCTTCCGTTCAAAACTGGACAGAAGCTTTCTGAGAAACTGCTCTGTGTTCTCTGAATTCATCTCACAGAGTTACATCTTTCCGTTCAAGAAGCCTTTCGCTAAGGCTGTTCTTCTGGAACTGGCAAAGCGATATTTGGAAGCCCATAGAGGGCTATGGTGAAAAAGGAAATATCTTCCGTTCAAAACTGGAAAGAAGCTTTCTGAGAAACTGCTCTGTGTTCTCTGAATTCTTCTCACAGAGTTACATCTTTCCCTTCAAGAAGCCTTTCGCTAAGGCTGTTCTTGTGGAACTGGCAAAGGGATATTTGGAAGCCCATAGAGGGCTATGGTGAGAAAGGAAATATCTTCCGTTCAAAACTGGAAATAAGCTTTCTGAGAAACTGCTCTGTGTTCTGTTAATTCATCTCACAGAGATACATCTTTCCCTTCAAGAAGCCTTTCGCTAAGGCTGTTCTTGTGGAATTGGCAAAGTGATATTTGGAAGCCCATAGAGGGCTATGGTGAAAAAGGAAATATCTTCCGTTCAAAACCAGAAAGAAGGTTTCTGAGAAACTGTTCTGTGTTCTGTTAGTTTATCTCACAGAGTTACATCTTTCCCTTCAAGAAGCCTTTCGCTGAGGCTGTTCTTGTGGAATTAGCAAAGGGATATTTGGAAGCCCTTAGAGGGCTATGGTGAAAAAGGAAATATCTTCCGTTCAAAACTGGAAAGAAGCTTTGTGAGAAACTGCTCTGTGTTCTCTGAATTCATCTCACAGAGTTACATCTGTCCCTTCAGGAAGCCTTTCACTAAGGCTGTTCTTGCGGAATTGGCAAAGGGATATTTGGAAGCCCATAGAGGGCTATGGTGAAAAAGGAAATATCTTCCGTTCAAAACTGGAAAGAAGCTTTCTGAGAAACTGCTCTGTGTTCTCTGAATTCTTCTCACAGAGCTACATCTTTCCCCTCAAGAAGCCTTTCGCTAAGGCTGTTCTTGTTTAACTGGCAAAGGGATATTTGGAACCCCATAAAGGGCTATGGTGAAAAAGGAAATATCTTCCGTTCAAAACTGGAAAGAAGCTTTCTGAGAAACTGTTCTGTGTTCTGTTAGTTCATCTCACAGAGTTACAACTTTCCCTTCAAGAAGCCTTTCGCTAAGGCTGTTCTTGTGGAACTAGCAAATGGATATTTGGAAGCCCTTAGAGGGCTATGGTGAAAAAGGAAGTATCTTCCGTTCAAAACTGGAAAGAAGATTTCTGAGAAACTGCTCTGTGTTCTGTTAGTTCATATCACAGAGTTACATCTTTCCCTACAAGAAGCCTTTCGCTAAGGCTGTTCTAGTGGAACTGGCAAAGGGATATTTGGAAACCCATAGAGGGCTATGGTGAAAAAGGAAATATCTTACGTTCAAAACTGGAAAGAAGCTTTTTGAGAAACTGCTCTGTGTTCTGTTAGTTCATCTCACAGAGTTACATCTTGCCCTTCAAGAAGCCTTTCGCTAAGGCTGTTCTTGTGGAACTGGCAAAGGGATATTTGGAAGCCCATAGAGGGCTATGGTGAGAAAGGAAATATCTTCCGTTCAAAACTGGAAAGAAGCTTTCTGAGAAACTGCTCTGTGTTCTCTGAATTCATCTCACAGAGTTACATCTTTCCCTTCAAGAAGCCTTTCGCTAAGGCTGTTCTTGTGGAATTGGCAAAGTGATATTTGGAAGCCCATAGAGGGCTATGGTGAAAAAGGAAATATCTTCCGTTCAAAACTGGAAAGAAGCTTTCTGAGAAACTGTTCTGTGTTCTGTTAGTTCATCTCACAGAGTTACATCTTTCCCTTCAAGAAGCCTTTCGCTAAGGCTGTTCTTGTGGAATTAGCAAAGGGATATTTGGAAGCCCTTAGAGGGCTCTGGTGAAAAAGGAAATATCTTCCGTTCAAAACTGGAAAGAAGCTTTCTGAGAAACTGCTCTGTGTTCTCTGAATTCATCTCACAGAGTTACATCTTTCCCTTCAAGAAGCCTTTCGCTAAGGCTGTTCTTGTGGAATTGGCAAAGTGATATTTGGAAGCCCATAGAGGGCTATGGTGAAAAAGGAAATATCTTCCGTTCAAAACTGGAAAGAAGGTTTCTGAGAAACTGTTCTGTGTTCTGTTAGTTTATCTCACAGAGTTACATCTTTCCCTTCAAGAAGCCTTTCGCTGAGGCTGTTCTTGTGGAATTAGCAAAGGGATATTTGGAAGCCCTTAGAGGGCTATGGTGAAAAAGGAAATATCTTCCGTTCAAAACTGGAAAGAAGCTTTGTGAGAAACTGCTCTGTGTTCTCTGAATTCATCTCACAGAGTTACATCTGTCCCTTCATGAAGCCTTTCACTAAGGCTGTTCTTGCGGAATTGGCAAAGGGATATTTGGAAGCCCATAGAGGGCTATGGTGAAAAAGGAAATATCTTCCGTTCAAAACTGGAAAGAAGCTTTCTGAGAAACTGCTCTGTGTTCTCTGAATTCTTCTCACAGAGTTACATCTTTCCCCTCAAGAAGCCTTTCGCTAAGGCTGTTCTTGTTTAACTGGCAAAGGGATATTTGGAACCCCATAAAGGGCTATGGTGAAAAAGGAAATATCTTCCGTTCAAAACTGGAAAGAAGCTTTCTGAGAAACTGTTCTGTGTTCTGTTAGTTCATCTCACAGAGTTACAACTTTCCCTTCAAGAAGCCTTTCGCTAAGGCTGTTCTTGTGGAACTAGCAAATGGATATTTGGAAGCCCTTAGAGGGCTATGGTGAAAAAGGAAGTATCTTCCGTTCAAAATTGGAAAGAAGATTTCTGAGAAACTGCTCTGTGTTCTGTTAGTTCATATCACAGAGTTACATCTTTCCCTACAAGAAGCCTTTCGCTAAGGCTGTTCTAGTGGAACTGGCAAAGGGATATTTGGAAACCCATAGAGGGCTATGGTGAAAAAGGAAATATCTTCCGTTCAAAACTGGAAAGAAGCTTTTTGAGAAACTGCTCTGTGTTCTGTTAGTTCATCTCACAGAGTTACATCTTGCCCTTCAAGAAGCCTTTCGCTAAGGCTGTTCTTGTGGAACTGGCAAAGGGATATTTGGAAGCCCATAGAGGGCTATGGTGAGAAAGGAAATATCTTCCGTTCAAAACTGGAAAGAAGCTTTCTGAGAAACTGCTCTGTGTTCTCTGAATTCATCTCACAGAGTTACATCTTTCCCTTCAAGAAGCCTTTCGCTAAGGCTGTTCTTGTGGAATTGGCAAAGTGATATTTGGAAGCCCATAGAGGGCTATGGTGAAAAAGGAAATATCTTCCGTTCAAAACTGGAAAGAAGCTTTCTGAGAAACTGTTCTGTGTTCTGTTAGTTCATCTCACAGAGTTACATCTTTCCCTTCAAGAAGCCTTTCGCTAAGGCTGTTCTTGTGGAACTGGCAAAGGGATATTTGGAAGCCCTTAGAGGGCTATGGTGAAAAAGGAAATATCTTCCGTACAAAACTGGAAAGAAGATTTCTGAGAAACTGCTCTGTGTTCTGTTAGTTCATCTCACAGAGTTACATCTTTCCCTACAAGAAGCCTTTCGCTAAGGATGTTCTAGTGGAACTGGCAAAGGGATGTTTGGAAACCCATAGAGGGCTATGGTGAAAAAGGAAATATCTTCAGTTCAATACTGGAAAGAAGCTTTCTGAGAAACTGCTCTGTGTTCTCTGAATTCATCTCACAGAGTTACATCTTTCCCTTCAAGAAGCCTTTCGCTAAGGCTGTTCTTGTGGAATTGGCAAAGGGATATTTTGAAGCCCCTACAGGTCTATGGTGAAAAAGGAAATATCTTCCGTTCAAACTGGAAAGAAGCTTTCTGAGAAACTGCTCTGTGTTCTGTTAATTCATCTCACAGAGATACATCTTTCCCTTCAAGAAGCCTTTCGCTAAGGCTGTTCTTGTGGAATTGGCAAAGTGATATTTGGAAGCCCATAGAGGGCTATGGTGAAAAAGGAAATATCTTCCGTTCAAAACTGGAACGAAGCTTTCTGAGAAACTGTTCTGTGTTCTGTTAGTTCATCTCACAGAGTTACATCTTTCCCTTCAAGAATCCTTTCGCTAAGGCTGTTCTTGTGGAATTAGCAAAGGGATATTTGGAAGCCCTTAGAGGGCTATGGTGAAAAAGGAAATATCTTCCGTTCAAAACTGGAAAGAAACTTTCTGCGAAACTGCTCTGTGTTCTCTGAATTCTTCTCAAAGAGTTACATCTTTCCCTTCAAGAAGCCTTTCGCTAAGGCTGTTCTTGTGGAACTGGCAAAGGGATATTTGGAAACCCATAGAGGGCTATGGTGAAAAAGGAAATATCTTCCGTTCAAAACTGGACAGAAGCTTTCTGAGAAACTGCTCTGTGTTCTCTGAATTCATCTCACAGAGTTACATCTTTCCCTTCAAGAAGCCTTTCGCTAAGGCTGTTCTTCTGGAACTGGCAAAGCGATATTTGGAAGCCCATAGAGGGCTATGGTGAAAAAGGAAATATCTTCCGTTCAAAACTGGAAAGAAGCTTTCTGAGAAACTGCTCTGTGTTCTCTGAATTCATCTCACAGAGTTACATCTTTCCCTTCAAGAAGCCTTTCGCCTAGGCTGTTCTTCTGGAACTGTCAAAGGGATATTTGGAAGCCCATAGAGGGCTATGGTGAAAAAGGAAATATCTTCCGTTCAAAATTGGAAAGAAGCTTTCTGAGAAACTGCTCTGTGTTCTGTTAATTCATATCACAGAGCTACATCTTTCCCTTCAAGAAGCCTTTCGCTAAGGCTGTTCTTGCGGAATTGGCAAAGGGATATTTGGAAGCCCATAGAGGGCTATGGTGAAAAAGGAAATATCTTCCGTTCAAAACTGGAAAGAAGCTTTCTGAGAAACTGCTCTGTGTTCTGTTAATTCATCTCACGGAGATACATCTTCCCCGTCAAGAGGCCTTTTGCTAAGGCTGTTCTTATGGAATTGGCATAGGGATATTTTGAAGCCCATAGAGGGCTACGGTGAAAAAGGAAATATCTTCCGTTCAAAACTGGAAAGAAGCTTTCTGAGAAACTGCTCTGTGTTCTCTGAATTCATCTCACAGAGTTACATCTTTCCCTTCAAGAAGCCTTTCGCTAAGGCTGTTCTTCTGGAATTGGCAAAGGGATATTTGGAAGCCCATAGAGGGCTATGGTGAAAAAGGAAATATCTTCCGTTCAAAACTGGAAAGAAGCTTTCTGAGAAACTGCTCTGTGTTCTGTTAATCCATCTCACAGAGTTACATCTTTCCCTTCAAGAAACCTTTCGCTAAGGCTGTTCTTGTGGAATTGGCAAAGGGATATTTGGAAGCCCATAGAGGGCTATGGTGAAAAAGGAAATATCTCCCGTTCAAAACTGGAAAGAAGCTTTTTGAGAAACTGCTCTGTGTTCTGTTAGTTCATCTCACCGAGTTACATCTTTCCCTTCAAGAAGCCTTTCGCTAAGGCTGTTCTTGTGGAACTGGCAAAGAGATATTTGGAAGCCCATAGAGGGCTATGGTGAAAAAGGAAATATCTTCCGTTGAAAACTGGAAAGAAGCTTTCTGAGAAACTGCTCTGTGTTCTCTGAATTCATCTCACAGAGTTACATCTTTCCCTTCAAGAAGCCTTTCGCTAAGGCTGTTCTTGTGGAATTGGCAAAGGGATATTTCGAAGCTCATAGAGGGCTATGGTGAAAAAGGAAATATCTTCCTTTCAAAACTGGAAAGAAGCATTCTGAGAAACTGCTCTGTGTTCTCTGAATTCATCTCACAGAGTCACATCTATCCCTTCAAAAAGCCTTTCGCTAAGGCTGTTCTTGTGGGACTGGCAAAGGGATATTTGGAAGCCCATAGAGGGCTATGGTGAAAAAGAAAATATCTTCCGTTCAAAACTGGAAAGAAGCTTTCTGAGAAACTGTTCTGTGTTCTGTTAATTCATATCACAGAGCTACATCTTTCCCTTCAAGAAGCCTTTCGCTAAGGCTGTTCTTGGGGAACTGGCAAAGGGATATTTGGAAGCCCATAGAGGGCTATGGTGAGAAAGGAAATATCTTCCGTTCAAAATTGGAAAGAAGCTTTCTGAGAAACTGCTCTGTGTTCTGTTAATTCATCTCACAGAGATACATCTTTCCCTTCAAGAAGCCTTTCGCTAAGGCTGTTCTTGTGGAATTGGCAAAGTGATATTTGGAAGCCCATAGAAGGCTATGGTGAAAAAGGAAATATCTTCCGTTCAAAACTGGAAAGAAGGTTTCTGAGAAACTGTTCTGTGTTCTGTTAGTTTATCTCACAGAGTTACATCTTTCCCTTCAAGAAGCCTTTCGCTAAGGCTGTTCTTGTGGAATTAGCAAAGGGATATTTGGAAGCCCTTAGAGGGCTATGGTGAAAAAAAAAAATATCTTCCGTTCAAAACTGGAAAGAAGCTTTGTGAGAAACTGCTCTGTGTTCTCTGAATTCATCTCACAGAGTTACATCTGTCCCTTCAGGAAGCCTTTCACTAAGGCTGTTCTTGCGGAATTGGCAAAGGGATATTTGGAAGCCCATAGAGGGCTATGGTGAAAAAGGAAATATCTTCCGTTCAAAACTGGAAAGAAGCTTTCTGAGAAACTGCTCTGTGTTCTCTGAATTCTTCTCACAGAGTTACATCTTTCCCCTCAAGAAGCCTTTCGCTAAGGCTGTTCTTGTTTAACTGGCAAAGGGATATTTGGAAACCCATAGAGGGCTATGGTGAAAAAGGAAATATCTTCCGTTCAAAACTTGAAAGAAGCTTTCTGAAAAACTGCTCTGTGTTCTCTGAATTCATCTCACAGAGTTACATCTTTAACTTCAAGAAGCCTTTCGCTAAGGCTGTTCTTGTGGAATTAGCAAAGGGATATTTGGAAGCCCTTAGAGGGCTATGGTGAAAAAGGAAATATGTTCCGTTCAAAACTGGAAAGAAGCTTTGTGAGAAACTGGTCTGTGTTCTCTGAATTCATCTCACAGAGTTACATCTTTCCCTTCAAGAAGCCTTTCGCTAAGGCTGTTCTTGTGGAACTGGCAAAGGGATATTTCGAAGCTCATAGAGGGCTATGGTGAAAAAGGAAATATCTTCGGTTCAAAACTGGAAAGAAGCTTTCTGAGGAACTGCTCTGTGTTCTCTGAATTCATCTCACAGAGTTACATCTTTCCCTTCAAGAAGCCTTTCGCTAAGGCTGTTCTTGTGGAACTGGCAAAGGGATATTTGGAAGCCCTTAGAGGGCTATGGTGAAAAAGGAAATATCTTCCGTTCAAAACTGGAAAGAAGATTTCTGAGAAACTGCTCTGTGTTCTGTTAGTTCAACTCACAGAGTTACATCTTTCCCTACAAGAAGCCTTTCGCTAAGGCTGTTCTAGTGGAACTGGCAAAGGGATATTTGGAAACCCATAGAGGGCTATGGTGAAAAAGGAATTATCTTCCGTTCAATACTGGAAAGAAGCTTTCTGAGAAACTGCTCTGTGTTCTCTGAATTCATCTCACAGAGTTACATCTTTCCCATCAAGAAGCCTTTCGCCTAGGCTGTTCTTCTGGAACTGGCAAAGGGATATTTGGAAGCCCATAGAGGGCTATGGTGAAAAAGGAAATATCTTCCGTTCAAAACTGGAAAGAAGCTTTCTGAGAAACTGTTCTGTGTTCTGTTAATTCATATCACAGAGCTACATCTTTCCCTTCAAGAAGCCTTTCGCTAAGGCTGTTCTTGCGGAATTGGCAAGGGGATATTTGGAAGCCCATAGAGGGCTATGGTGAAAAAGGAAATATCTTCCGTTCAAAACTGGAAAGAAGCTTTCTGAGAAACTGCTCTGTGTTCTGTTAATTCATCTCACGGAGATACATCTTTCCCTTCAAGAGGCCTTTTGCTAAGGCTGTTCTTATGGAATTGGCAAAGGGATATTTTGAAGCCCATAGAGGGCTATGGTGAAAAAGGAAATATCTTCCGTTGAAAACTGGAAAGAAGCTTTCTGAGAAACTGCTCTGTGTTCTCTGAATTCATCTCACAGAGTTACATCTTTCCCTTCAAGAAGCCTTTCGCTAAGGCTGTTCTTGTGGAACTGGCAAAGGGATATTTGGAAGCCCACAGAGGGCTATGGTGAAAAAGGAAATATCTTCCGTTCAAAACTGGAAAGAAGCTTTCTGAGAAACTGTTCTGTGTTCTGTTAGTTCATCTCACAGAGTTACATCTTTCCGTTCAAGAAGCCTTTCGCTAAGGCTGTTCTTGTGGAATTAGCAAAGGGATATTTGGAAGCCCTTAGAAGGCTATGGTGAAAAAGGAAATATCTTCCGTTCAAAACTGGAAAGAAGCTTTCTGAGAAACTGCTCTGTGTTCTGTTAATTCATATCACAGAGCTACATCTTTCCCTTCAAGAAGCCTTTCGCTAAGGCTGTTCTTGCGGAATTGGCAAAGGGATATTTGGAAGCCCTTAGAGGGCTTTGGTGAAAAAGGAAATGTCTTCCGTTCAAAACTGGAAAGAAGCTTTGTGAGAAACTGCTCTGTGTTCTCTGAATTCGTCTCACAGAGTTACATCTTTCCCTTCAAGAAGCCTTTCGCTAAGGCTGTTCTTGTGGAACTGGCAAAGGGATATTTCGAAGCTCATAGAGGGCTATGGTGAAAAAGGAAATATCTTAAGTTCAAAACTGGAAAGAAGCTTTCTGAGAAACTGCTCTGTGTTCTCTGAATTCATCTCACAGAGTTACATCTATCCCTTCAAGAAGCCTTTCGCTAAGGCTATTCTTGTTGGACTGGCAAAGGGATATCTGGAAGCCCATAGAGGGCTATGGTGAAAAAGAAAATATATTCCGTTCAAAACTGGAAAGAAGCTTTCTGAGAAACTGCTCTGTGTTCTGTTAATTCATATCACAGAGCTACATCTTTCCCTTCAAGAAGCCTTTCGCTAAGGCTGTTCTTGTGGAATTGGCAAAGTGATATTTGGAAGCCCATAAAGGGCTATGGTGAAAAAGGTAATATCTTCCGTTCAAAACTGGAAAGAAGCTTTCTGAGAAACTGTTCTGTGTTCTGTTAGTTCATCTCACAGAGTTACATCTTTCCCTTCAAGAAGCCTTTCGCTAAGGCTGTTCTTGTGGAACTGGCAAAGGGATATTTGGAAGCCCTTAGAGGGCTATGGTGAAAAAGGAAATATCTTCCGTTCAAAACTGGAAAGAAGATTTCTGAGAAACTGCTCTGTGTTCTCTGAATTCATCTCACAGAGTTACATCTTTCCCTTCAAGAAGCCTTTCGCTAAGGCTGTTCTTGTGGAATTGGCAAAGGGATATTTCGAAGCTCATAGAGGGCTATGGTGAAAAAGGAAATATCTTCTGTTCAAAACTGGAAAGAAGCATTCTGAGAAACTGCTCTGTGTTCTCTGAATTCATCTCACAGAGTCACATCTATCCCTTCAAAAAGCCTTTCGCTAAGGCTGTTCTTGTGGGACTGGCAAAGGGATATTTGGAAGCCCATAGAGGGCTATGGTGAAAAAGAAAATATCTTCCGTTCAAAACTGGAAAGAAGCTTTCTGAGAAACTGTTCTGTGTTCTGTTAATTCATATCACAGAGCTACATCTTTCCCTTCAAGAAGCCTTTCGCTAAGGCTGTTCTTGGGGAACTGGCAAAGGGATATTTGGAAGCCCATAGAGGGCTATGGTGAGAAAGGAAATATCTTCCGTTCAAAACTGGAAAGAAGCTTTCTGAGAAACTGCTCTGTGTTCTGTTAATTCATCTCACAGAGATACATCTTTCCCTTCAAGAAGCCTTTCGCTAAGGCTGTTCTTGTGGAATTGGCAAAGTGATATTTGGAAGCCCATAGAAGGCTATGGTGAAAAAGGAAATATCTTCCGTTCAAAACTGGAAAGAAGGTTTCTGAGAAACTGTTCTGTGTTCTGTTAGTTTATCTCACAGAGTTACATCTTTCCCTTCAAGAAGCCTTTCGCTAAGGCTGTTCTTGTGGAATTAGCAAAGGGATATTTGGAAGCCCTTAGAGGGCTATGGTGAAAAAGGAAATATCTTCCGTTCAAAACTGGAAAGAAGCTTTGTGAGAAACTGCTCTGTGTTCTCTGAATTCATCTCACAGAGTTACATCTGTCCCTTCAGGAAGCCTTTCACTAAGGCTGTTCTTGCGGAATTGGCAAAGGGATATTTGGAAGCCCATAGAGGGCTATGGTGAAAAAGGAAATATCTTCCGTTCAAAACTGGAAAGAAGCTTTCTGAGAAACTGCTCTGTGTTCTCTGAATTCTTCTCACAGAGTTACATCTTTCCCCTCAAGAAGCCTTTCGCTAAGGCTGTTCTTGTTTAACTAGCAAAGGGATATTTGGAACCCCATAAAGGGCTATGGTGAAAAAGGAAATATCTTCCGTTCAAAACTGGAAAGAAGCTTTCTGAGAAACTGTTCTGTGTTCTGTTAGTTCATCTCACAGAGTTACAACTTTCCCTTCAAGAAGCCTTTCGCTAAGGCTGTTCTTGTGGAACTGGCAAATGGATATTTGGAAGCCCTTAGAGGGCTATGGTGAAAAAGGAAGTATCTTCCGTTCAAAACTGGAAAGAAGATTTCTGAGAAACTGCTCTGTGTTCTGTTAGTTCATATCACAGAGTTACATCTTTCCCTACAAGAAGCCTTTCGCTAAGGCTGTTCTAGTGGAACTGGCAAAGGGATATTTGGAAACCCATAGAGGGCTATGGTGAAAAAGGAAATATCTTCCGTTCAAAACTGGAAAGAAGCTTTTTGAGAAACTGCTCTGTGTTCTGTTAGTTCATCTCACAGAGTTACATCTTGCCCTTCAAGAAGCCTTTCGCTAAGGCTGTTCTTGTGGAACTGGCAAAGGGATATTTGGAAGCCCATAGAGGGCTATGGTGAGAAAGGAAATATCTTCCGTTCAAAACTGGAAAGAAGCTTTCTGAGAAACTGCTCTGTGTTCTCTGAATTCATCTCACAGAGTTACATCTTTCCCTTCAAGAAGCCTTTCGCTAAGGCTGTTCTTGTGGAATTGGCAAAGTGATATTTGGAAGCCCATAGAGGGCTATGGTGAAAAAGGAAATATCTTCCGTTCAAAACTGGAAAGAAGCTTTCTGAGAAACTGTTCTGTGTTCTGTTAGTTCATCTCACAGAGTTACATCTTTCCCTTCAAGAAGCCTTTCGCTAAGGCTGTTCTTGTGGAATTAGCAAAGGGATGTTTGGTATACCTTAGAGGGCTATGGTGAAAAAGGAAATATCTTCCGTTCAAAACTGGAAAGAAGCTTTCTGAGAAACTGCTCTGTGTTCTCTGAATTCATCTCACAGAGTTACATCTTTCCCTTCAAGAAGCCTTGCGCCTAGGCTGTTCTTCTGGAACTGGCAAAGGGATATTTGGAAGCCCATAGAGGGCTATGGTGAAAAAGGAAATATCTTCCGTTCAAAACTGGAAAGAAGCTTTCTGAGAAACTGCTCTGTGTTCTGTGAATTCATATCACAGAGCTACATCTTTACCTTCAAGAAGCCTTTCGCCAAGGCTGTTCTTGCGGAATTGGCAAAGGGATATTTGGAAGCCCATAGAGGGCTATGGTGAAAAAGGAAATATCTTCCGTTCAAAACAGGAAAGAAGATTTCCTAGAAACTGCTCTGTGTTCTGTTAATTCATCTCACGGAGATACATCTTTCCCTTCAAGAGGCCTTTTGCTAAGGCTGTTCTTATGGAATTGGCAAAGGGATATTTTGAAGCCCATAGAGGGCTATGGTGAAAAAGGAAATATCTTCCGTTGAAAACTGGAAAGAAGCTTTCTGAGAAACTGCTCTGTGTTCTCTGAATTCATCTCACAGAGTTACATCTTTCCCTGCAAGAAGCCTTTGGCTAAGGCTGTTCTTCTGGATTTGGCAAAGGGATATTTGGAAGCCCATAGAGGGCTATGGTGAAAAAGGAAATATCTTCCGTTCAAAACTGGAAAGAAGCTTTCTGAGAAACTGCTCTGTGTTCTGTTAGTTCATCTCACAGAGTTACATCTTTCCCTTCAAGAAGCCTTTGGCTAAGGCTGTTCTTCTGGAATTGGAAAAGGGATATTTGGAAGCCCATAGAGGGCTAGGGTGAAAAAGGAAATATCTTCCGTTCAAAACTGGAAAGAAGCTTTCTGAGAAACTGCTCTGTGTTCTGTTAATTCATATCACAGAGCTACATCTTTCCCTTCAAGAAGCCTTTCGCTAAGGCTGTTCTTGTGGAATTGGCAAAGGGATATTTGGAAGCCCATAAAGGGCTATGGTGAAAAAGGTAATATCTTCCGTTCAAAACTGGAAAGAAGCTTTCTGAGAAACTGTTCTGTGTTCTGTTAGTTCATCTCACAGAGTTATATCTTTCCCTTCAAGAAGCCTTTCGCTAAGGCTGTTCTTGTGGAACTGGCAAGGGGATATTGGGAAGCCCTTAGAGGGCTATGGTGAAGAAGGAAATATCTTCCGTTCAAAACTGGAAAGAAGATTTCTGAGAAACTGCTCTGTGTTCTGTTAGTTCATCTCACAGAGTTACATCTTTCCCTACAAGAAGCCTTTCGCTAAGGCTGTTCTAGTGGAACTGGCAAAGGTATATTTGGAAACCCATAGAGGGCTATGGTGAAAAAGGAAATATCTTCCGTTCAAAACTTGAAAGAAGCTTTCTGAAAAACTGCTCTGTGTTCTCTGAATTCATCTCACAGAGTTACATCTTTCCCTTCAAGAAGCCTTTCGCTAAGGCTGTTCTTGTGGAATTATCAAAGGGATATTTGGAAGCCCTTAGAGGGCTATGGTGAAAAAGGAAATATGTTCCGTTCAAAACTGGAAAGAAGCTTTGTGAGAAACTGGTCTGTGTTCTCTGAATTCATCTCACAGAGTTACATCTTTCCCTTCAAGAAGCCTTTCGCTAAGGCTGTTCTTGTGGAACTGGCAAAGGGATATTTCGAAGCTCATAGAGGGCTATGGTGAAAAAGGAAATATCTCCGGTTCAAAACTGGAAAGAAGCTTTCTGAGGAACTGCTCTGTGTTCTCTGAATTCATCTCACAGAGTTACATCTTTCCCTTCAAGAAGCCTTTCGCTAAGGCTGTTCTTGTGGAACTGGCAAAGGGATATTTGGAAGCCCTTAGAGGGCTATGGTGAAAAAGGAAATATCTTCCGTTCAAAACTGGAAAGAAGATTTCTGAGAAACTGCTCTGTGTTCTGTTAGTTCAACTCACAGAGTTACATCTTTCCCTACAAGAAGCCTTTCGCTAAGGCTGTTCTAGTGGAACTGGCAAAGGGATATTTGGAAGCCCATAGAGGGCTATGGTGAAAAAGGAAATATCTTCCGTTCAAAACTGGAAAGAAGCTTTCTGAGAAACTGCTCTGTGTTCTGTTAATTCATATCACAGAGCTACATCTTTCCCTTCAAGAAGCCTTTCGCTAAGGCTGTTCTTGCGGAATTGGCAAGGGGATATTTGGAAGCCCATAGAGGGCTATGGTGAAAAAGGAAATATCTTCCGTTCAAAACTGGAAAGAAGCTTTCTGAGAAACTGCTCTGTGTTCTGTTAATTCATCTCACGGAGATACATCTTTCCCTTCAAGAGGCCTTTTGCTAAGGCTGTTCTTATGGAATTGGCAAAGGGATATTTTGAAGCCCATAGAGGGCTATGGTGAAAAAGGAAATATCTTCCGTTGAAAACTGGAAAGAAGCTTTCTGAGAAACTGCTCTGTGTTCTCTGAATTCATCTCACAGAGTTACATCTTTCCCTTCAAGAAGCCTTTCGCTAAGGCTGTTCTTGTGGAACTGGCAAAGGGATATTTGGAAGCCCACAGAGGGCTATGGTGAAAAAGGAAATATCTTCCGTTCAAAACTGGAAAGAAGCTTTCTGAGAAACTGTTCTGTGTTCTGTTAGTTCATCTCACAGAGTTACATCTTTCCGTTCAAGAAGCCTTTCGCTAAGGCTGTTCTTGTGGAATTAGCAAAGGGATATTTGGAAGCCCTTAGAAGGCTATGCTGAAAAAGGAAATATCTTCCGTTCAAAACTGGAAAGAAGCTTTCTGAGAAACTGCTCTGTGTTCTGTTAATTCATATCACAGAGCTACATCTTTCCCTTCAAGAAGCCTTTCGCTAAGGCTGTTCTTGCGGAATTGGCAAAGGGATATTTGGAAGCCCTTAGAGGGCTATGGTGAAAAAGGAAATGTCTTCCGTTCAAAACTGGAAAGAAGCTTTGTGAGAAACTGCTCTGTGTTCTCTGAATTCGTCTCACAGAGTTACATCTTTCCCTTCAAGAAGCCTTTCGCTAAGGCTGTTCTTGTGGAACTGGCAAAGGGATATTTCGAAGCTCATAGAGGGCTATGGTGAAAAAGGAAATATCTTAAGTTCAAAACTGGAAAGAAGCTTTCTGAGAAACTGCTCTGTGTTCTCTGAATTCATCTCACAGAGTTACATCTATCCCTTCAAGAAGCCTTTCGCTAAGGCTATTCTTGTTGGACTGGCAAAGGGATATCTGGAAGCCCATAGAGGGCTATGGTGAAAAAGAAAATATATTCCGTTCAAAACTGGAAAGAAGCTTTCTGAGAAACTGCTCTGTGTTCTGTTAATTCATATCACAGAGCTACATCTTTCCCTTCAAGAAGCCTTTCGCTAAGGCTGTTCTTGTGGAATTGGCAAAGTGATATTTGGAAGCCCATAAAGGGCTATGGTGAAAAAGGTAATATCTTCCGTTCAAAACTGGAAAGAAGCTTTCTGAGAAACTGTTCTGTGTTCTGTTAGTTCATCTCACAGAGTTACATCTTTCCCTTCAAGAAGCCTTTCGCTAAGGCTGTTCTTGTGGAACTGGCAAAGGGATATTTGGAAGCCCTTAGAGGGCTATGGTGAAAAAGGAAATATCTTCCGTTCAAAACTGGAAAGAAGATTTCTGAGAAACTGCTCTGTGTTCTGTTAGTTCATCTCACAGAGTTACATCTTTCCCTACAAGAAGCCTTTCGCTAAGGATGTTCTAGTGGAACTGGCAAAGGGATGTTTGGAAACCCATAGAGGGCTACGGTGAAAAAGGAAATATCTTCCGTTCAAAACTGGAACGAAGCTTTATGAGAAACTGTTCTGTGTTCTGTTAGTTCATCTCACAGAGTTACATCTTTCCCTTCAAGAATCCTTTCGCTAAGGCTGTTCTTGTGGAATTAGCAAAGGGATATATGGAAGCCCTTAGAGGGCTATGGTGAAAAAGGAAATATCTTCCGTTCAAAACTGGAAAGAAACTTTCTGGGAAACTGCTCTCTGTTCTCTGAATTCTTCTCAAAGAGTTACATCTTTCCCTTCAAGAAGCCTTTCGCTAAGGCTGTTCTTGTGGAACTGGCAAAGGGATATTTGGAAACCCATAGAGGGCTATGGTGAAAAAGGAAATATCTTCCGTTCAAAACTGGACAGAAGCTTTCTGAGAAACTGCTCTGTGTTCTCTGAATTCATCTCACAGAGTTACATCTTTCCCTTCAAGAAGCCTTTCGCTAAGGCTGTTCTTCTGGAACTGGCAAAGCGATATTTGGAAGCCCATAGAAGGCTATGGTGAAAAAGGAAATATCTTCCGTTCAAAACTGGAAAGAAGCTTTCTGAGAAACTGCTCTGTGTTCTCTGAATTCTTCTCACAGAGTTACATCTTTCCCTTCAAGAAGCCTTTCGCTAAGGCTGTTCTTGTGGAACTGGCAAAGGGATATTTGGAACCCCATAGAGGGCTATGCTGAAAAAGGAAATATCTTCCGTTCAATACTGGAAAGAAGCTTTGTGAGAAACTGCTCTGTGTTCTCTGAATTCATCTCACAGAGTTACATCTATCCCTTCAAGAAGCCTTTCGCCTAGGCTGTTCTTCTGGAACTGTCAAAGGGATATTTGGAAGCCCATAGAGGGCTATGGTGAAAAAGGAAATATCTTCCGTTCAAAACTGGAAAGAAGCTTTCTGAGAAACTGCTCTGTGTTCTGTTAGTTCATCTCACAGAGTTACATCTTTCCCTACAAGAAGCCTTTCGCTAAGGCTGTTCTTGTGGAACTGGCAAAGGGATATTTGGAAGCCCATAGAGGGCTATGGTGTAAAAGGAAATATCTTCCGTTGAAAACTGGAAAGAAGCTTTCTGAGAAACTGCTCTGTGTTCTCTGAATTCATCTCACAGAGTTACATCTTTCCCTTCAAGAAGCCTTTCGCTAAGGCTGTTCTTCTGGAATTGGCAAAGGGATATCTGGAAGCCCATAGAGGGCTATGGTGAAAAAGGAAATATCTTCCGTTCAAAACTGGAAAGAAGAATTCTGAGAAACTGCTCTGTGTTCTGTTAATTCATCTCACAGAGTTACATCTTTTCCTTCAAGAAGCCTTTCCTAAGGCTGTTCTTGTGTAATTGGCAAAGGGATATTTGGAAGCCCATAGAGGGCTATGTTGAAAAAGGAAATATCTTCCATTGAAAACGGGAAAGAAGCTTTCTGAGAAACTGCTCTGTGTTTTGTTAGTTCATCTCACAGATTTACGTCTTTACCTTCAAGAAGCCTTTCCCTAAGGCTTTTCTTGTGGAACTGGCAAAGGGATATTTGGAAGCCCATAGAGGGCAATGGAGAAAAAGGAAATATCTTCCGTCCAAAACTGGAAAGAAGCTTTCTGAGAATCTGCTCAGTGTTCTCTGAATTCATCTCACAGAGTTACATCTTTCCCTTCAAGAAGCCTTTCGCTAAGGCTGTTCCTGTGGAATTGGCAAAGGGATATTTGGAAGACATAGAGTGCTCTGGTGAAAAAGGAAATATCTCCCGTTTAAACTGGAAAGAAGCTTTCTGAGAAACTGCTCTGTGTTCTCTGAATTCATCTCACAGAGTTACATCTTTTCCTTCAAGAAGCCTTTCGCTAAGGCTGTTCTTGTGGAATTGGCAAAGGGATATTTGGAAGCCAATAGAGTGCTATGGTGAAAAAGGAAATATCTTCCGTTCAAACTGGAAAGAAACTTTCTGAGAAACTGCTCAGTGTTCTGTTAATTCATCTCACAGAGTTACATCTTTCCCTTCAAGAAGCCTTTCGCTAAGGCTGTTCTTCTGGAACTGGTAAAGGGATATTTGGAAGCCCAAAGAGGGCTATGGTGAAAAAGGAAATATCTTCCGTTCAAAACTGGAAAGAAGCTTTCTGAGAAACTGCTCTGTGTTCTCTGAATTCTTCTCACAGAGTTACATCTTTCCCCTCAAGAAGCCTTTCGCTAAGGCTGTTCTTGTGGAACTGGCAAAGGGATATTTGGAACCCCATAGAGGGCTATGGTGAAAAAGGAAATATCTTCTGTTCAAAACTGGAAAGAAACTTTCTGAGAAACTACTCTGTGTTCTCTGAATTCATCTCACAGAGTTACATCTATCCCTTCAAGAAGCCTTTCGCTAAGGCTGTTCTTTTGGGACTGGCAAAGGGATATTTGGATGCCCATAGAGGGCTATGGTGAAAAAGAAAATATCTTCCGTTCAAAACTGGAAAGAAGGTTTCTGAGAAACTGCTCTGTGTTCTGTTAATTCATATCACAGAGCTACATCTTTCCCTTCAAGAAGCCTTTCGCTAAGGCTGTTCTTGTGGAATTGGCAAAGTGATATTTGGAAGCCCATAAAGGGCTATGGTGAAAAAGGTAATATCTTCCGTTCAAAACTGAAAAGAAGCTTTCTGAGAAATTGTTCTGTGTCTGTTAGTTCATCTCACAGAGTTACATCTTTCCCTTCAAGAAGCCTTTCGTTAAGGCTGTTCTTGTGGAACTGGCAAAGGGATATTTGGAAGCCCTTAGAGGGCTATGGTGAAAAAGGAAATATCTTCCGTTCAAAACTGGAAAGAAGCTTTCTGAGAAACTGCTCTGTGTTCTTAGTTCATCTCACAGACTTACATCTTTCCCTACAAGAAGCCTTTCGCTAAGGCTGTTCTAGTGGAACTGGCAAAGGGATATTTGGAAACCCATAGAGGGCTATGGTGAAAAAGGAAATATCTTCCGTTCAATACTGGAAAGAATCTTTCTGAGAAACTGCTCTGTGTTCTGTTAATTCATCTCACAGAGTTACATCTTTCCCTTCAAGAAGCCTTTCACTAAGGCTGTTCTTCTGGAATTGGCAAAGGGATATTTGGAAGCCCATAGAGGGCTATGGTGAAAAAGGAAATATCTTCCGTTCAAAACTGGAAAGAAGCTTTCTGAGAAACTGCTCTGTGTTCTGTTAATTCATCTCACAGAGTTACATCTTTCCCTTCAAGAAGCCTTTCGCTAAGGCTGTTCTTGTGGAATTGGCAAAGGGATATTTGGAAGCCCGTAGAGGGCTATGGTGAAAAAGGAAATATCTTCCGTTCAAAACTGGAAAGAAGCTTTCTGAGAAACTGTTCTGTGTTCTGTTAGTTCATCTCACAGAGTTACATCTTTCCCTTCAAGAAGCCTTACGCTAAAGCTGTTCTTGTGGAATTAGCAAAGGGATATTTGGAAGCCCTTAGAGGGCTATGGTGAAAAAGGAAATATCTTCCGTTCAAAACTGGAAAGAAGCTTTGTGAGAAACTGCTCTGTGTTCTCTGAATTCATCTCACAGAGTTACATCTTTCCCTTCAAGAAGCCTTTCGCTAAGGCTGTTCCCTGTGGAACTGGCAAAGGGATATTTCGAAGCTCCTAGAGGGCTATGTTGAAAAAGGAAATATCTTCGGTTCAAAACTGGAAAGAAGCTTTCTGAGTAACTGCTCTGTGTTCTCTGAATTCATCTCACAGAGTTACATCTTTCCCTTCAAGAAGCCTTTCGCTAAGGCTGTTCTTGTGGAACTGGCAAAGGGATATTTGGAAGCCCTTAGAGTGCTATGGTGAAAAAGGAAATATCTTCCGTTCAAAACTGGAAAGAAGATTTCTAAGAAACTGCTCTGTGTTCTCTTAATTCATATCACAGAGCTACATCTTTCCCTTCAAGAAGCCTTTCGCTAAGGCTGTTCTTGCGGAATTGGCAAAGGGATATTTGGAAGCCCATAGAGGGCTATGGTGAAAAAGGAAATATCTTCCGTTCAAAACTGGAAAGAAGCTTTCTGAGAAACTGCTCTGTGTTCTGTTAATTCATCTCACGGAGATACATCTTTCCCTTCAAGAGGCCTTTTGCTAAGGCTGTTCTTATGGATTTGGCAAAGGGATATTTTGAAGCCCATAGAGGGCTATGGTGAAAAAGGAAATATCTTCCGTTGAAAACTGGAAAGAAGCTTTCTGAGAAACTGCTCTGTGTTCTCTGAATTCATCTAACAGAGTTACATCTTTCCCTTCAAGAAGCCTTTCGCTAAGGCTGTTCTTGTGGAACTGGCAAAGGGATATTTGGAAGCCCATAGAGGTCTATGGTGAAAAAGGAAATATCTTCCGTTCAAAACTGGAAAGAAGCTTTCTGAGAAACTGTTCTGTGTTCTGTTAGTTCATCTCACAGAGTTACATCTTTCCCTTCAAGAAGCCTTTCGCTAAGGCTGTTCTTGTGGAATTAGCAAAGGGATATTTGGAAGCCCTTAGAGGGCTATGGTGAAAAAGGAAATATCTTCCGTTCAAAACTGGAAGGAAGCTTTCTGAGAATCTGCTCTGTGTTCTCTGAATTCATCTCACAGAGTTACATCTATCCCTTCAAGAAGCCTTTCGCTAAGGCTATTCTTGTTGGACTGGCAAAGGGATATTTGGAAGCCCATAAATGCCTATGGTGAAAAAGAAAATATATTCCGTTCAAAACTGGAAAGAAGCTTTCTGAGAAACTGCTCTGTGTTCTCTGAATTCATCTCACAGAGCTACATCTTTCCCTTCAAGAAGCCTTTCGCTAAGGCTGTTCTTGTGGAATTGGCAAAGTGATATTTGGAAGCCCATAAAGGGCTATGGTGAAAAAGGTAATATCTTCCGTTCAAAACTGGAAAGAAGCTTTCTGAGAAACTGTTCTGTGTTCTGTTAGTTCATCTCACAGAGTTACATCTTTCCCTTCAAGAAGCCTTTCGCTAAGGCTGTTCTTGTGGAACTGGCAAAGGGATATTTGGAAGCCCTTAGAGGGCTATGGTGAAAAAGGAAATATCTTCCGTTCAAAACTGGAAAGAAGATTTCTGAGAAACTGCTCTGTGTTCTGTTAGTTCATCTCACAGAGTTACATCTTTCCCTTCAAGAATCCTTTCGCTAAGGCTGTTCTTGTGGAATTAGCAAAGGGATATTTGGAAGCCCTTAGAGGGCTATGGTGAAAAAGGAAATATCTTCCGTTCAAAACTGGAAAGAAACTTTCTGGGAAACTGCTCTGTGTTCTCTGAATTCTTCTCAAAGAGTTACATCTTTTCCTTCAAGAAGCCTTTCGCTAAGGCTGTTCTTGTGGAACTGGCAAAGGGATATTTGGAAACCCATAGAGGGCTATGGTGAAAAAGGAAATATCTTCCGTTCAAAACTGGACAGAAGCTTTCTGAGAAACTGCTCTGTGTTCTCTGAATTCATCTCACAGAGTTACATCTTTCCCTTCAAGAAGCCTTTCGCTAAGGCTGTTCTTCTGGAACTGGCAAAGCGATATTTGGAAGCCCATAGAAGGCTATGGTGAAAAAGGAAATATCTTCCGTTCAAAACTGGAAAGAAGCTTTCTGAGAAACTGCTCTGTGTTCTCTGAATTCTTCTCACAGAGTTACATCTTTCCCTTCAAGAAGCCTTTCGCTAAGGCTGTTCTTGTGGAACTGGCAAAGGGATATTTGGAACCCCATAGAGGGCTATGCTGAAAAAGGAAATATCTTCCGTTCAATACTGGAAAGAAGCTTTGTGAGAAACTGCTCTGTGTTCTCTGAATTCATCTCACAGAGTTACATCTATCCCTTCAAGAAGCCTTTCGCCTAGGCTGTTCTTCACTGTCAAAGGGATATTTGGAAGCCCATAGAGGGCTATGGTGAAAAAGGAAATATCTTCCGTTCAAAACTGGAAAGAAGCTTTCTGAGAAACTGCTCTGTGTTCTGTTAGTTCATCTCACAGAGTTACATCTTTCCCTACAAGAAGCCTTTCGCTAAGGCTGTTCTTGTGGATCTGGCAAAGGGATATTTGGAAGCCCATAGAGGGCTATGGTGTAAAAGGAAATATCTTCCGTTGAAAACTGGAAAGAAGCTTTCTGAGAAACTGCTCTGTGTTCTCTGAATTCATCTCACAGAGTTACATCTTTCCCTTCAAGAAGCCTTTCGCTAAGGCTGTTCTTCTGGAATTGGCAAAGGGATATCTGGAAGCCCATAGAGGGCTATGGTGAAAAAGGAAATATCTTCCGTTCAAAACTGGAAAGAAGAATTCTGAGAAACTGCTCTGTGTTCTGTTAATTCATCTCACAGAGTTACATCTTTTCCTTCAAGAAGCCTTTCCTAAGGCTGTTCTTGTGTAATTGGCAAAGGGATATTTGGAAGCCCATAGAGGGCTATGTTGAAAAAGGAAATATCTTCCATTGAAAACGGGAAAGAAGCTTTCTGAGAAACTGCTCTGTGTTTTGTTAGTTCATCTCACAGATTTACGTCTTTACCTTCAAGAAGCCTTTCCCTAAGGCTTTTCTTGTGGAACTGGCAAAGGGATATTTGGAAGCCCATAGAGGGCAATGGAGAAAAAGGAAATATCTTCCGTCCAAAACTGGAAAGAAGCTTTCTGAGAATCTGCTCAGTGTTCTCTGAATTCATCTCACAGAGTTACATCTTTCCCTTCAAGAAGCCTTTCGCTAAGGCTGTTCTTGTGGAATTGGCAAAGGGATATTTGGAAGACATAGAGTGCTCTGGTGAAAAAGGAAATATCTCCCGTTTAAACTGGAAAGAAGCTTTCTGAGAAACTGCTCTGTGTTCTCTGAATTAATCTCACAGAGTTACATCTTTTCCTTCAAGAAGCCTTTCGCTAAGGCTGTTCTTGTGGAATTGGCAAAGGGATATTTGGAAGCCAATAGAGTGCTATGGTGAAAAAGGAAATATCTTCCGTTCAAACTGGAAAGAAACTTTCTGAGAAACTGCTCAGTGTTCTGTTAATTCATCTCACAGAGTTACATCTTTCCCTTCAAGAAGCCTTTCGCTAAGGCTGTTCTTCTGGAACTGGTAAAGGGATATTTGGAAGCCCAAAGAGGGCTATGGTGAAAAAGGAAATATCTTCCGTTCAAAACTGGAAAGAAGCTTTCTGAGAAACTGCTCTGTGTTCTCTGAATTCTTCTCACAGAGTTACATCTTTCCCCTCAAGAAGCCTTTCGCTAAGGCTGTTCTTGTGGAACTGGCAAAGGGATATTTGGAACCCCATAGAGGGCTATGGTGAAAAAGGAAATATCTTCCGTTCAAAACTGGAAAGAAACTTTCTGAGAAACTACTCTGTGTTCTCTGAATTCATCTCACAGAGTTACATCTATCCCTTCAAGAAGCCTTTCGCTAAGGCTGTTCTTTTGGGACTGGCAAAGGGATATTTGGATGCCCATAGAGGGCTATGGTGAAAAAGAAAATATCTTCCGTTCAAAACTGGAAAGAAGGTTTCTGAGAAACTGCTCTGTGTTCTGTTAATTCATATCACAGAGCTACATCTTTCCCTTCAAGAAGCCTTTCGCTAAGGCTGTTCTTGTGGAATTGGCAAAGTGATATTTGGAAGCCCATAAAGGGCTATGGTGAAAAAGGTAATATCTTCCGTTCAAAACTGGAAAGAAGCTTTCTGAGAAATTGTTCTGTGTCTGTTAGTTCATCTCACAGAGTTACATCTTTCCCTTCAAGAAGCCTTTCGTTAAGGCTGTTCTTGTGGAACTGGCAAAGGGATATTTGGAAGCCCTTAGAGGGCTATGGTGAAAAAGGAAATATCTTCCGTTCAAAACTGGAAAGAAGCTTTCTGAGAAACTGCTCTGTGTTCTTAGTTCATCTCACAGACTTACATCTTTCCCTACAAGAAGCCTTTCGCTAAGGCTGTTCTAGTGGAACTGGCAAAGGGATATTTGGAAACCCATAGAGGGCTATGGTGAAAAAGGAAATATCTTCCGTTCAAAACTGGACAGATGCTTTCTGAGAAACTGCTCTGTGTTCTCTGAATTCATCTCACAGAGTTACATCTTTCCCTTCAAGAAGCCTTTCGCTAAGGCTGTTCTTCTGGAACTGGAAAAGCGATATTTGGAAGCCCATAGAGGGCTATGGTGAAAAAGGAAATATCTTCCGTTCAAAACTGGAAAGAAGCTTTCTGAGAAACTGCTCTGTGTTCTCTGAATTCTTCTCACAGAGTTACATCTTTCCCTTCAAGAAGCCTTTCTCTAAGGCTGTTCTTGTGGAACTGGCAAAGGGATATTTGGAACCCCATAGAGGGCTATGGTGAAAAAGGAAATATCTTCCGTTCAATACTGGAAAGAAGCTTTCTGAGAAACTGCTCTGTGTTCTCTGAATTCATCTCACAGAGTTACATCTTTCCCTTCAAGAAGCCTTTCGCCTAGGCTGTTTTTCTGGAACTGTGAAAGGGATATTTGGAAGCCCGTAGAGGGCTATGGTGAAAAAGGAAATATCTTCCGTTCAAAACTGGAAAGAAGCTTTCTGAGAAACTGCTCTGTGTTCTGTTAATTCATATCACAGAGCTACATCTTTCCCTTCAAGAAGCCTTTCGCTAAGGCTGTTCTTGTGGAATTGGCAAAGTGATATTTGGAAGCATATAGAGGGCTATGGTGAAAAAGGAAATATCTTCCGTTCAAAACTGGAAAGAAGCTTTCTGAGAAACTGCTCTGTGTTCTGTTAGTTCATCTCACAGAGTTACATCTTTCCCTACAAGAAGCCTTTCGCTAAGGCTGTTCTTGTGGAACTGGCAAAGGGATATTTGGAAGCCCATAGAGGGCTATGGTGAAAAAGGAAATATCTTCCGTTGAAAACTGGAAAGAAGCTTTCTGAGAAACTGCTCTGTGTTCTCTGAATTCATCTCACAGAGTTACATCTTTCCCTTCAAGAAGCCTTTCACTAAGGCTGTTCTTCTGGAATTGGCAAAGGGATATCTGGAAGCCCATAGAGGGCTATGGTGAAAAAGGAAATATCTTCCGCTCAAAACTGGAAAGAAGCATTCTGAGAAACTGCTCTGTGTTCTGTTAATTCATCTCACAGAGTTACATCTTTTCCTTCAAGAAGCCTTTCCTAAGGCTGTTCTTGTGCAATTGGCAAAGGGATATTTGGAAGCCCATAGATGGCTATGGTGAAAAAGGAAATATCTTCCATTGAAAACTGGAAAGAAGCTTTCTGAGAAACTGCTCTGTGTTTTGTTAGTTCATCTCACAGATTTACGTCTTTACCTTCAAGAAGCCTTTCGCTAAGGCTTTTCTTGTGGAACTGGCAAAGGGATATTTGGAAGCCCATAGAGGGCAATGGAGAAAAAGGAAATATCTTCCGTCCAAAACTGGAAAGAAGCTTTCTGAGAATCTGCTCAGTGTTCTCTGAATTCATCTCACAGAGTTACATCTTTCCCTTCAAGAAGCCTTTCGCTAAGCCTGTTCTTGTGGAATTGGCAAAGGGATATTTGGAAGACCATAGAGTGCTCTGGTGAAAAAGGAAATATCTCCCGTTTAAACTGGAAAGAAGCTTTCTGAAAACTGCTCTGTGTTCTCTGAATTCATCTCACAGAGTTACATCTTTCCCTTCAAGAAGCCTTTCGCTAAGGCTGTTCTTCTGGAACTGGTAAAGGGATATTTGGAAGCCCATAGAGGGCTATGGTGAAAAAGGAAATATCTTCCGTTCAAAACTGGAAAGAAGCTTTCTGAGAAACTACTCTGTGTTCTCTGAATTCATCTCACAGAGTTACATCTATCCCTTCAAGAAGCCTTTCGCTAAGGCTGTTCTTTTGGGACTGGCAAAGGGATATTTGGAAGCTCATAGAGGGCTATGGTGAAAAAGAAAATATCTTCCGTTCAAAACTGGAAAGAAGGTTTCTGAGAAACTGCTCTGTGTTCTGTTAGTTCATCTCACAGAGCTACATCTTTCCCTTCAAGAAGCCTTTCGCTAAGGCTGTTCTTCTGGAATTGGCAAAGGGATATTTGGAAGCCCATAAAGGGCTATGGTGAAAAAGGTAATATCTTCCGTTCAAAACTGGAAAGAAGCTTTCTGAGAAACTGTTCTATGTCTGTTAGTTCATCTCACAGAGTTACATCTTTCCCTTCAAGAAGCCTTTCGCTAAGGCTGTTCTTGTGGAACTGGCAAAGGGATATTTGGAAGCCCTTAGAGGGCTATGGTGAAAAAGGAAATATCTTCCGTTCAAACTGGAAAGAAGCTTTCTGAGAAACTGCTCTGTGTTCTTAGTTCATCTCACAGAGTTACATCTTTCCCTACAAGAAGCCTTTCGCTAAGGCTGTTCTAGTGGAACTGGCAAAGGGATATTTGGAAACCCATAGAGGGCTATGGTGAAAAAGGAAATATCTTCCGTTCAATACTGGAAAGAAGGTTTCTGAGAAACTGCTCTGTGTTCTGTTAATTCATCTCACAGAGTTACATCTTTCCCTTCAAGAAGCCTTTCGCTAAGGCTGTTCTTCTGGAATTGGCAAAGGGATATTTGGAAGCCCATAGAGGGCTATGGTGAAAAAGGAAATATCTTCCGTTCAAAACTGGAAAGAAGCTTTCTGAGAAACTGCTCTGTGTTCTGTTAATTCATCTCACAGAGTTACATCTTTCCCTTCAAGAAGCCTTTTGCTAAGGCTGTTCTTGTGGAATTAGCAAAGGGATATTTGGAAGCCCGTAGAGGGCTATGGTGAAAAAAGAAATATCTTCCGTTCAAAACTGGAAAGAAGCTTTCTGAGAAACTGTTCTGTGTTCTGTTAGTTCATCTCACAGAGTTACATCTTTCCCTTCAAGAAGCCTTTCGCTAAGGCTGTTCTTGTGGAATTAGCAAAGGGATATTTGGAAGCCCTTAGAGGGCTATGGTGAAAAAGGAAATATCTTCCGTTCAAAACTGGAAAGAAGCTTTGTGAGAAACTGGTCTGTGTTCTCTGAATTCATCTCACAGAGTTACATCTTTCCCTTCAAGAAGCCTTTCGCTAAGGCTGTTCTTGTGGAACTGGCAAAGGGATATTTCGAAGCTCATAGAGGGCTTGGTGAAAAAGGAAATATCTTCGGTTCAAAACTGGAAAGAAGCTTTCTGAGAAACTTCTCTGTGTTCTCTGAATTCTTCTCACAGAGTTACATCTTTCCCTTCAAGAAGCCTTTCTCTAAGGCTGTTCTTGTGGAACTGGCAAAGGGATATTTGGAACCCCATAGAGGGCTATGGTGAAAAAGGAAATATCTTCCGTTCAATACTGGAAAGAAGCTTTCTGAGAAACTCCTGTGTGTTCTCTGAATTCATCTCACAGAGTTACATCTTTCCCTTCAAGAAGCCTTTCGCCTAGGCTGTTCTTCTGGGACTGTCAAAGGGATATTTGGAAGCCCATAGAGGGCTATGGTGAAAAAGGAAATATCTTCCGTTCAAAACTGGAAAGAAGCTTTCTGAGAAACTGCTCTGTGTTCTGTTAATTCATATCACAGAGCTACATCTTTCCCTTCAAGAAGCCTTTCGCTAAGGCTGTTCTTGTGGAACTGGCAAAGGGATATTTCGAAGCTCATAGAGGGCTATGGTGAAAAAGGAAATATCTTCCGTTCAAAACTGGAAAGAAGCTTTCTGAGAAACTGCTCTGTGTTCTGTTAATTCATCTCACGGAGATACATCTTTCCCTTCAAGAGGCCTTTTGCTAAGGCTGTTCTTATGGAATTGGCAAAGGGATATTTTGAAGCCCATAGAGGGCTATGGTGAAAAAGGAAATATCTTCCGTTGAAAACTGGAAAGAAGCTTTCTGAGAAACTGCTCTGTGTTCTCTGAATTCATCTCACAGAGTTACATCTTTCCCTTCAAGAAGCCTTTCGCTAAGGCTGTTCTTCTGGAATTGGCAAAGGGATATTTGGAAGCCCATAGAGGGCTATGGTGAAAAAGGAAATATCTTCCGTTCAAAACTGGAAAGAAGCTTTCTGAGAAACTGCTCTGTGTTCTGTTAATTCATCTCACAGAGTTACATCTTTCCCTTCAAGAAGCCTTTCGCTAAGGCTGTTCTTGTGGAATTGGCAAAGTGATATTTGGAAGCATATAGAGGGCTATGGTGAAAAAGGAAATATCTTCCGTTCAAAACTGGAAAGAAGCTTTCTGAGAAACTGCTCTGTGTTCTGTTAGGTCATCTCACAGAGTTACATCTTTCCCTTCAAGAAGCCTTTCGCTAAGGCTGTTCTTGTGGAATTAGCAAAGGGATATTTGGAAGCCCTTAGAGGGCTATGGTGAAAAAGGAAATATCTTCCGTTCAAAACTGGAAAGAAGCTTTGTGAGAAACTGGTCTGTGTTCTCTGAATTCATCTCACAGAGTTACATCTTTCCCTTCAAGAAGCCTTTCGCTAAGGCTGTTCTTGTGGAACTGGCAAAGGGATATTTCGAAGCTCATAGAGGGCTATGGTGAAAAAGGAAATATCTTCGGTTCAAAACTGGAAAGAAGCTTTCTGAGAAACTGCTCTGTGTTCTCTGAATTCTTCTCACAGAGTTACATCTTTCCCTTCAAGAAGCCTTTCGCTAAGGCTGTTCTTGTGGAACTGGCAAAGGGATATTTGGAAGCCCTTAGAGGGCTATGGTGAAAAAGGAAATATCTTCCGTTCAAAACTGGAAAGAAGATTTCTGAGAAACTGCTCTGTGTTCTGTTAGTTCAACTCACATAGTTACATCTTTCCCTACAAGAAGCCTTTCGCTAAGGCTGTTCTAGTGGAACTGGCAAAGGGATATTTGGAAACCCATAGAGGGCTATGGTGAAAAAGGAAATATCTTCCGTTCAATACTGGAAAGAAGCTTTCTGAGAAACTGCTCTGTGTTCTCTGAATTCATCTCACAGAGTTACATCTTTCCCTTCAAGAAGCCGTTCGCCTAGGCTGTTCTTCTGGAACTGTCAAAGGGATATTTGGAAGCCCATAGAGGGCTATGGTGAAAAAGGAAATATCTTCCGTTCAAAACTGGAAAGAAGCTTTCTGAGAAACTGCTCTGTGTTCTGTTAATTCATATCACAGAGCTACATCTTTCACTTCAAGAAGCCTTTCGCTAAGGCTGTTCTTGCGGAATTGGCAAAGGGATATTTGGAAGCCCATAGAGGGCTATGGTGAAAAACGAAATATCTTCCATTCAAAACTGGAAAGAAGCTTTCTGAGAAACTGCTCTGTGTTCTGTTAATTCATCTCACGGAGATACATCTTTCCCTTCAAGAGGCCTTTTGCTAAGGCTGTTCTTATGGAATTGGCAAAGGGATATTTTGAAGCCCCTAGAGGGCTATGGTGAAAAAGGAAATATCTTCCGTTGAAAACTGGAAAGAAGCTTTCTGAGAAACTGCTCTGTGTTCTCTGAATTCATCTCAAAGAGTTACATCTTTCCCTTCAAGAAGCCTTTCGCTAAGGCTGTTCTTGTGGAACTGGCAAAGGGATATTTGGAAGCCCATAGAGGGCTATGGTGAAAAAGGAAATATCTTCCGTTCAAAACTGGAACGAAGCTTTCTGAGAAACTGTTCTGTGTTCTGTTAGTTCATCTCACAGAGTTACATCTTTCCCTTCAAGAATCCTTTCGCTAAGGCTGTTCTTGTGGTATTAGCAAAGGGATATTTGCAAGCCCTTAGAGGGCTATGGTGAAAAAGGAAATATCTTCCGTTCAAAACTGGAAACAAACTTTCTGGGAAACTGCTCTGTGTTCTCTGAATTCTTCTCAAAGAGTTACATCTTTCCCTTCAAGAAGCCTTTCGCTAAGGCTGTTCTTGTGGAACTGGCAAAGGGATATTTGGAAACCCATAGAGGGCTATGGTGAAAAAGGAAATATCTTCCGTTCAAAACTGGAAAGAAGCTTTCTGAGAAACTGCTCTGTGTTCTCTGAATTCTTCTCACAGAGTTACATCTTTCCCTTCAAGAAGCCTTTCGCTAAGGCTGTTCTTGTGGAACTGGCAAAGGGATATTTGGAACCCCATAGAGGGCTATGGTGAAAAAGGAAATATCTTCCGTTCAATACTGGAAAGAAGCTTTCTGAGAAACTCCTGTGTGTTCTCTGAATTCATCTCACAGAGTTACATCTTTCCCTTCAAGAAGCCTTTCGCCTAGGCTGTGCTTCTGGAACTGTCAAAGGGATATTTGGAAGCCCATAGAGGGCTATGGTGAAAAAGGAAATATCTTCCGTTCAAAACTGGAAAGAAGCTTTCTGAGAAACTGCTCTGTGTTCTGTTAATTCATATCACAGAGCTACATCTTTCCCTTCAAGAAGCCTTTCGCTAAGGCTGTTCTTGTGGAACTGGCAAAGGGATATTTCGAAGCTCATAGAGGGCTATGGTGAAAAAGGAAATATCTTCCGTTCAAAACTGGAAAGAAGCTTTCTGAGAAACTGCTCTGTGTTCTGTTAATTCATCTCACCGAGATACATCTTTCCCTTCAAGGGGCCTTTTGCTAAGGCTGTTCTTATGGAATTGGCAAAGGGATATTTTGAAGCCCATAGAGGGCTATGGTGAAAAAGGAAATATGTTCCGTGGAAAACTGGAAAGAAGCTTTGTGAGAAACTGCTCTGTGTTCTCTGAATTCATCTCACAGAGATACATCTTTCCCTTCAAGAAGCCTTTCGCTAAGGCTGTTCTTTTGGAACTGGTAAAGGGATATTTCGAAGCTCATAGAGGGCTATGGTGAAAAAGGAAATATCTTCGGTTCAAAACTGGAAAGAAGCTTTCTGAGAAACTGCTCTGTGTTCTCTGAATTCTTCTCACAGAGTTACATCTTTCCCTTCAAGAAGCCTTTCGCTAAGGCTGTTCTTGTGGAACTGGCAAAGGGATATTTGGAAGCCCTTAGAGGGCTATGGTGAAAAAGGAAATATCTTCCGTTCAAAACTGGAAAGAAGATTTCTGAGAAACTGCTCTGTGTTCTGTTAGTTCAACTCACAGAGTTACATCTTTCCCTACAAGAAGCCTTTCGCTAAGGCTGTTCTAGTGGAACTGGCAAAGGGATATTTGGAAACCCATAGAGGGCTATGGTGAAAAAGGAAATATCTTCCGTTCAATACTGGAAAGAAGCTTTCTGAGAAACTGCTCTGTGTTCTCTGAATTCATCTCACAGAGTTACATCTTTCCCTTCAAGAAGCCTTTCGCCTAGGCTGTTCTTCTGGAGCTGTCAAAGGGATATTTGGAAGCCCATAGAGGGCTATGGTGAAAAAGGAAATATCTTCCGTTCAAAACTGGAAAGAAGCTTTCTGAGAAACTGCTCTGTGTTCTGTGAATTCATATCACAGATCTACATCTTTCACTTCAAGAAGCCTTTCGCTAAGGCTGTTCTTGCGGAATTGGCAAAGGGATATTTGGAAGCCCATAGAGGGCTATGGTGAAAAAGGAAATATCTTCCATTCAAAACTGGAAAGAAGCTTTCTGAGAAACTGCTCTGTGTTCTGTTAATTCATCTCACGGAGATACATCTTTCCCTTCAAGAGGCCTTTTGCTAAGGCTGTTCTTGTGGAATTGGCAAAGGGATATTTTGAAGCCCATAGGGGGCTATGGTGAAAAAGGAAATATCTTCCGTTGAAAACTGGAAAGAAGCTTTCTGAGAAACTGCTCTGTGTTCTCTGAATTCATCTCACAGAGTTACATCTTTCCCTTCAAGAAGCCTTTCGCTTAGGCTGTTCTTGTGGAACTGGCAAAGGGATATTTGGAAGCCCATAGAGGGCTATGGTGAAAAAGGAAATATCTTCCGTTCAAAACTGGAACGAAGCTTTCTGAGAAACTGTTCTGTGTTCTGTTAGTTCATCTCACAGAGTTACATCTTTCCCTTCAAGAAGCCTTTCGCTAAGGCTGTTCTTGTGGAATTAGCAAAGGGATATTTGGAAGCCCTTAGAGGGCTATGGTGAAAAAGGAAATATCTTCCGTTCAAAACTGGAAGGAAGCTTTCTGAGAATCTGCTCTGTGTTCTCTGAATTCATCTCACAGAGTTACATCTATCCCTTCAAGAAGCCTTTCGCTAAGGCTATTCTTGTTGGACTGGCAAAGGGATATTTGGAAGCCCATAAATGCCTATGGTGAAAAAGAAAATATATTCCGTTCAAAACTGGAAAGAAGCTTTCTGAGAAACTGCTCTGTGTTCTCTGAATTCATCTCACAGAGCTACATCTTTCCCTTCAAGAAGCCTTTCGCTAAGGCTGTTCTTGTGGAATTGGCAAAGTGATATTTGGAAGCCCATAAAGGGCTATGGTGAAAAAGGTAATATCTTCCGTTCAAAACTGGAAAGAAGCTTTCTGAGAAACTGTTCTGTGTTCTGTTAGTTCATCTCACAGAGTTACATCTTTCCCTTCAAGAAGCCTTTCGCTAAGGCTGTTCTTGTGGAACTGGCAAAGGGATATTTGGAAGCCCTTAGAGGGCTATGGTGAAAAAGGAAATATCTTCCGTTCAAAACTGGAAAGAAGATTTCTGAGAAACTGCTCTGTGTTCTGTTAGTTCATCTCACAGAGTTACATCTTTCCCTTCAAGAATCCTTTCGCTAAGGCTGTTCTTGTGGAATTAGCAAAGGGATATTTGGAAGCCCTTAGAGGGCTATGGTGAAAAAGGAAATATCTTCCGTTCAAAACTGGAAAGAAACTTTCTGGGAAACTGCTCTGTGTTCTCTGAATTCTTCTCAAAGAGTTACATCTTTCCCTTCAAGAAGCCTTTCGCTAAGGCTGTTCTTGTGGAACTGGCAAAGGGATATTTGGAAACCCATAGAGGGCTATGGTGAAAAAGGAAATATCTTCCGTTCAAAACTGGACAGAAGCTTTCTGAGAAACTGCTCTGTGTTCTCTGAATTCATCTCACAGAGTTACATCTTTCCCTTCAAGAAGCCTTTCGCTAAGGCTGTTCTTCTGGAACTGGCAAAGCGATATTTGGAAGCCCATAGAAGGCTATGGTGAAAAAGGAAATATCTTCCGTTCAAAACTGGAAAGAAGCTTTCTGAGAAACTGCTCTGTGTTCTCTGAATTCTTCTCACAGAGTTACATCTTTCCCTTCAAGAAGCCTTTCGCTAAGGCTGTTCTTGTGGAACTGGCAAAGGGATATTTGGAACCCCATAGAGGGCTATGCTGAAAAAGGAAATATCTTCCGTTCAATACTGGAAAGAAGCTTTGTGAGAAACTGCTCTGTGTTCTCTGAATTCATCTCACAGAGTTACATCTATCCCTTCAAGAAGCCTTTCGCCTAGGCTGTTCTTCACTGTCAAAGGGATATTTGGAAGCCCATAGAGGGCTATGGTGAAAAAGGAAATATCTTCCGTTCAAAACTGGAAAGAAGCTTTCTGAGAAACTGCTCTGTGTTCTGTTAGTTCATCTCACAGAGTTACATCTTTCCCTACAAGAAGCCTTTCGCTAAGGCTGTTCTTGTGGATCTGGCAAAGGGATATTTGGAAGCCCATAGAGGGCTATGGTGTAAAAGGAAATATCTTCCGTTGAAAACTGGAAAGAAGCTTTCTGAGAAACTGCTCTGTGTTCTCTGAATTCATCTCACAGAGTTACATCTTTCCCTTCAAGAAGCCTTTCGCTAAGGCTGTTCTTCTGGAATTGGCAAAGGGATATCTGGAAGCCCATAGAGGGCTATGGTGAAAAAGGAAATATCTTCCGTTCAAAACTGGAAAGAAGAATTCTGAGAAACTGCTCTGTGTTCTGTTAATTCATCTCACAGAGTTACATCTTTTCCTTCAAGAAGCCTTTCCTAAGGCTGTTCTTGTGTAATTGGCAAAGGGATATTTGGAAGCCCATAGAGGGCTATGTTGAAAAAGGAAATATCTTCCATTGAAAACGGGAAAGAAGCTTTCTGAGAAACTGCTCTGTGTTTTGTTAGTTCATCTCACAGATTTACGTCTTTACCTTCAAGAAGCCTTTCCCTAAGGCTTTTCTTGTGGAACTGGCAAAGGGATATTTGGAAGCCCATAGAGGGCAATGGAGAAAAAGGAAATATCTTCCGTCCAAAACTGGAAAGAAGCTTTCTGAGAATCTGCTCAGTGTTCTCTGAATTCATCTCACAGAGTTACATCTTTCCCTTCAAGAAGCCTTTCGCTAAGGCTGTTCTTGTGGAATTGGCAAAGGGATATTTGGAAGACATAGAGTGCTCTGGTGAAAAAGGAAATATCTCCCGTTTAAACTGGAAAGAAGCTTTCTGAGAAACTGCTCTGTGTTCTCTGAATTAATCTCACAGAGTTACATCTTTTCCTTCAAGAAGCCTTTCGCTAAGGCTGTTCTTGTGGAATTGGCAAAGGGATATTTGGAAGCCAATAGAGTGCTATGGTGAAAAAGGAAATATCTTCCGTTCAAACTGGAAAGAAACTTTCTGAGAAACTGCTCAGTGTTCTGTTAATTCATCTCACAGAGTTACATCTTTCCCTTCAAGAAGCCTTTCGCTAAGGCTGTTCTTCTGGAACTGGTAAAGGGATATTTGGAAGCCCAAAGAGGGCTATGGTGAAAAAGGAAATATCTTCCGTTCAAAACTGGAAAGAAGCTTTCTGAGAAACTGCTCTGTGTTCTCTGAATTCTTCTCACAGAGTTACATCTTTCCCCTCAAGAAGCCTTTCGCTAAGGCTGTTCTTGTGGAACTGGCAAAGGGATATTTGGAACCCCATAGAGGGCTATGGTGAAAAAGGAAATATCTTCCGTTCAAAACTGGAAAGAAACTTTCTGAGAAACTACTCTGTGTTCTCTGAATTCATCTCACAGAGTTACATCTATCCCTTCAAGAAGCCTTTCGCTAAGGCTGTTCTTTTGGGACTGGCAAAGGGATATTTGGATGCCCATAGAGGGCTATGGTGAAAAAGAAAATATCTTCCGTTCAAAACTGGAAAGAAGGTTTCTGAGAAACTGCTCTGTGTTCTGTTAATTCATATCACAGAGCTACATCTTTCCCTTCAAGAAGCCTTTCGCTAAGGCTGTTCTTGTGGAATTGGCAAAGTGATATTTGGAAGCCCATAAAGGGCTATGGTGAAAAAGGTAATATCTTCCGTTCAAAACTGGAAAGAAGCTTTCTGAGAAATTGTTCTGTGTCTGTTAGTTCATCTCACAGAGTTACATCTTTCCCTTCAAGAAGCCTTTCGTTAAGGCTGTTCTTGTGGAACTGGCAAAGGGATATTTGGAAGCCCTTAGAGGGCTATGGTGAAAAAGGAAATATCTTCCGTTCAAAACTGGAAAGAAGCTTTCTGAGAAACTGCTCTGTGTTCTTAGTTCATCTCACAGACTTACATCTTTCCCTACAAGAAGCCTTTCGCTAAGGCTGTTCTAGTGGAACTGGCAAAGGGATATTTGGAAACCCATAGAGGGCTATGGTGAAAAAGGAAATATCTTCCGTTCAAAACTGGACAGATGCTTTCTGAGAAACTGCTCTGTGTTCTCTGAATTCATCTCACAGAGTTACATCTTTCCCTTCAAGAAGCCTTTCGCTAAGGCTGTTCTTCTGGAACTGGAAAAGCGATATTTGGAAGCCCATAGAGGGCTATGGTGAAAAAGGAAATATCTTCCGTTCAAAACTGGAAAGAAGCTTTCTGAGAAACTGCTCTGTGTTCTCTGAATTCTTCTCACAGAGTTACATCTTTCCCTTCAAGAAGCCTTTCTCTAAGGCTGTTCTTGTGGAACTGGCAAAGGGATATTTGGAACCCCATAGAGGGCTATGGTGAAAAAGGAAATATCTTCCGTTCAATACTGGAAAGAAGCTTTCTGAGAAACTGCTCTGTGTTCTCTGAATTCATCTCACAGAGTTACATCTTTCCCTTCAAGAAGCCTTTCGCCTAGGCTGTTTTTCTGGAACTGTGAAAGGGATATTTGGAAGCCCGTAGAGGGCTATGGTGAAAAAGGAAATATCTTCCGTTCAAAACTGGAAAGAAGCTTTCTGAGAAACTGCTCTGTGTTCTGTTAATTCATATCACAGAGCTACATCTTTCCCTTCAAGAAGCCTTTCGCTAAGGCTGTTCTTGTGGAATTGGCAAAGTGATATTTGGAAGCATATAGAGGGCTATGGTGAAAAAGGAAATATCTTCCGTTCAAAACTGGAAAGAAGCTTTCTGAGAAACTGCTCTGTGTTCTGTTAGTTCATCTCACAGAGTTACATCTTTCCCTACAAGAAGCCTTTCGCTAAGGCTGTTCTTGTGGAACTGGCAAAGGGATATTTGGAAGCCCATAGAGGGCTATGGTGAAAAAGGAAATATCTTCCGTTGAAAACTGGAAAGAAGCTTTCTGAGAAACTGCTCTGTGTTCTCTGAATTCATCTCACAGAGTTACATCTTTCCCTTCAAGAAGCCTTTCACTAAGGCTGTTCTTCTGGAATTGGCAAAGGGATATCTGGAAGCCCATAGAGGGCTATGGTGAAAAAGGAAATATCTTCCGCTCAAAACTGGAAAGAAGCATTCTGAGAAACTGCTCTGTGTTCTGTTAATTCATCTCACAGAGTTACATCTTTTCCTTCAAGAAGCCTTTCCTAAGGCTGTTCTTGTGCAATTGGCAAAGGGATATTTGGAAGCCCATAGAGGGCTATGGTGAAAAAGGAAATATCTTCCATTGAAAACTGGAAAGAAGCTTTCTGAGAAACTGCTCTGTGTTTTGTTAGTTCATCTCACAGATTTACGTCTTTACCTTCAAGAAGCCTTTCGCTAAGGCTTTTCTTGTGGAACTGGCAAAGGGATATTTGGAAGCCCATAGAGGGCAATGGAGAAAAAGGAAATATCTTCCGTCCAAAACTGGAAAGAAGCTTTCTGAGAATCTGCTCAGTGTTCTCTGAATTCATCTCACAGAGTTACATCTTTCCCTTCAAGAAGCCTTTCGCTAAGCCTGTTCTTGTGGAATTGGCAAAGGGATATTTGGAAGACCATAGAGTGCTCTGGTGAAAAAGGAAATATCTCCCGTTTAAACTGGAAAGAAGCTTTCTGAAAACTGCTCTGTGTTCTCTGAATTCATCTCACAGAGTTACATCTTTCCCTTCAAGAAGCCTTTCGCTAAGGCTGTTCTTCTGGAACTGGTAAAGGGATATTTGGAAGCCCATAGAGGGCTATGGTGAAAAAGGAAATATCTTCCGTTCAAAACTGGAAAGAAGCTTTCTGAGAAACTACTCTGTGTTCTCTGAATTCATCTCACAGAGTTACATCTATCCCTTCAAGAAGCCTTTCGCTAAGGCTGTTCTTTTGGGACTGGCAAAGGGATATTTGGAAGCTCATAGAGGGCTATGGTGAAAAAGAAAATATCTTCCGTTCAAAACTGGAAAGAAGGTTTCTGAGAAACTGCTCTGTGTTCTGTTAGTTCATCTCACAGAGCTACATCTTTCCCTTCAAGAAGCCTTTCGCTAAGGCTGTTCTTCTGGAATTGGCAAAGGGATATTTGGAAGCCCATAAAGGGCTATGGTGAAAAAGGTAATATCTTCCGTTCAAAACTGGAAAGAAGCTTTCTGAGAAACTGTTCTATGTCTGTTAGTTCATCTCACAGAGTTACATCTTTCCCTTCAAGAAGCCTTTCGCTAAGGCTGTTCTTGTGGAACTGGCAAAGGGATATTTGGAAGCCCTTAGAGGGCTATGGTGAAAAAGGAAATATCTTCCGTTCAAACTGGAAAGAAGCTTTCTGAGAAACTGCTCTGTGTTCTTAGTTCATCTCACAGAGTTACATCTTTCCCTACAAGAAGCCTTTCGCTAAGGCTGTTCTAGTGGAACTGGCAAAGGGATATTTGGAAACCCATAGAGGGCTATGGTGAAAAAGGAAATATCTTCCGTTCAATACTGGAAAGAAGGTTTCTGAGAAACTGCTCTGTGTTCTGTTAATTCATCTCACAGAGTTACATCTTTCCCTTCAAGAAGCCTTTCGCTAAGGCTGTTCTTCTGGAATTGGCAAAGGGATATTTGGAAGCCCATAGAGGGCTATGGTGAAAAAGGAAATATCTTCCGTTCAAAACTGGAAAGAAGCTTTCTGAGAAACTGCTCTGTGTTCTGTTAATTCATCTCACAGAGTTACATCTTTCCCTTCAAGAAGCCTTTTGCTAAGGCTGTTCTTGTGGAATTAGCAAAGGGATATTTGGAAGCCCGTAGAGGGCTATGGTGAAAAAAGAAATATCTTCCGTTCAAAACTGGAAAGAAGCTTTCTGAGAAACTGTTCTGTGTTCTGTTAGTTCATCTCACAGAGTTACATCTTTCCCTTCAAGAAGCCTTTCGCTAAGGCTGTTCTTGTGGAATTAGCAAAGGGATATTTGGAAGCCCTTAGAGGGCTATGGTGAAAAAGGAAATATCTTCCGTTCAAAACTGGAAAGAAGCTTTGTGAGAAACTGGTCTGTGTTCTCTGAATTCATCTCACAGAGTTACATCTTTCCCTTCAAGAAGCCTTTCGCTAAGGCTGTTCTTGTGGAACTGGCAAAGGGATATTTCGAAGCTCATAGAGGGCTTGGTGAAAAAGGAAATATCTTCGGTTCAAAACTGGAAAGAAGCTTTCTGAGAAACTTCTCTGTGTTCTCTGAATTCTTCTCACAGAGTTACATCTTTCCCTTCAAGAAGCCTTTCTCTAAGGCTGTTCTTGTGGAACTGGCAAAGGGATATTTGGAACCCCATAGAGGGCTATGGTGAAAAAGGAAATATCTTCCGTTCAATACTGGAAAGAAGCTTTCTGAGAAACTCCTGTGTGTTCTCTGAATTCATCTCACAGAGTTACATCTTTCCCTTCAAGAAGCCTTTCGCCTAGGCTGTTCTTCTGGGACTGTCAAAGGGATATTTGGAAGCCCATAGAGGGCTATGGTGAAAAAGGAAATATCTTCCGTTCAAAACTGGAAAGAAGCTTTCTGAGAAACTGCTCTGTGTTCTGTTAATTCATATCACAGAGCTACATCTTTCCCTTCAAGAAGCCTTTCGCTAAGGCTGTTCTTGTGGAACTGGCAAAGGGATATTTCGAAGCTCATAGAGGGCTATGGTGAAAAAGGAAATATCTTCCGTTCAAAACTGGAAAGAAGCTTTCTGAGAAACTGCTCTGTGTTCTGTTAATTCATCTCACGGAGATACATCTTTCCCTTCAAGAGGCCTTTTGCTAAGGCTGTTCTTATGGAATTGGCAAAGGGATATTTTGAAGCCCATAGAGGGCTATGGTGAAAAAGGAAATATCTTCCGTTGAAAACTGGAAAGAAGCTTTCTGAGAAACTGCTCTGTGTTCTCTGAATTCATCTCACAGAGTTACATCTTTCCCTTCAAGAAGCCTTTCGCTAAGGCTGTTCTTCTGGAATTGGCAAAGGGATATTTGGAAGCCCATAGAGGGCTATGGTGAAAAAGGAAATATCTTCCGTTCAAAACTGGAAAGAAGCTTTCTGAGAAACTGCTCTGTGTTCTGTTAATTCATCTCACAGAGTTACATCTTTCCCTTCAAGAAGCCTTTCGCTAAGGCTGTTCTTGTGGAATTGGCAAAGTGATATTTGGAAGCATATAGAGGGCTATGGTGAAAAAGGAAATATCTTCCGTTCAAAACTGGAAAGAAGCTTTCTGAGAAACTGCTCTGTGTTCTGTTAGGTCATCTCACAGAGTTACATCTTTCCCTTCAAGAAGCCTTTCGCTAAGGCTGTTCTTGTGGAATTAGCAAAGGGATATTTGGAAGCCCTTAGAGGGCTATGGTGAAAAAGGAAATATCTTCCGTTCAAAACTGGAAAGAAGCTTTGTGAGAAACTGGTCTGTGTTCTCTGAATTCATCTCACAGAGTTACATCTTTCCCTTCAAGAAGCCTTTCGCTAAGGCTGTTCTTGTGGAACTGGCAAAGGGATATTTCGAAGCTCATAGAGGGCTATGGTGAAAAAGGAAATATCTTCGGTTCAAAACTGGAAAGAAGCTTTCTGAGAAACTGCTCTGTGTTCTCTGAATTCTTCTCACAGAGTTACATCTTTCCCTTCAAGAAGCCTTTCGCTAAGGCTGTTCTTGTGGAACTGGCAAAGGGATATTTGGAAGCCCTTAGAGGGCTATGGTGAAAAAGGAAATATCTTCCGTTCAAAACTGGAAAGAAGATTTCTGAGAAACTGCTCTGTGTTCTGTTAGTTCAACTCACATAGTTACATCTTTCCCTACAAGAAGCCTTTCGCTAAGGCTGTTCTAGTGGAACTGGCAAAGGGATATTTGGAAACCCATAGAGGGCTATGGTGAAAAAGGAAATATCTTCCGTTCAATACTGGAAAGAAGCTTTCTGAGAAACTGCTCTGTGTTCTCTGAATTCATCTCACAGAGTTACATCTTTCCCTTCAAGAAGCCGTTCGCCTAGGCTGTTCTTCTGGAACTGTCAAAGGGATATTTGGAAGCCCATAGAGGGCTATGGTGAAAAAGGAAATATCTTCCGTTCAAAACTGGAAAGAAGCTTTCTGAGAAACTGCTCTGTGTTCTGTTAATTCATATCACAGAGCTACATCTTTCACTTCAAGAAGCCTTTCGCTAAGGCTGTTCTTGCGGAATTGGCAAAGGGATATTTGGAAGCCCATAGAGGGCTATGGTGAAAAACGAAATATCTTCCATTCAAAACTGGAAAGAAGCTTTCTGAGAAACTGCTCTGTGTTCTGTTAATTCATCTCACGGAGATACATCTTTCCCTTCAAGAGGCCTTTTGCTAAGGCTGTTCTTATGGAATTGGCAAAGGGATATTTTGAAGCCCCTAGAGGGCTATGGTGAAAAAGGAAATATCTTCCGTTGAAAACTGGAAAGAAGCTTTCTGAGAAACTGCTCTGTGTTCTCTGAATTCATCTCAAAGAGTTACATCTTTCCCTTCAAGAAGCCTTTCGCTAAGGCTGTTCTTGTGGAACTGGCAAAGGGATATTTGGAAGCCCATAGAGGGCTATGGTGAAAAAGGAAATATCTTCCGTTCAAAACTGGAACGAAGCTTTCTGAGAAACTGTTCTGTGTTCTGTTAGTTCATCTCACAGAGTTACATCTTTCCCTTCAAGAATCCTTTCGCTAAGGCTGTTCTTGTGGTATTAGCAAAGGGATATTTGCAAGCCCTTAGAGGGCTATGGTGAAAAAGGAAATATCTTCCGTTCAAAACTGGAAAGAAACTTTCTGGGAAACTGCTCTGTGTTCTCTGAATTCTTCTCAAAGAGTTACATCTTTCCCTTCAAGAAGCCTTTCGCTAAGGCTGTTCTTGTGGAACTGGCAAAGGGATATTTGGAAACCCATAGAGGGCTATGGTGAAAAAGGAAATATCTTCCGTTCAAAACTGGAAAGAAGCTTTCTGAGAAACTGCTCTGTGTTCTCTGAATTCTTCTCACAGAGTTACATCTTTCCCTTCAAGAAGCCTTTCGCTAAGGCTGTTCTTGTGGAACTGGCAAAGGGATATTTGGAACCCCATAGAGGGCTATGGTGAAAAAGGAAATATCTTCCGTTCAATACTGGAAAGAAGCTTTCTGAGAAACTCCTGTGTGTTCTCTGAATTCATCTCACAGAGTTACATCTTTCCCTTCAAGAAGCCTTTCGCCTAGGCTGTGCTTCTGGAACTGTCAAAGGGATATTTGGAAGCCCATAGAGGGCTATGGTGAAAAAGGAAATATCTTCCGTTCAAAACTGGAAAGAAGCTTTCTGAGAAACTGCTCTGTGTTCTGTTAATTCATATCACAGAGCTACATCTTTCCCTTCAAGAAGCCTTTCGCTAAGGCTGTTCTTGTGGAACTGGCAAAGGGATATTTCGAAGCTCATAGAGGGCTATGGTGAAAAAGGAAATATCTTCCGTTCAAAACTGGAAAGAAGCTTTCTGAGAAACTGCTCTGTGTTCTGTTAATTCATCTCACCGAGATACATCTTTCCCTTCAAGAGGCCTTTTGCTAAGGCTGTTCTTATGGAATTGGCAAAGGGATATTTTGAAGCCCATAGAGGGCTATGGTGAAAAAGGAAATATGTTCCGTGGAAAACTGGAAAGAAGCTTTGTGAGAAACTGCTCTGTGTTCTCTGAATTCATCTCACAGAGATACATCTTTCCCTTCAAGAAGCCTTTCGCTAAGGCTGTTCTTTTGGAACTGGTAAAGGGATATTTCGAAGCTCATAGAGGGCTATGGTGAAAAAGGAAATATCTTCGGTTCAAAACTGGAAAGAAGCTTTCTGAGAAACTGCTCTGTGTTCTCTGAATTCTTCTCACAGAGTTACATCTTTCCCTTCAAGAAGCCTTTCGCTAAGGCTGTTCTTGTGGAACTGGCAAAGGGATATTTGGAAGCCCTTAGAGGGCTATGGTGAAAAAGGAAATATCTTCCGTTCAAAACTGGAAAGAAGATTTCTGAGAAACTGCTCTGTGTTCTGTTAGTTCAACTCACAGAGTTACATCTTTCCCTACAAGAAGCCTTTCGCTAAGGCTGTTCTAGTGGAACTGGCAAAGGGATATTTGGAAACCCATAGAGGGCTATGGTGAAAAAGGAAATATCTTCCGTTCAATACTGGAAAGAAGCTTTCTGAGAAACTGCTCTGTGTTCTCTGAATTCATCTCACAGAGTTACATCTTTCCCTTCAAGAAGCCTTTCGCCTAGGCTGTTCTTCTGGAGCTGTCAAAGGGATATTTGGAAGCCCATAGAGGGCTATGGTGAAAAAGGAAATATCTTCCGTTCAAAACTGGAAAGAAGCTTTCTGAGAAACTGCTCTGTGTTCTGTGAATTCATATCACAGATCTACATCTTTCACTTCAAGAAGCCTTTCGCTAAGGCTGTTCTTGCGGAATTGGCAAAGGGATATTTGGAAGCCCATAGAGGGCTATGGTGAAAAAGGAAATATCTTCCATTCAAAACTGGAAAGAAGCTTTCTGAGAAACTGCTCTGTGTTCTGTTAATTCATCTCACGGAGATACATCTTTCCCTTCAAGAGGCCTTTTGCTAAGGCTGTTCTTGTGGAATTGGCAAAGGGATATTTTGAAGCCCATAGGGGGCTATGGTGAAAAAGGAAATATCTTCCGTTGAAAACTGGAAAGAAGCTTTCTGAGAAACTGCTCTGTGTTCTCTGAATTCATCTCACAGAGTTACATCTTTCCCTTCAAGAAGCCTTTCGCTTAGGCTGTTCTTGTGGAACTGGCAAAGGGATATTTGGAAGCCCATAGAGGGCTATGGTGAAAAAGGAAATATCTTCCGTTCAAAACTGGAACGAAGCTTTCTGAGAAACTGTTCTGTGTTCTGTTAGTTCATCTCACAGAGTTACATCTTTCCCTTCAAGAATCCTTTCGCTAAGGCTGTTCTTGTGGAATTAGCAAAGGGATATTTGGAAGCCCTTAGAGGGCTATGGTGAAAAAGGAAATATCTTCCGTTCAAAACTGGAAAGAAACTTTCTGGGAAACTGCTCTGTGTTCTCTGAATTCTTCTCAAAAAGTTACATCTTTCCCTTCAAGAAGCCTTTCGCTAAGGCTGTTCTTGTGGAACTGGCAAAGGGATATTTGGAAGCCCATAGAGGGCTATGGGAAAAAGGAAATATCTTCCGTTGAAAACTGGAAAGAAGCTTTCTGAGAAACTGCTCGGTGTTTTGTTAGTTCATCTCACAGATTTACGTCTTTACCTTCAAGAAGCCTTTCGCTAAGGCTTTTCTTGTGGAACTGGCAAAGGGATATTTGGAAGCCCATAGAGGGCAATGGAGAAAAAGGAAATATCTTCCGTCCAAAACTGGAAAGAAGCTTTCTGAGAATCTGCTCAGTGTTCTCTGAATTCATCTCACAGAGTTACATCTTTCCCTTCAAGAAGTCTTTCGCTAAGGCTGTTCTTGTGGAATTGGCAAAGGGATATTTGGAAGACCATAGAGTTCTCTGGTGAAAAAGGAAATATCTCCCGTTTAAACTGGAAAGAAGCTTTCTGAGAAACTGCTCTGTGTTCTCTGAATTCATCTCACAGAATTACATCTTTCACTTCAAGAAGCCTTTCGCTAAGGCTGTTCTTGTGGAATTGGCAAAGGGATATTTGGAAGCCAATAGAGTGCTATGGTGAAAAAGGAAATATCTTCCGTTCAAACTGGAAAGAAACTTTCTGAGAAACTGCTCAGTGTTCTGTTAATTCATCTCACAGAGATACATCTTTCCCTTCAAGAAGCCTTTCGCTAAGGCTGTTCTTCTGGAACTGGTAAAGGGATATTTGGAAGCCCATAGAGGGCTATGGTGAAAAAGGAAATATCTTCCGTTCAAAACTGGAAAGAAGGTTTCTGAGAAACTGCTCTGTGTTCTCTGAATTCTTCTCACAGAGTTACATCTTTCCCCTCAAGAAGCCTTTCGCTAAGGCTGTTCTTGTGGAACTGGCAAAGGGATATTTGGAACCCCATAGAGGGCTATGGTGAAAAAGGAAATATATTCCGTTCAAAACTGGAAAGAAGCTTTCTGAGAAACTACTCTGTGTTCTCTGAATTCATCTCACAGAGTTACATCTATCCCTTCAAGAAGCCTTTCGCTAAGGCTGTTCTTTTGGGACTGGCAAAGGGATATTTGGAAGCCCATAGAGGGCTAAGGTGAAAAAGAAAATATCTTCCGTTCAAAACTGGAAAGAAGGTTTCTGAGAAACTGCTCTGTGTTCTGTTAATTCATATCACAGAGCTACATCTTTCCCTTCAAGAAGCCTTTCGCTAAGGCTGTTCTTGTGGAATTGGCAAAGTGATATTTGGAAGCCCATAAAGGGCTATGGTGAAAAAGGTAATATCTTCCGTTCAAAACTGGAAAGAAGCTTTCTGAGAAACTGTTCTGTGTCTGTTAGTTCATCTCACAGAGTTACATCTTTCCCTTCAAGAAGCCTTTCGCTAAGGCTGTTCTTGTGGAACTGGCAAAGGGATATTTGGAAGCCCTTAGAGGGCTATGGTGAAAAAGGAAATATCTTCCGTTGAAAACTGGAAAGAAGCTTTCTGAGAAACTGCTCTGTGTTCTTAGTTCATCTCACAGAGTTACATCTTTCCCTAGAAGAAGCCTTTCGCTAAGGCTGTTCTAGTGGAACTGGCAAAGGGATATTTGGAAACCCATAGAGGGCTATGGTGAAAAAGGAAATATCTTCCGTTCAATACTGGAAAGAAGCTTTCTGAGAAACTGCTCTGTGTTCTGTTAATTCATCTCACAGAGTTACATCTTTCCCTTCAAGAAGCCTTTCGCTAAGGCTGTTCTTGTGGAATTGGCAAAGGGATATTTGGAAGCCCATAGAGGGCTATGGTGAAAAAGGAAATATCTTGCGTTCAAAACTGGAAAGAAGCTTTCTGAGAGACTGCTCTGTGTTCTGTTAATTCATCTCACAGAGTTACATCTTTCCCTTCAAGAAGCCTTTCGCTAAGGCTGTTCTTGTGGAATTGGCAAAGGGATATTTGGAAGCCCATAGAGGGCTATGGTGAAAAAGGAAATATCTTCCGTTCAAAACTGGAAAGAAGCTTTCTGAGAAACTGCTCTGTGTTCTGCTAGTTCATCTCACAGAGTTACATCTTTCCCTTCAAGAAGCCTTTCGCTAAGGCTGTTCTAGTGGAACTGGCAAAGGGATATTTGGAAACCCGTAGTGGGCTATGGTGAAAAAAGAAATATCTTCCGTTCAATACTGGAAAGAAGCTTTCTGAGAAACTGCTCTGTGTTCTCTGAATTCATCTCACAGAGTTACATCTTTCCCTTCAAGAAGCCTTTCGCCTAGGCTGTTCTTCTGGAACTGGCAAAGGGATATTTGGAAGCCCATAGAGGGCTATGGTGAAAAAGGAAATATCTTCCGTTCAAAACTGGAAAGAAGCTTTCTGAGAAACTGCTCTGTGTTCTGTTAATTCATATCACAGAGCTACATCTTTCCCTTCAAGAAGCCTTTCGCTAAGGCTGTTCTTGCGGAATTGGCAAAGGGATATTTGGAAGCCCATAGAGGGCTATGGTGAAAAAGGAAATATCTTCCGTTCAAAACTGGAAAGAAGCTTTCTGAGAAACTGCTCTGTGTTCTGTTAATTCAGCTCACGGAGATACAACTTTCCCTTCAAGAGGCCTTTTGCTAAGGCTGTTCTTATGGAATTGGCAAAGGGATATTTTGAAGCCCATTGAGGGCTATGGTGAAAAAGGAAATATCCTCCGTTGAAAACTGGAAAGAAGCTTTCTGAGAAACTGCTCTGTGTTCTGTTAGTTCATCTCACAGAGTTACGTCTTTCCCTTCAAGAAGCCTTTCGCTAAGGCTGTTCTTCTGGAATTGGCAAAGGGATATTTGGAATCCCATAGAGGGCCATGGTGAAAGAGGAAATATCTTCCGTTCAAAACTGGAAAGAAGCTTTCTGAGAAACTGCTCTGTGTTCTGTTAATTCATCTCACAGAGTTACATCTTTCCCTTCAAGAAGCCTTTCGCTAAGGCTGTTCTTGTGGAATTGGCAAAGGGATATTTGGAAGCCCATAGAGGGCTATGGTGAAAAAGGAAATATCTTCCGTTCAAAACTGGAAAGAAGCTTTCTGAGAAACTGCTCTGTGTTCTGTTAGTTCATCTCACAGAGTTACATCTTTCCCTACAAGAAGCCTTTCGCTAAGGCTGTTCTTGTGGAACTGGCAAAGGGATATTTGGAAGCCCATAGAGGGCTATGGTGAAAAAGGAAATATCTTCCGTTCAATACTGGAAAGAAGCTTTCTGAGAAACTGCTCTGTGTTCTCTGAATTCATCTCACAGAGTTACATCTTTCCCTTCAAGAAGGCTTTCGCTAAGGCTGTTCTTCTGGAATTGGCAAAGGGATATCTGGAAGCCCATAGAGGGCTATGGTGAAAAAGGAAATATCTTCCGTTCAAAACTGGAAAGAAGCTTTCTGAGAAACTGCTCTGTGTTCTGTTAATTCATCTCACAGTGTTACATCTTTCCCTTCAAGAAGCCTTTCGCTAAGGCTGTTCTTGTGGAATTGGCAAAGGATATTTGGAAGCCCATAGAGGGCTATGGTGAAAAAGGAAATATCTTCCATTCAAACTGTAAAGAAGCTTTCTGAGAAACTGCTCTGTGTTCTGTTAATTCATCTCACCGAGATACATCTTTCCCTTCAAGAAGCCTTTCGCTAAGGCTGTTCTTGTGGAATTGGAAAACTGATATTTGGAAGCCCATAGAGGGCTATGGTGAAAAAGGAAATATCTTCCGTTCAAAACTGGAAAGAAACTTTCTGAGAAACTGTTCTGTGTTCTGTTAGTTCATCTCACAGAGTTACATCTTTCCCTTCAAGAAGCCTTTCGCTAAGGCTGTTCTTGTGGAATTAGCAAAGGGATATTTGGAAGCCCTTAGAGGGCTATGGTGAAAAAGGAAATATCTTCCGTTCAAAACTGGAAAGAAGCTTTCTGAGAAACTGCTCTGTGTTCTCTGAATTCATCTCACAGAGTTACATCTTTCCCTTCAAGAAGCCTTTCGCTAAGGCTGTTCTTGTGGAACTGGCAAAGGGATATTTCGAAGCTCATAGAGGGCTATGGTGAAAAAGGAAATATCTTACGTTCAAAACTGGAAAGAAGCATTCTGAGAAACTGCTCTGTGTTCTCTGAATTCATCTCACAGAGTCACATCTATCCCTTCAAGAAGCCTTTCGCTAAGGCTGTTCTTGTGGGACTGGCAAAGGGATATTTGTAAGCCCATAGAGGGCTATGGTGAAAAAGAAAATATCTTCCGTTCAAAATTGGAAAGAAGCTTTCTGAGAAACTGCTCTGTGTTCTGTTAATTCATATCACAGAGCTACATCTTTCCCTTCAAGAAGCCTTTCGCTAAGGCTGTTCTTGTGGAATTGGCAAAGTGATATTTGGAAGCCCATAAAGGGCTATGGTGAAAAAGGTAATATCGTCCGTTCAAAACTGGAAAGAAGCTTTCTGAGAAAATGTTCTGTGTTCTGTTAGTTCATCTCACAGAGTTACATCTTTCCCTTCAAGAAGCCTTTCGCTAAGGCTGTTCTTGTGCAACTGGCAAAGGGATATTGGAAGCCCTTAGAGGGCTATGGTGAAAAAGGAAATATCTTCCGTTCAAAACTGGAAAGAAGGTTTCTGAGAAACTGCTCTGTGTTCTTTTAGTTCATCTCACATAGTTACATCTTTTCCTACAAGAAGCCTTTCGCTAAGGCTGTTCTAGTGGAACTGGCAAAGGGATATTTGGAAACCCATAGAGGGCTATGCTGAAAAAGGAAATATCTTCCGTTCAATACTGGAAAGAAGCTGTCTGAGAAACTGCTCTGTGTTCTCTGAATTCATCTCACAGAGTTACATCTTTCCCTTCAAGAAGCCTTTCGCCTAGGCTGTTCTTCTGGAACTGGCAAAGGGATATTTGGAAGCCCATAGAGGGCTATGGTGAAAAAGGAAATATCTTCCGTTCAAAACTGGAAAGAAGATTTCTGAGAAACTGTTCTGTGTTCTGTTAGTTTATCTCACAGAGTTACATCTTTATCTTCAAGAAGCCTTTCGCTAAGGCTGTTCTTGTGGAATTAGCAAAGGGATATTTGGAAGCCCTTAGAGGGCTATGGTGAAAAAGGAAATATCTTCCGTTCAAAACTGGAAAGAAGCTTTGTGAGAAACTGCTCTGTGTTCTCTGAATTCATCTCACAGAGTTACATCTATCCCTTCAGGAAGCCTTTCGCTAAGGCTGTTCTTGTTTAACTGGCAAAGGGATATTTGGAACCCCATAAAGGGCTATGGTGAAAAAGGTAATATCTTCCGTCCAAAACTGGAAAGACGCTTTCTGAGAAACTGTTCTGTGTTCTGTTAGTTCATCTCACAGAGTTACAACTTTCCCTTCAAGAAGCCTTTCGCTAAGGCTGTTCTTGTGGAACTGGCAAAGGGATATTTGGAAGCCCTTAGAGGGCTATGGTGAAAAAGGAAGTATCTTCCGTTCAAAACTGGAAAGAAGCTTTCTGAGAAACTGCTCTGTGTTCTGTTAATTCATCTCACGGAGGTACATCTTTCCCTTCAAGAGGCCTTTTGCTAAGGCTGTTCTTATGGAATTGGCAAAGGGATATTTTGAAGCCCATAGAGGGCTATGGTGAAAAAGGAAATATCTTCCGTTGAAAACTGGAAAGAAGCTTTCTGAGAAACTGCTCTGTGTTCTCTGAATTCATCTCACAGAGTTACATCTTTCCCTTCAAGAAGCCTTTCGCTAAGGCTGTTCTTCTGGAATTGGCAAAGGGATATTTGGAAGCCCATAGAGGGCTATGGTGAAAAAGGAAATATCTTCCGTTCAAAACTGGAAAGAAGCTTTCTGAGAAACTGCTCTGTGTTCTCTTAATTCATCTCACAGAGTTACATCTTTCCCTTCAAGAAGCCTTTCGCTAAGGCTGTTCTTCTGGAATTGGCAAAGGGATATTTGGAAGCCCATAGAGGGCTATGGTGAAAAAGGAAATATCTCCCGTTCAAAACTGGAAAGAAGCTTTCTGAGAATCTGCTCTGTTTTCTGTTAGTTCATCTCACAGAGTTCCATCTTTCCCTTCAAGAAGCCTTTCGCTAAGGCTGTTCTTGTGGAACTGGCAAAGGGATATTTGGAAGCCCGTAGAGGGCTATGGTGTGAAAGGAAATATCTTCCGTTCAAAACTGGAAATAAGCTTTCTGAGAAACTGCTCTGTGTTCCGTTAATTCATCTCACAGAGATACATCTTTCCCTTCAAGAAGCCTTTCGCTAAGGCTGTTCTTGTGGAACTGGCAAAGGGATATTTGGAAGCCCATAGAGGGCTATGGTGAGAAAGGAAATATCTTCCGTTCAAAACTGGAAAGAAGCTTTCTGAGAAACTGCTCTGTGTTCTGTTAATTCATCTCACAGAGATACATCTTTCCCTTCAAGAAGCCTTTCGCTAAGGCTGTTCTTGTGGAATTGGCAAAGTGATATTTGGAAGCCCATAGAGGGCTATGGTGAAAAAGGAAATATCTTCCGTTCAAAACTGGAAAGAAGCTTTCTGAGAAACTGTTCTGTGTTCTGTTAGTTTATCTCACAGAGCTACATCTTTCCCTTCAAGAAGCCTTTCGCTAAGGCTGTTCTTGTGGAATTAGCAAAGGGATATTTGGAAGCCCTTAGAGGGCTATGGTGAAAAAGGAAATATCTTCCGTTCAAAACTGGAAAGAAGCTTTGTGAGAAACTGCTCTGTGTTCTCTGAATTCTTCTCACAGAGTTACATCTTTCCCCTCAAGAAGCCTTTCGCTAAGGCTGTTCTTGTTTAACTGGCAAAGGGATATTTGGAACCCCATAAAGGGCTATGGTGAAAAAGGTAATATCTTCCGTTCAAAACTGGAAAGAAGCTTTCTGAGAAACTGTTCTGTGTTCTGTTAGTTCATCTCACAGAGTTACAACTTTCCCTTCAAGAAGCCTTTCGCTAAGGCTGTTCTTGTGGAACTGGCAAAGGGATATTTGGAAGCCCTTAGAGGGCTATGGTGAAAAAGGAAGTATCTTCCGTTCAAAACTGGAAAGAAGATTTCTGAGAAACTGCTCTGTGTTGTGTTAGTTCATCTCACAGAGTTACATCTTTCCCTACAAGAAGCCTTTCGCTAAGGCTGTTCTAGTGGAACTGGCAAAGGGATATTTGGAAACCCATAGAGGGCTATGGTGAAAAAATAAATATCTTCCGTTCAATACTGGAAAGAAGCTTTCTGAGAAACTGCTCTGTGTTCTCTGAATTCATATCACAGAGCTACATCTTTCCCTTCAAGAAGCCTTTCGCTAAGGCTGTTCTTGCGGAATTGGCAAAGGGATATTTGGAAGCCCATGGAGGGCTATGGTGAAAAAGGAAATATCTTCCGTTCAAAACTGGAAAGAAGCTTTCTGAGAAACTGCTCTGTGTTCTCTGAATTCATCTCACAGAGTCACATCTATCCCTTCAAGAAGCCTTTCGCTAAGGCTGTTCTTGTGGGACTGGCAAAGGGATATTTGGAAGCCCATAGAGGGCTATGGTGAAAAAGAAAATATCTTCCGTTCAAAATTGGAAAGAAGCTTTCTGAGAAACTGCTCTGTGTTCTGTTAATTCATATCACAGAGCTACATCTTTCCCTTCAAGAAAACTTTCGCTGAGGCTGTTTTTCTGGAATTGGCAAAGTGATATTTGGAAGCCCTTAGAGGGCTATGGTGAAAAAGGAAATATCTTCCGTTCAAAACTGGAAAGAAGATTTCTGAGAAACTGTTCTGTGGTCTGTTAGTTCATCTCACAGAGTTACATCTTTCCCTTCAAGAAGCCTTTCGCTAAGGCTGTTCTTGTGGAACTGGCAAGGGGATATTGGGAAGCCCTTAGACGGCTATGGTGAAAAAGGAAATAACTTCCGTTCAAAACTGGAAAGAAGATTTCTGAGAAACTGCTCTGTGTTCTGTTAGTTCATCTCACAGAGTTACATCTTTCCCTACAAGAAGCCTTTCGCTAAGGCTGTTCTAGTGGAACTGGCAAAGGGATATTTGGAAACCCATAGAGGGCTATGGTGAAAAAGGAAATATCTTCCGTTCAAAACTTGAAAGAAGCTTTCTGAGAAACTGCTCTGTGTTCTCTGAATTCATCTCACAGAGTTACATCTTTCCCTTCAAGAAGCCTTTCGCTTAGGCTGTTCTTCTGGAATTGGCAAAGGGATATTTGGAAGCCCATAGAGGGCTACGTTGAAAAAGGAAATATCTTCCGTTCAAAACTGGAAAGAAGCTTTCTGAGAAACTGCTCTGTGTTCTGTTAATTCATCTCACAGAGTTACATCTTTCCCTTCAAGAAGCCTTTCGCTAAGGCTGTTCTTGTGGAATTGGCAAAGGGATATTTGGAAGCCCATAGAGGGCTATGGTGAAAAAGGAAATATCTTCCGTTCAAAACTGGAAAGAAGCTTTCTGAGAAACTGCTCTGTGTTCTGTTAGTTCATCTCACAGAGTTACATCTTTCCCTTCAAGAAGCCTTTCGCTAAGGCTGTTCTTGTGTAACTGGCAAAGGGATATTTGGAAGCCCATAGAGGGCTATGCTGAGAAAGGAAATATCTTCCGTTCAAAACTGGAAAGAAGCTTTCTGAGAAACTGCTCTGTGTTCTCTGAATTCATCTCACAGAGTTTCATCTTTTCCTTCAAGAAGACTTTCGCTAAGGCTGTTCTTGTGGAACTGGCAAAGGGATATTTGGAAGCCCATAGAGGGCTATGGTGAAAAAGGAAATATCTCCCGTTGAAAACTGGAAAGAAGCTTTCTGAGAAACTACTCTGTGTTCTCTGAATTCATCTCACAGAGTTACAACTTTCCCTTCAAGAAGCATTTCGCTAAGGCTGTTCTTGTGGAATTGGCAAAGGGATATTTGGAAGCCCATAGAGGGCTATGGTGAAAAAGGAAATATCTTCCGTTCAAACTGGAAAGAAGCTTTCTGAGAAACTGCTCTGTGTTCTGTTAATTCATCTCACAGAGATACATCTTTCCCTTCAAGAAGCCTTTCGCTAAGGCTGTTCTTGTGGAATTGGCAAAGTGATATTTGGAAGCCCATAGAGGGCTATGGTGAAAAAGGAAATATCTTCCGTTCAAAACTGGAAAGAAGATTTCTGAGAAACTGTTCTGTGTTCTGTTAGTTTATCTCACAGAGTTACATCTTTCCCTTCAAGAAGCCTTTCGCTAAGGCTGTTCTTGTGGAATTAGCAAAGGGATATTTGGAAGCCCTTAGAGGGCTATGGTGAAAAAGGAAATATCTTCCGTTCAAAACTGGAAAGAAGCTTTGTGAGAAACTGCTCTGTGTTCTCTGAATTCATCTCACAGAGTTACATCTATCCCTTCAGGAAGCCTTTCGCTAAGGCTGTTCTTGTTTAACTGGCAAAGGGATATTTGGAACCCCATAAAGGGCTATGGTGAAAAAGGTAATATCTTCCGTTCAAAACTGGAAAGAAGCTTTCTGAGAAACTGTTCTGTGTTCTGTTAGTTCATCTCACAGAGTTACAACTTTCCCTTCAAGAAGCCTTTCGCTAAGGCTGTTCTTGTGGAACTGGCAAAGGGATATTTGGAAGCCCTTGGAGGGCTATGGTGAAAAAGGAAGTATCTTCCGTTCAAAACTGGAAAGAAGCTTTCTGAGAAACTGCTCTGTGTTCTGTTAATTCATCTCACGGAGGTACATCTTTCCCTTCAAGAGGCCTTTTGCTAAGGCTGTTCTTATGGAATTGGCAAAGGGATATTTTGAAGCCCATAGAGGGCTATGGTGAAAAAGGAAATATCTTCCGTTGAAAACTGGAAAGAAGCTTTCTGAGAAACTGCTCTGTGTTCTCTGAATTCATCTCACAGAGTTACATCTTTCCCTTCAAGAAGCCTTTCGCTAAGGCTGTTCTTGTGGAATTGGCAAAGGGATATTTGGAAGCCCATAGAGGGCTATGGTGAAAACGGAAATATCTTCCGTTCAAAACTGGAAAGAAGCTTTCTGAGAAACTGCTCTGTGTTCTCTTAATTCATCTCACAGAGTTACATCTTTCCCTTCAAGAAGCCTTTCGCTAAGGCTGTTCTTCTGGAATTGGCAAAGGGATATTTGGAAGCCCATAGAGGGCTATGGTGAAAAAGGAAATATCTCCCGTTCAAAACTGGAAAGAAGCTTTCTGAGAAACTGCTCTGTTTTCTGTTAGTTCATCTCACAGAGTTCCATCTTTCCCTTCAAGAAGCCTTTCGCTAAGGCTGTTCTTGTGGAACTGGCAAAGGGATATTTGGAAGCCCATAGAGGGCTATGGTGAAAAAGGAAATATCTCCCGTTCAAAACTGAAAAGAAGCTTTCTGAGAAACTGCTCTGTGTTCTCTGAATTCATCTCACAGAGTTACATCTTTCCCTTCAAGAAGCCTTTCGCTAAGGCTGTTCTTGCGGAATCGGCAAAGGGATATTTGGAAGCCCATAGAGGGCTATGGTGAAAAAGGAAATATCTTCCGTTCAAAACTGGAAAGAAGCTTTCTGAGAAACTGCTCTGTGTTCTGTTAATTCATCTCACGGAGATACATCTTTCCCTTCAAGAGGCCTTTTGCTAAGGCTGCTCTTATGGAATTGGCAAAGGGATATTTTGAAGCCCATAGAGGGCTATGGTGAAAAAGGAAATATCTTCCGTTCAAAACTGGAAAGAAGCTTTCTGAGAAACTGCTCTGTGTTCTCTGAATTCATCTCCCTGAGTTACATCTTTCCCTTCAAGAAGTCTTTCGCTAAGGCTGTTCTTGTGGAATTAGCAAAGGGATATTTGGAAGCCCATAGAGGGCTATGGTGAAAAAGGAAATATCTTCCGTTCAAAACTGGAAAGAAGCTTTCTGAGAAACTGCTCTGTGTTCTGTTAATTCATCTCACAGAGTTACATCTTTCCCTTCAAGAAGCCTTTCGCTAAGGCTGTTCTTGTGGAATTGGCAAAGGGATATTTGGAAGCCCATAGAGGGCTATGGTGAAAAAGGAAATATCTTCCGTTCAAAACTGGAAAGAAGCTTTCTGAGAAACTGCTCTGTGTTCTGTTAGTTCATCTCACAGAGTTACATCTTTCCCTTCAAGAAGCCTTTCGCTAAGGCTGTTCTTGTGGAACTTTCAAAGGGATAGTTGGAAGCCCATAGAGGGCTATGGTGAGAAAAGAAATATCTTCCGTTCAAAACTGGAAAGAAGCTTTCTGAGAAACTGCTCTGTGTTCTCTGAATTCATCTCCCTGAGTTACATCTTTCCCTTCAAGAAGTCTTTCGCTAAGGCTGTTCTTGTGGAATTAGCAAAGGGATATTTGGAACACCTTAGAGGGCTACGGTGAAAAAGGAAATATCTTCCGTTCAAAACTGGAAAGAAGCTTTGTGAGAAACTGCTCTGTGTTCTCTGAATTCATCTCACAGAGTTACATCTATCCCTTCAGGAAGCCTTTCGCTAAGGCTGTTCTTGCGGAATTGGCAAAGGGATATTTGGAAGCCCATAGAGGGCTATGGTGAAAAAGGAAATATCTTCCGTTCAAAACTGGAAAGAAGATTTCTGAGAAACTGTTCTGTGGTCTGGTAGTTCATCTCACAGAGTTACATCTTTCCCTTCAAGAAGCCTTTCGCTAAGGCTGTTCTTGTGGAACTGGCAAGGGGATATTGGGAAGCCCTTAGACGGCTATGGTGAAAAAGGAAATAACTTCCGTTCAAAACTGGAAAGAAGATTTCTGAGAAACTGCTCTGTGTTCTGTTAGTTCATCTCACAGAGTTACATCTTTCCCTACAAGAAGCGTTTCGCTAAGGCTGTTCTAGTGGAACTGGCAAAGGGATATTTGGAAACCCATAGAGGGCTATGGTGAAAAAGGAAATATCTTCCGTTCAAAACTTGAAAGAAGCTTTCTGAGAAACTGCTCTGTGTTCTCTGAATTCATCTCACAGAGTTACATCTTTCCCTTCAAGAAGCCTTTCGCTTAGGCTGTTCTTCTGGAATTGGCAAAGGGATATTTGGAAGCCCATAGAGGGCTACGGTGAAAAAGGAAATATCTTCCGTTCAAAACTGGAAAGAAGCTTTCTGAGAAACTGCTCTGTGTTCTGTTAATTCATCTCACAGAGTTACATCTTTCCCTTCAAGAAGCCTTTCGCTAAGGCTGTTCTTGTGGAATTGGCAAAGGGATATTTGGAAGCCCATAGAGGGCTATGGTGAAAAAGGAAATATCTTCCGTTCAAAACTGGAAAGAAGCTTTCTGAGAAACTGCTCTGTGTTCTGTTAGTTCATCTCACAGAGTTACATCTTTTCCTACAAGAAGCCTTTCGCTAAGGCTGTTCTAGTGGAACTGGCAAAGGGATATTTTGAAGCCCATAGAGGGCTATGGTGAAAAAGGAAATATCTTCCGTTCAAAACTGGAAAGAAGCTTTGTGAGAAACTGCTCTGTGTTCTCTGAATTCATCTCACAGAGTTACATCTTTCCCTTCAAGAAGTCTTTCGCTAAGGCTGTTCTTGTGGAATTAGCAAAGGGATATTTGGAAGCCCATAGAGGGCTATGGTGAAAAAGGAAATATCTTCCGTTCAAAACTGGAAAGAAGCTTTCTGAGAAACTGCTCTGTGTTCTGTTAATTCATCTCACAGAGTTACATCTTTCCCTTCAAGAAGCCTTTCGCTAAGGCTGTTCTTGTGGAATTGGCAAAGGGATATTTGGAAGCCCATAGAGGGCTATGGTGAAAAAGGAAATATCTTCCGTTCAAAACTGGAAAGAAGCTTTCTGAGAAACTGCTCTGTGTTCTGTTAGTTCATCTCACAGAGTTACATCTTTCCCTTCAAGAAGCCTTTCGCTAAGGCTGTTCTTGTGGAACTGGCAAAGGGATATTTCGAAGCTCATAGAGGGCTATGGTGAAAAAGGAAATATCTTCCGTTCAAAACTGGAAAGAAGCTTTGTGAGAAACTGGTCTGTGTTCTCTGAATTCATCTCACAGAGTTACATCTTTCCCTTCAAGAAGCCTTTCGCTAAGGCTGTTCTTGTGGAACTGGCAAAGGGATATTTCGAAGCTCATAGAGGGCTATGGTGAAAAAGGAAATATCTTCGGTTCAAAACTGCAAAGAAGCTTTCTGAGAAACTGCTCTGTGTTCTGTTATTCCATCTCACAGAGATACATCTTTCCCTTCAAGAAGCCTTTCGCTAAGGCTGTTCTTGTGGAACTGGCAAAGGGATATTTGGAAGCCCTTAGAGGGCTATGGTGAAAAAGGAAATATCTTCCGTTCAAAAGTGGAAAGAAGATTTCTGAGAAACTGCTCTGTGTTCGGTTAGTTCAACTCACAGAGTTACATCTTTCCCTACAAGAAGCCTTTCGCTAAGGCTGTTCTAGTGGAACTGGCAAAGGGATATTTGGAAACCCATAGAGGGCTATGGTGAAAAAGGAAATATCTTCCGTTCAATACTGGAAAGAAGCTTTCTGAGAAACTGCTCTGTGTTCTCTGAATTCATCTCACAGAGTTACATCTTTCCCTTCTTGAAGCCTTTCGCCTAGGCTGTTCTTCTGGAACGGTCAAAGGGATATTTGGAAGCCCATAAAGGGCTATGGTGAAAAAGGAAATATCTTCCGTTCAAAACTGGAAAGAAGCTTTCTGAGAAACTGCTCTGTGTTCTGTTAATTCATATCACAGAGCTACATCTTTACCTTCAAGAAGCCTTTCGCTAAGGCTGTTCTTGCGGAATTGGCAAAGGGATATTTGGAAGCCCATAGAGGGCTATAGTGAAAAAGGAAATATCTTCCGTTCAAAATTGGAAAGAAGCTTTCTGAGAAACTGCTCTGTGTTCTCTGAATTCATCTCACAGAGTTACATCTTTCCCTTCAAGAAGCCTTTCGCTAAGGCTGTTCTTCTGTAATTTGCAAAGGGATATTTGGAAGCCCATAGAGGGCTATGGTGAAAAAGGAAATATCTTACGTTCAAAACTGGAAAAAAGCTTACTGAGAAACTGCTCTGTGTTCTGTTAGTTCATCTCACAGAGTTACATCATTCCCTTCAAGAAGCCTTTCGCTAAGGCTGTTCTTGTGGAACTGGCAAAGGGATATTTGGAAGCCCATAGAGGGCTATGGTGAAAAAGGAAATATCTTCCGTTCAAAACTGGAAGGAAGCTTTCTGAGAAACTGTTCTGTGTTCTGTTAGTTCATCTCACAGAGTTACATCTTTCCCTTCAAGAAGCCTTTCGCTAAGGCTGCTCTTGTGGAATTAGCAAAGGGATATTTCGAAGCCCTTAGAGGGCTATGGTGAAAAAGGAAATATCTTCCGTTCAAAACTGGAAAGAAGCTTTCTGAGAAACTGCTCTGTGTTCTCTGAATTCATCTCACAGAGTTACATCTTTCCCTTCAAGAAGCCTTTCGCCTAGGCTGTTCTTCTGGAACTGGCAAAGGGATATTTGAAGCCCAAAGAGGGCTATGGTGAAAAAGGAAATATCTTCCGTTCAAAACTGGAAAGAAGCTTTCTGAGAAACTGCTCTGTGTTCTGTGAATTCATATCACAGAGCTACATCTTTACCTTCAAGAAGCCTTTCGCTAAGGCTGTTCTTGCGGAATTGGCAAAGGGATATTTGGAAGCCCATAGAGGGCTATGGTGAAAAAGGAAATATCTTCCGTTCAAAACTGGAAAGAAGCTTTCTGAGAAACTGCTCTGTGTTCTGTTAATTCATCTCACGGAGATACATCTTTCCCTTCAAGAGGCCTTTGGCTAAGGCTGTTCTTATGGAATTGGCAAAGGGATATTTGGAAGCCCATAGAGGGCTAGGGTGAAAAAGGAAATATCTTCCGTTCAAAACTGGAAAGAAGCTTTCTGAGAAACTGCTCTGTGTTCTGTTAATCCATCTCACAGAGTTACATCTTTCCCTTCAAGAAGCCTTTCGCTAAGGCTGTTCTTGTGGAATTGGCAAAGGGATATTTGGAAGCCCATAGAGGGCTATGGTGAAAAAGGAAATATCTTCCGTTCAAAACTGGAAAGAAGCTTTCTGAGAAACTGCTCTGTGTTCTGTTAGTTCATCTCACAGAGTTACATCTTTCCCTTCAAGAAGCCTTTCGCTAAGGCTGTTCTTGTGGAACTGGCAAAGGGATATTTGGAAGCCCATAGAGGGCTATGGTGAGAAAGGAAATATCTTCCGTTCAAAACTGGAAAGAAGCTTTCTGAGAAACTGCTCTGTGTTCTCTGAATTCATCTCACCGAGATTCATCTTTCCCTTCAAGTAGCCTTTCGCTAAGGCTGTTCTTTTGGAACTGGCAAAGGGATATTTGGAAGCCCATAGAGGGCTATGGTGAAAAAGGAAATATCTCCCGTTCAAAACTGGAAAGAAGCTTTCTGAGAAACTGCTCTGTGTTCTCTGAATTCATCTCACAGAGTTACATCTTTCCCTTCAAGAAGCCTTTCGCTAAGGCTGTTCTTGTGGAATTGGCAAAGGGATATTTGGAAGCCCATAGAGGGCTATGGTGAAAAAGGAAATATCTTCCGTTGAAAACTGGAAAGAAGCTTTCTGAGAAACTGTTCTGTGTTCTGTTAGTTCATCTCACAGAGTTACATCTTTCCCTTCAAGAAGCATTTCGCTAAGGCTGTTCTTGCTGAATTGGCAAAGGGATATTTGGAAGCCCTTAGAGGGCTATGGTGAAAAAGGAAATAACTTCCGTTCAAAACTGGAAAGAAGCATTCTGAGAAACTGCTCTGTGTTCTCTGAATTCATCTCACAGAGTTACATCTTTCTCTTCAAGAAGCCTTTCGCTAAGGCTGTTCTTGTGTAATTGGCAAAGGGATATTTGGAAGCCCATAGAGGGCTATGGTGAAAAAGGAAATATCTTCCGTTCAATACTGGAAAGAAGCTTGCTGAGAAACTGCTCTGTGTTCTCTGAATTCATCTCACAGAGTTACATCTTTCCCTTCAAGAAGCCTTTCGCTAAGGCTGGTCTTGTGGAACTGGCAAAGGGATATTTGGAAGCCCATAGAGGGCTATGCTGAAAAAGAAAATATCTTCCGTTCAAAACTGGAAAGAAGCTTTCTGAGAAACTGCTCTGTGTTCTGTTAATTCATATCACAGAGCTACATCTTTCCCTTCAAGAAGCCTTTCGCTAAGGCTGTTCTTGTGGAATTGACAAAGTGATATTTGGAAGCCCATAGAGCGCTATGGTGAAAAAGGAAATATCTTCCGTTCAAAACCGGAAAGAAGCTTTCTGAGTAACTGTTCTGTGTTCTGTTAGTTCATCTCACAGAGTTACATCTTTCCCGTCAAGAAGCCTTTCGCTAAGGCTGTTCTTGTGGAACTGGCAAAGGGATATTTGGAAGCCCATAGAGGGCTATGGTGAGAAAGGAAATATCTTCCGTTCAAAACTGGAAAGAAGCTTTCTGAGAAACTGCTCTGTGTTCTCTGAATTCATCTCACAGAGTTACATCTTTCCCTTCAAGAAGCCTTTCGCTAAGGCTGTTCTTGTGGAACTGGCAAAGGGATATTTGGAAGCCCATAGAGGGATATGGTGAGAAAGGAAATATCTTCCGTTCAAAACTGGAAAGAAGCTTTCTGAGAAACTGCTCTGTGTACTCTGAATTCATCTCACAGAGTTACATCTTTCCCTTCAAGAAGCCTTTCGCTAAGACTGTTCTTGTGTAATTGGCAAAGTGATATTTAGAAGCCCATAGAGGGCTATGGTGAAAAAGGAAATATCTTCCGTTCAAAACTGGAAAGAAGCTTTGTGAGAAACTGGTCTGTGTTCTCTGAATTCATCTCACAGAGTTACATCTTTCCCTTCAAGAAGCCTTTCGCTAAGGCTGTTCTTGTGGAACTGGCAAAGGGATATTTGGAAGCCCATAGAGTGTTATGTTGAAAAAGGAAATACCTTCCGTTCAAAACTGGAAAGAAGCTTTCTGAGAAACTGCTCTGTGTTCTGTTAATTCATCTCACAGAGTTACATCTTTCCCTTCAAGAAGCCTTTCGCTAAGGCTGTTCTTGTGGAATTGGCAAAGGGATATTTGGAAGCCCATAGAGGGCTATGGTGAAAAAGGAAATATCTTCCGTTCAAAACTGGAAAGAAGCTTTCTGAGAAACTGTTCTGTGTTCTGTTAGTTCATCTCACCGAGTTACATCTTTCCCTTCAAGAAGCCTTTCGCTAAGGCTGTTCTTGTGGAATTAGCAAAGGGATATTTGGAAGCCCTTAGAGGGCTATGGTGAAAAAGGAAATATCTTCCGTTCAAAACTGGAAAGAAGCTTTGTGAGAAACTGGTCTGTGTTCTCTGAATTCATCTCACAGAGTTACATCTTTCCCTTCAAGAAGCCTTTCGCTAAGGCTGTTCTTCTGGAACTGGCAAAGGGATATTTCGAAGCTCATAGAGGGCTATGGTGAAAAATTAAATATCTTCGGTTCAAAACTGGAAAGAAGCTTTCTGAGAAACTGCTCTGTGTTCTGTTAATCCATCTCACAGAGTTACATCTTTCCCTTCATGAAGCCTTTCGCCTAGGCTGTTCTTCTGGAACTGTCAAAGGGATATTTGGAAGCCCATAGAGGGCTATGGTGAAAAAGGAAATATCTTCCGTTCAAAACTGGAAATAAGCTTTCTGAGAAACTGCTCTGTGTTCTGTTAATTCATCTCACGGAGATACATCTTTCCCTTCCAGAGGCCTTTTGCTAAGGCTGTTCTTATGGAATTGGCAAAGGGATATTTTGAAGCCCATAGAGGGCTATGGTGAAAAAGGAAATATCTTCCGTTGAAAACTGGAAAGAAGCTTTCTGAGAAACTGCTCTGTGTTCTCTGAATTCATCTCACAGAGTTACATCTTTCCCTTCAAGAAGCCTTTCGCTAAGGCTGTTCTTCTGGAATTGGCAAAGGGATATTTGGAAGCCCATAGAGGGCTAGGGTGAAAAAGGAAATATCTTCCGTTCAAAACTGGAAAGAAGCTTTCTGAGAAACTGCTCTGTGTTCTGTTTATCCATCTCACAGAGTTACATCTTTCCCTTCAAGAAGCCTTTCGCTAAGGCTGTTCTTGTGGAATTGGCAAAGGGATATTTGGAAGCCCATAGAGGGCTATGGTGAAAAAGGAAATATCTTCCGTTCAAAACTGGAAAGAAGCTTTCTGAGAAACTGCTCTGTGTTCTGTTAGTTCATCTCACAGAGTTACATCTTTCCCTTCAAGAAGCCTTTCGCTAAGGCTGTTCTTGTGGAACTGGCAAAGGGATATTTGGAAGCCCATAGAGGGCTATGGTGAGAAAGGAAATATCTTCCGTTCAAAACTGGAAAGAAGCTTTCTGAGAAACTGCTCTGTGTTCTCTGAATTCATCTCACAGAGATTCATCTTTCCCTTCAAGTAGCCTTTCGCTAAAGCTGTTGTTATGGAACTGGCAAAGGGATAGTTGGAAGCCCATAGAGGGCTATGGTGAAAAAGGAAATATCTCCCGTTCAAAACTGGAAAGAAGCTTTCTGAGAAACTGCTCTGTGTTCTCTGAATTCATCTCACAGAGTTACATCTTTCCCTTCAAGAAGGCTTTCGCTAAGGCTGTTCTTGTGGAATTGGCAAAGGGATATTTGGAAGCCCATAGAGGGCTATGGTGAAAAAGGAAATATCTTCCGTTCAAAAGTGGAAAGTAGCTTTCTGAGAAACTGTTCTGTGTTCTGTTAGTTCATCTCACAGAGTTACATCTTTCCCTTCAAGAAGCCTTTCGCTAAGGCTGTTCTTGTGGAATTAGCAAAGGGATATTTGGAAGCCCTTAGAGGGCTATGGTGAAAAAGGAAATATCTTCCGTTCAAAACTGGAAAGAAGCTTTCTGAGAAACTGCTCTGTGTTCTCTGAATTCATCTCACAGAGTTACATCTTTCCCTTCAAGAAGCCTTTCGCTAAGGCTGTTCTTGTGGAACTGGCAAAGGGATATTTCGAAGCTCATAGAGGGCTATGCTGAAAAAGGAAATATCTTCCGTTCAAAACTGGAAAGAAGCATTCTGAGAAACTGCTCTGTGTTCTCTGAATTCATCTCACAGAGTCACATCTATCCCTTCAAGAAGCCTTTCGCTAAGGCTGTTCTTGTGGGACTGGAAAGGGATATTTGGAAGCCCATAGAGGGCTATGGTGAAAAAGAAAATATCTTCCGTTCAAAACTGGAAAGAAGCTTTCTGAGAAACTGCTCTGTGTTCTGTTAATTCATATCACAGAGCTACATCTTTCCCTTCAAGAAGCCTTTCGCTAAGGTTGTTCTTGTGGAATTGGCAAAGTGATATTTGGAAGCCCATAAAGGGCTATGGTGAAAAAGGTAATATCTTCCGTTCAAAACTGGAAAGAAGCTTTCTGATAAACTGTTCTGTGTTCTGTTAGTTCATCTCACAGAGTTACATCTTTCCCTTCAAGAAGCCTTTCGCTAAGGCTGTTCTTGTGGAACTGGCAAGGGGATATTGGGAAGCCCTTAGAGGGCTATGGTGAAAAAGGAAATATCTTCCGTTCAAAACTGGAAAGAAGATTTCTGAGAAACTGCTCTGTGTTCTCTGAATTCATCTCACAGAGTTACATCTTTCCCTTCAAGAAGCCTTTCGCCTAGGCTGTTCTTATGGAACTGGCAAAGGGATATTTGGAAGCCCATAGAGGGCTATGGTGAAAAAGGAAATATCTTCCTTTCAAAACTGGAAAGAAGCTTTCTGAGAAACTGCTCTGTGTTCTGTTAATTCATATCACAGAATTACATCTTTCCCTTCAAGAAGCCTTTCGCTAAGGCTGTTCTTGCGGAATTGGCAAAGGGATATTTGGAAGCCCATAGAGGGCTCTGGTGAAAAAGGAAATATCTTCCGTTCAAAACTGGAAAGAAGCTTTCTGAGAAACTGCTCTGTGTTCTGTTAATTCATCTCACAGAGATACATCTTTCCCTTCAAGAGGCCTTTTGCTAAGGCTGTTCTTATGGAATTGGCAAAGGGATATTTGGAAGCCCATAGAGGGCTATGGTGAAAAAGGAAATATCTCCCGTTCAAAACTGGAAAGAAGCTTTCTGAGAAACTGCTCTGTGTTCTCTGAATTCATCTCACAGAGTTACATCTTTCCCTTCAAGAAGCCTTTCGCTAAGGCTGTTCTTGTGGAATTGGCAAAGGGATATTTGGAAGCCCATAGAGGGCTATGGTGAAAAAGGAAATATCTTCCGTTCAAAACTGGAAAGAAGCTTTCTGAGAAACTGCTCTGTGTTCTGTTAATTCATCTCACAGAGTTACATCTTTCCCTTTAAGAAGCCTTTCGCTAAGGCTGTTCTTGTGGAATTGGCAAAGGGATATTTGGAAGCCCATAGAGGGCTATGGTGAAAAAGGAAATATCTTCCGTTCAAAACTGGAAAGAAGCTTTCTGAGAAACTGCTCTGTGTTCTGTTAATTCATCTCACGGAGATACATCTTTCCCTTCAAGAGGCCTTTTGCTAAGGCTGTTCTTATGGAATTGGCAAAGGGATATTTGGAAGCCCATAGTGGGCTATGGTGAAAAAGGAAATATCTTCCGTTCAAAACTGGAAAGAAGCTTTCTGAGAAACTGCTCTGTGTTCTCTGAATTCATCTCACAGAGTTACATCTTTCCCTTCAAGAAGCCTTTCGCTAAGGCTGTTCTTGTGGAATTGACAAAGTGATATTTGGAAGCCCAAAGAGGGCTATGGTGAAAAAGGAAATATCTTCCGTTCAAAACCGGAAAGAAGCTTTCTGAGTAACTGTTCTGTGTTCTGTTAGTTCATCTCACAGAGTTACATCTTTCCCGTCAAGAAGCCTTTCGCTAAGGCTGTTCTTGTGGAACTGGCAAAGGGATATTTGGAAGCCCATAGAGGGTTATGGTGAAAAAGGAAATATCTTCCGTTCAAAACTGGAAAGAAGCTTTCTGAGAAACTGCTCTGTGTTCTCTGAATTCATCTCACAGAGTTACATCTTTCCCTTCAAGAAGCCTTTCGCTAAGGCTGTTCTTGTGGAATTGGCAAAGGGATATTTGGAAGCCCATAGAGGGCTATTTTGAAAAAGGAAATATCTTCCGTTCAAAACTGGAAAGAAGCTTTCTGAGAAACTGCTCTGTGTTCTGTTAATTCATCTCACAGAGTTACATCGTTCCCTTCAAGAAGCCTTTCGCTAAGGCTGTTCTTGTGGAATTGGCAAAGGGATATTTGGAAGCCCATAGAGGGCTATGGTGAAAAAGGAAATATCTTCCGTTCAAAACTGGAAAGAAGCTTTCTGAGAAACTGCTCTGTGTTCTCTGAATTCATCTCACAGAGTTACATCTTTCCCTTCAAGAAGCCTTTCGCCTAGGCTGTTCTTCTGGAACTGGCAAAGGGATATTTGGAAGCCCATAGAGGGCTATGGTGAAAAAGGAAATATCTTCCGTTCAAAACTGGAAAGAAGCTTTCTGAGAAACTACTCTGTGTTCTGTTAATTCATATCACAGAGCTACATCTTTCCCTTCAAGAAGCCTTTCGCTAAGGCTGTTCTTGCGGAATTGGCAAAGGGATATTTGGAAGCCCATAGTGGGCTATGGTGAAAAAGGAAATATCTTCCGTTCAAAACTGGAAAGAAGCTTTCTGAGAAACTGCTCTGTGTTCTGTTAATTCATCTCACGGAGATACATCTTTCCCTTCAAGAGGCCTTTCGCTAAGGCTGTTCTTGCGGAATTGGCAAAGGGATATTTGGAAGCCCATAGTGGGCTATGGTGAAAAAGGAAATATCTTCCGTTCAAAACTGGAAAGAAGCTTTCTGAGAAACTGCTCTGTGTTCTCTGAATTCATCTCACAGAGTTACATCTTTCCCTTCAAGAAGCCTTTCGCTAAGGCTGTTCTTGTGGAATTGACAAAGTGATATTTGGAAGCCCATAGAGGGCTATGGTGAAAAAGGAAATATCTTCCGTTCAAAACCGGAAAGAAGCTTTCTGAGTAACTGTTCTGTGTTCTGTTAGTTCATCTCACAGAGTTACATCTTTCCCGTCAAGAAGCCTTTCGCTAAGGCTGTTCTTGTGGAACTGGCAAAGGGATATTTGGAAGCCCAAAGAGGGTTATGGTGAAAAAGGAAATATCTTCCGTTCAAAACTGGAAAGAAGCTTTCTGAGAAACTGCTCTGTGTTCTCTGAATTCATCTCACAGAGTTACATCTTTCCCTTCAAGAAGCCTTTCGCTAAGGCTCTTCTTGTGGAATTGGCAAAGGGATATTTGGAAGCCCATAGAGGGCTATTTTGAAAAAGGAAATATCTTCCGTCCAAAACTGGAAAGAAGCTTTCTGAGAAACTGCTCTGTGTTCTGTTAATTCATCTCACAGAGTTACATCGTTCCCTTCAAGAAGCCTTTCGCTAAGGCTGTTCTTGTGGAATTGGCAAAGGGATATTTGGAAGCCCATAGAGGGCTATGGTGAAAAAGGAAATATCTTCCGTTCAAAACTGGAAAGAAGCTTTCTGAGAAACTGCTCTGTGTTCTCTGAATTCATCTCACAGAGATTCATCTTTCCCTTCAAGTAGCCTTTCGCTAAGGCTGTTCTTGTGGAACTGGCAAAGGGATATTTCGAAGCTCATAGAGGGCTATGCTGAAAAAGGAAATATCTTCCGTTCAAAACTGGAAAGAAGCATTCTGAGAAACTGCTCTGTGTTCTCTGAATTCATCTCACAGAGTCACATCTATCCCTTCAAGAAGCCTTTCGCTAAGGCTGTTCTTGTGGGACTGGAAAGGGATATTTGGAAGCCCATAGAGGGCTATGGTGAAAAAGAAAATATCTTCCGTTCAAAACTGGAAAGAAGCTTTCTGAGAAACTGCTCTGTGTTCTGTTAATTCATATCACAGAGCTACATCTTTCCCTTCAAGAAGCCTTTCGCTAAGGTTGTTCTTGTGGAATTGGCAAAGTGATATTTGGAAGCCCATAAAGGGCTATGGTGAAAAAGGTAATATCTTCCGTTCAAAACTGGAAAGAAGCTTTCTGAGAAACTGTTCTGTGTTCTGTTAGTTCATCTCACAGAGTTACATCTTTCCCTTCAAGAAGCCTTTCGCTAAGGCTGTTCTTGTGGAACTGGCAAGGGGATATTGGGAAGCCCTTAGAGGGCTATGGTGAAAAAGGAAATATCTTCCGTTCAAAACTGGAAAGAAGATTTCTGAGAAACTGCTCTGTGTTCTCTGAATTCATCTCACAGAGTTACATCTTTCCCTTCAAGAAGCCTTTCGCCTAGGCTGTTCTTATGGAACTGGCAAAGGGATATTTGGAAGCCCATAGAGGGCTATGGTGAAAAAGGAAATATCTTCCTTTCAAAACTGGAAAGAAGCTTTCTGAGAAACTGCTCTGTGTTCTGTTAATTCATATCACAGAATTACATCTTTCCCTTCAAGAAGCCTTTCGCTAAGGCTGTTCTTGCGGAATTGGCAAAGGGATATTTGGAAGCCCATAGAGGGCTATGGTGAAAAAGGAAATATCTTCCGTTCAAAACTGGAAAGAAGCTTTCTGAGAAACTGCTCTGTGTTCTGTTAATTCATCTCACAGAGATACATCTTTCCCTTCAAGAGGCCTTTTGCTAAGGCTGTTCTTATGGAATTGGCAAAGGGATATTTTGAAGCCCATAGAGGGCTATGGTGAAAAAGGAAATATCTTCCGTTCAAAACTGGAAAGAAGCTTTCTGAGAAACTGCTCTGTGTTCTGTTAGTTCATCTCACAGAGTTACATCTTTCCCTTCAAGAAGCCTTTCGCTAAGGTTGTTCTTGTGGAACTGGTAAAGGGATATTTGGAAGCCCATAGAGGGCTATGGTGAGAAAGGAAATATCTTCCGTTCAAAACTGGAAAGAAGCTTTCTGAGAAACTGCTCTGTGTTCTCTGAATTCATCTCACAGAGTTACATCTTTCCCTTCAAGAAGCCTTTCGCTAAGGCTGTTCTTGTGGAACTGGCAAAGGGATATTTGGAAGCCCATAGAGGGCTATGGTGAAAAAGGAAATATCTCCCGTTCAAAACTGGAAAGAAGCTTTCTGAGAAACTGCTCTGTGTTCTCTGAATTCATCTCACAGAGTTACATCTTTCCCTTTAAGGCGCCTTTCGCTAAGGCTGTTCTTGTGGAATTGGCAAAGTGATATTTGGAAGCCCATAGAGGGCTATGGTGAAAAAGGAAATATCTTACGTTCAAAACTGGAAAAAAGCTTACTGAGAAACTGCTCTGTGTTCTGTTAGTTCATCTCACAGAGTTACATCTTTCCCTTCAAGAAGCCTTTCGCTAAGGCTGTTCTTGTGGAACTGGCAAAGGGATATTTGGAAGCCCATAGAGGGCTATGGTGAGAAAGGAAATATCTTCCGTTCAAAACTGGAAAGAAGCTTTCTGAGAAACTGCTCTGTGTTCTCTGAATTCATCTCACAGAGTTACATCTTTCCCTTCAAGAAGCCTTTCGCTAAGGCTGTTCTTGTGGAACTGGCAAAGGGATATTTGGAAGCCCGTAGAGGGCTATGGTGAAAAAGGAAATATCTTCCGTTCAAAACTGGAAGGAAGCTTTCTGAGAAACTGTTCTGTGTTCTGTTAGTTCATCTCACAGAGTTACATCTTTCCCTTCAAGAAGCCTTTCGCTAAGGCTGCTCTTGTGGAATTAGCAAAGGGATATTTCGAAGCCCTTAGAGGGCTATGGTGAAAAAGGAAATATCTTCCGTTCAAAACTGGAAAGAAGCTTTCTGAGAAACTGCTCTGTGTTCTCTGAATTCATCTCACAGAGTTACATCTTTCCCTTCAAGAAGCCTTTCGCCTAGGCTGTTCTTCTGGAACTGGCAAAGGGATATTTGAAGCCCAAAGAGGGCTATGGTGAAAAAGGAAATATCTTCCGTTCAAAACTGGAAAGAAGCTTTCTGAGAAACTGCTCTGTGTTCTGTGAATTCATATCACAGAGCTACATCTTTACCTTCAAGAAGCCTTTCGCTAAGGCTGTTCTTGCGGAATTGGCAAAGGGATATTTGGAAGCCCATAGAGGGCTATGGTGAAAAAGGAAATATCTTCCGTTCAAAACTGGAAAGAAGCTTTCTGAGAAACTGCTCTGTGTTCTGTTAATTCATCTCACGGAGATACATCTTTCCCTTCAAGAGGCCTTTGGCTAAGGCTGTTCTTATGGAATTGGCAAAGGGATATTTGGAAGCCCATAGAGGGCTAGGGTGAAAAAGGAAATATCTTCCGTTCAAAACTGGAAAGAAGCTTTCTGAGAAACTGCTCTGTGTTCTGTTAATCCATCTCACAGAGTTACATCTTTCCCTTCAAGAAGCCTTTCGCTAAGGCTGTTCTTGTGGAATTGGCAAAGGGATATTTGGAAGCCCATAGAGGGCTATGGTGAAAAAGGAAATATCTTCCGTTCAAAACTGGAAAGAAGCTTTCTGAGAAACTGCTCTGTGTTCTGTTAGTTCATCTCACAGAGTTACATCTTTCCCTTCAAGAAGCCTTTCGCTAAGGCTGTTCTTGTGGAACTGGCAAAGGGATATTTGGAAGCCCATAGAGGGCTATGGTGAGAAAGGAAATATCTTCCGTTCAAAACTGGAAAGAAGCTTTCTGAGAAACTGCTCTGTGTTCTCTGAATTCATCTCACCGAGATTCATCTTTCCCTTCAAGTAGCCTTTCGCTAAGGCTGTTCTTTTGGAACTGGCAAAGGGATATTTGGAAGCCCATAGAGGGCTATGGTGAAAAAGGAAATATCTCCCGTTCAAAACTGGAAAGAAGCTTTCTGAGAAACTGCTCTGTGTTCTCTGAATTCATCTCACAGAGTTACATCTTTCCCTTCAAGAAGCCTTTCGCTAAGGCTGTTCTTGTGGAATTGGCAAAGGGATATTTGGAAGCCCATAGAGGGCTATGGTGAAAAAGGAAATATCTTCCGTTGAAAACTGGAAAGAAGCTTTCTGAGAAACTGTTCTGTGTTCTGTTAGTTCATCTCACAGAGTTACATCTTTCCCTTCAAGAAGCATTTCGCTAAGGCTGTTCTTGCTGAATTGGCAAAGGGATATTTGGAAGCCCTTAGAGGGCTATGGTGAAAAAGGAAATAACTTCCGTTCAAAACTGGAAAGAAGCATTCTGAGAAACTGCTCTGTGTTCTCTGAATTCATCTCACAGAGTTACATCTTTCTCTTCAAGAAGCCTTTCGCTAAGGCTGTTCTTGTGTAATTGGCAAAGGGATATTTGGAAGCCCATAGAGGGCTATGGTGAAAAAGGAAATATCTTCCGTTCAATACTGGAAAGAAGCTTTCTGAGAAACTGCACTGTGTTCTCTGAATTCATCTCACAGAGTTACATCTTTCCCTTCAAGAAGCCTTTCGCTAAGGCTGGTCTTGTGGAACTGGCAAAGGGATATTTGGAAGCCCATAGAGGGCTATGCTGAAAAAGAAAATATCTTCCGTTCAAAACTGGAAAGAAGCTTTCTGAGAAACTGCTCTGTGTTCTGTTAATTCATATCACAGAGCTACATCTTTCCCTTCAAGAAGCCTTTCGCTAAGGCTGTTCTTGTGGAATTGACAAAGTGATATTTGGAAGCCCATAGAGCGCTATGGTGAAAAAGGAAATATCTTCCGTTCAAAACCGGAAAGAAGCTTTCTGAGTAACTGTTCTGTGTTCTGTTAGTTCATCTCACAGAGTTACATCTTTCCCTTCAAGAAGCCTTTCGCTAAGGCTGTTCTTGTGGAACTGGCAAGGGATATTTGGAAGCCCATAGAGGGCTATGGTGAGAAAGGAAATATCTTCCGTTCAAAACTGGAAAGAAGCTTTCTGAGAAACTGCTCTGTGTTCTGTTAGTTCATCTCACAGAGTTACATCTTTCCCTTCAAGAAGCCTTTCGCTAAGGCTGTTCTTGTGGAACTGGCAAAGGGATATTTGGAAGCCCATAGAGGGATATGGTGAGAAAGGAAATATCTTCCGTTCAAAACTGGAAAGAAGCTTTCTGAGAAACTGCTCTGTGTACTCTGAATTCATCTCACAGAGTTACATCTTTCCCTTCAAGAAGCCTTTCGCTAAGACTGTTCTTGTGTAATTGGCAAAGTGATATTTAGAAGCCCAAAGAGGGCTATGGTGAAAAAGGAAATATCTTCCGTTCAAAACTGGAAAGAAGCTTTGTGAGAAACTGGTCTGTGTTCTCTGAATTCATCTCACAGAGTTACATCTTTCCCTTCAAGAAGCCTTTCGCTAAGGCTGTTCTTGTGGAACTGGCAAAGGGATATTTGGAAGCCCATAGAGTGTTATGTTGAAAAAGGAAATACCTTCCGTTCAAAACTGGAAAGAAGCTTTCTGAGAAACTGCTCTGTGTTCTGTTAATTCATCTCACAGAGTTACATCTTTCCCTTCAAGAAGCCTTTCGCTAAGGCTGTTCTTGTGGAATTGGCAAAGGGATATTTGGAAGCCCATAGAGGGCTATGGTGAAAAAGGAAATATCTTCCGTTCAAAACTGGAAAGAAGCTTTCTGAGAAACTGTTCTGTGTTCTGTTAGTTCATCTCACCGAGTTACATCTTTCCCTTCAAGAAGCCTTTCGCTAAGGCTGTTCTTGTGGAATTAGCAAAGGGATATTTGGAAGCCCTTAGAGGGCTATGGTGAAAAAGGAAATATCTTCCGTTCAAAACTGGAAAGAAGCTTTGTGAGAAACTGGTCTGTGTTCTCTGAATTCATCTCACAGAGTTACATCTTTCCCTTCAAGAAGCCTTTCGCTAAGGCTGTTCTTCTGGAACTGGCAAAGGGATATTTCGAAGCTCATAGAGGGCTATGGTGAAAAATTAAATATCTTCGGTTCAAAACTGGAAAGAAGCTTTCTGAGAAACTGCTCTGTGTTCTGTTAATCCATCTCACAGAGTTACATCTTTCCCTTCATTAAGCCTTTCGCCTAGGCTGTTCTTCTGGAACTGTCAAAGGGATATTTGGAAGCCCATAGAGGGCTATGGTGAAAAAGGAAATATCTTCCGTTCAAAACTGGAAATAAGCTTTCTGAGAAACTGCTCTGTGTTCTGTTAATTCATCTCACGGAGATACATCTTTCCCTTCAAGAGGCCTTTTGCTAAGGCTGTTCTTATGGAATTGGCAAAGGGATATTTTGAAGCCCATAGAGGGCTATGGTGAAAAAGGAAATATCTTCCGTTGAAAACTGGAAAGAAGCTTTCTGAGAAACTGCTCTGTGTTCTCTGAATTCATCTCACAGAGTTACATCTTTCCCTTCAAGAAGCCTTTCGCTAAGGCTGTTCTTCTGGAATTGGCAAAGGGATATTTGGAAGCCCATAGAGGGCTAGGGTGAAAAAGGAAATATCTTCCGTTCATAACTGGAAAGAAGCTTTCTGAGAAACTGCTCTGTGTTCTGTTTATCCATCTCACAGAGTTACATCTTTCCCTTCAAGAAGCCTTTCGCTAAGGCTGTTCTTGTGGAATTGGCAAAGGGATATTTGGAAGCCCATAGAGGGCTATGGTGAAAAAGGAAATATCTTCCGTTCAAAACTGGAAAGAAGCTTTCTGAGAAACTGCTCTGTGTTCTGTTAGTTCATCTCACAGAGTTACATCTTTCCCTTCAAGAAGTCTTTCGCTAAGGCTGTTCTTGTGGAACTGGCAAAGGGATATTTGGAAGCCCATAGAGGGCTATGGTGAGAAAGGAAATATCTTCCGTTCAAAACTGGAAAGAAGCTTTCTGAGAAACTGCTCTGTGTTCTCTGAATTCATCTCACAGAGATTCATCTTTCCCTTCAAGTAGCCTTTCGCTAAGGCTGTTCTTGTGGAACTGGCAAAGGGATATTTCGAAGCTCATAGAGGGCTATGCTGAAAAAGGAAATATCTTCCGTTCAAAACTGGAAAGAAGCATTCTGAGAAACTGCTCTGTGTTCTCTGAATTCATCTCACAGAGTCACATCTATCCCTTCAAGAAGCCTTTCGCTAAGGCTGTTCTTGTGGGACTGGAAAGGGATATTTGGAAGCCCATAGAGGGCTATGGTGAAAAAGAAAATATCTTCCGTTCAAAACTGGAAAGAAGCTTTCTGAGAAACTGCTCTGTGTTCTGTTAATTCATATCACAGAGCTACATCTTTCCCTTCAAGAAGCCTTTCGCTAAGGTTGTTCTTGTGGAATTGGCAAAGTGATATTTGGAAGCCCATAAAGGGCTATGGTGAAAAAGGTAATATCTTCCGTTCAAAACTGGAAAGAAGCTTTCTGAGAAACTGTTCTGTGTTCTGTTAGTTCATCTCACAGAGTTACATCTTTCCCTTCAAGAAGCCTTTCGCTAAGGCTGTTCTTGTGGAACTGGCAAGGGGATATTGGGAAGCCCTTAGAGGGCTATGGTGAAAAAGGAAATATCTTCCGTTCAAAACTGGAAAGAAGATTTCTGAGAAACTGCTCTGTGTTCTCTGAATTCATCTCACAGAGTTACATCTTTCCCTTCAAGAAGCCTTTCGCCTAGGCTGTTCTTATGGAACTGGCAAAGGGATATTTGGAAGCCCATAGAGGGCTATGGTGAAAAAGGAAATATCTTCCTTTCAAAACTGGAAAGAAGCTTTCTGAGAAACTGCTCTGTGTTCTGTTAATTCATATCACAGAATTACATCTTTCCCTTCAAGAAGCCTTTCGCTAAGGCTGTTCTTGCGGAATTGGCAAAGGGATATTTGGAAGCCCATAGAGGGCTATGGTGAAAAAGGAAATATCTTCCGTTCAAAACTGGAAAGAAGCTTTCTGAGAAACTGCTCTGTGTTCTGTTAATTCATCTCACAGAGATACATCTTTCCCTTCAAGAGGCCTTTTGCTAAGGCTGTTCTTATGGAATTGGCAAAGGGATATTTTGAAGCCCATAGAGGGCTATGGTGAAAAAGGAAATATCTTCCGTTCAAAACTGGAAAGAAGCTTTCTGAGAAACTGCTCTGTGTTCTCTGAATTCATCTCACAGAGTTACATCTTTCCCTTCAAGAAGCCTTTCGCTAAGGCTGTTCTTGTGGAATTGGCAAAGGGATATTTGGAAGCCCATAGAGGGCTATGGTGAAAAAGGAAATATCTTCCGTTCAAAACTGGAAAGAAGCTTTCTGAGAAACTGCTCTGTGTTCTGTTAATTCATCTCACAGAGTTACATCTTTCCCTTTAAGGCGCCTTTCGCTAAGGCTGTTCTTGTGGAATTGGCAAAGTGATATTTGGAAGCCCATAGAGGGCTATGGTGAAAAAGGAAATATCTTACGTTCAAAACTGGAAAAAAGCTTACTGAGAAACTGCTCTGTGTTCTGTTAGTTCATCTCACAGAGTTACATCTTTCCCTTCAAGAAGCCTTTCGCTAAGGCTGTTCTTGTGGAACTGGCAAAGGGATATTTGGAAGCCCATAGAGGGCTATGGTGAGAAAGGAAATATCTTCCGTTCAAAACTGGAAAGAAGCTTTCTGAGAAACTGCTCTGTGTTCTCTGAATTCATCTCACAGAGTTACATCTTTCCCTTCAAGAAGCCTTTCGCTAAGGCTGTTCTTGTGGAACTGGCAAAGGGATATTTGGAAGCCCGTAGAGGGCTATGGTGAAAAAGGAAATATCTTCCGTTCAAAACTGGAAGGAAGCTTTCTGAGAAACTGTTCTGTGTTCTGTTAGTTCATCTCACAGAGTTACATCTTTCCCTTCAAGAAGCCTTTCGCTAAGGCTGCTCTTGTGGAATTAGCAAAGGGATATTTCGAAGCCCTTAGAGGGCTATGGTGAAAAAGGAAATATCTTCCGTTCAAAACTGGAAAGAAGCTTTCTGAGAAACTGCTCTGTGTTCTCTGAATTCATCTCACAGAGTTACATCTTTCCCTTCAAGAAGCCTTTCGCCTAGGCTGTTCTTCTGGAACTGGCAAAGGGATATTTGAAGCCCAAAGAGGGCTATGGTGAAAAAGGAAATATCTTCCGTTCAAAACTGGAAAGAAGCTTTCTGAGAAACTGCTCTGTGTTCTGTGAATTCATATCACAGAGCTACATCTTTACCTTCAAGAAGCCTTTCGCTAAGGCTGTTCTTGCGGAATTGGCAAAGGGATATTTGGAAGCCCATAGAGGGCTATGGTGAAAAAGGAAATATCTTCCGTTCAAAACTGGAAAGAAGCTTTCTGAGAAACTGCTCTGTGTTCTGTTAGTTCATCTCACAGAGTTACATCTTTCCCTTCAAGAAGCCTTTCGCTAAGGCTGTTCTTGTGGAACTGGCAAAGGGATATTTGGAAGCCCATAGAGGGCTATGGTGAGAAAGGAAATATCTTCCGTTCAAAACTGGAAAGAAGCTTTCTGAGAAACTGCTCTGTGTTCTCTGAATTCATCTCACCGAGATTCATCTTTCCCTTCAAG